>NC_143553.1:159695000-160037500 GCF_054136105.1 Typopeltis vanoorti | reverse complement strand
ACATTCCTCCTACCACCAATCTTGAGGTCACCGGCATTGAGATTCTCACGAGTTCTGTCGGCAAATTAAAAATCTTTGCAGCATATCATCCTCCACAGAAATCATTATTGTTCTCGGACTTGAACGCCTTATTTGATAGCGGAGAGCCTATCATTGTGGCAGGTGATTTAAATGCCAAGCATTCAAACTGGAATAGCCGTTCCACCAACAAAAATAGACAGATACTACAAAACTATGCTGGTTTCAACAACCTTCATGTAATAGGTCCTGCTGACCCCACCCATCACAGCACTTATGGTCGGGCTGATGTGTTGGACATAGCTATATTGCAGCACATCAGACTCCAATACAATTTAATGACGATTAATGATGTCATCAGACCATAACCAAATACGGTTAAAATTGGGAAACCTTGAAAAATTATCTCTCCACCCTCACACATTCATTCCTTGGGAAAGGCTCTCCAAGGTGCTTCCAAAATATATTGGTCCTGTTCCCATCATTAAATCAAAAGAGGAAATTGAAACAGCTGTTAAAAATCTAACAGAACAGATTAAAGCAGCCTATGCAGCAGTTACTACCCCTGCAACTACCTGCAAATCCAAACACCTGCCAGAAGATATTATGAATGTGATTAGAGAAAAAAATAAGACAAGAAAAAGATACCACAACACCAGGGCGCCGCAAGACAAACGGATCTTCAAGAGGTTCAACTCTGCAGTGAGAGATGCCCTTGCAGCCTATAGAATTCAACTCTGGGGAGAAAAACTGACTTCAATCTCTACTGATAACCACCCCATATGGAATCTTATCCGAAAGATTAAAAATAGAAATAAACCTCTTGCCCCCCCCCCCCCCAAACAGATTCAGGTCTCATCCACATCGATGCTGATAAAGCTGAAGCAATAGCAAATCATCTTGAAAAACAATGTAAACCTGCATACGATCACCTCGATATTAATCATATATACAAGACCTACTGTAACGTCAGATAGTCACTCAATTCTACTCTCACATATTCCACTCAAATTGCACCACCTCACCTGCTGAAATATATGCTATTATTAAGAAGTTCAAGAACAAAAAAGGCTCCTGGACCCGATGGCATCTCTAACAAAGTAATAAAGCTTCTACCACGTTGAGCTATTGTCCATCTGACAAATATAATTAACTCCATCCTTCACTATAAATATTTCCCTTCCTAGCGATAGTTTACTGGCGGACATAATACCGATTCACAAACCTGGAAAACATTCCAGTTTGCCTCAAAATTACAGACCAATCAGCCTAATCTCTAATCTCGGCAAAATTGTCGAGAAGGTAATTCTTACTAGACTTCAAGATTCAGTACTCCGATTAAATATCCTGCCTGAGGAGCAGTTTGGCTTCCGACAGTTGCATAGCACCACGCAGCAAATACACAGATTGGTGGAACACATCACCACGGGTTTTAACTGGCGTCAATGCACTGGGGCTGTTTTCCTTGATATAATCAGTGCATTTGACAAGGTTTGGCATTATGGTTTGCTATACAAACTAATATCATCTGGTGTACCAATAGGAATCATTCATCTTATAAACCTCTACGACAGACGCATGCAAGTCAGGACGTGTGGAGTATTCTCTACACAAAAACACATCTTGGCTGGAGTTCCACAAGGGTCCTTACTAGCACCAATCCTATTCTCCTTATACCTGTATGATATACCACACAACCCATTATCTTCAATTAAAGTTCTTTATGCTGATGACACAGCGATATTGGCCAGATCTTTAAAGCCTCACCTAGCCATCAAGAAACTGCAAGAAAACCTACTGCTTATCGAACAATATTTCTCCAAATGGCGACTCCAAGTGAATCCCCTGAAGAGCGTAGCCGTCCTATTTTCAAGAAGATTACTTCTTCCTAAAGAAGATATTCTCTTTTTCAACACTAAAATTCCGTGGAATACTGAGATCAAATATCTTTGTGTAATACTGAACAGAAAACTGACTTTCAAGCTCACATATCAGTAATCTCGGTGCAAACACATCAAAAACCATAGCCCAGCTCTACCCGTTAATTAACAGAAGCAGTAAGCTGAGAACCAGAACCAAACTTCTCATATACAAACTGATGGTTCGTCCAATATTCACCTACGCTTCACCGGCCTGGAGTCATATTTAAAACTCTAATATTATCAAATTACAACGTATCCAGAATAAATGTCTCAGAATGATCCTGGGCGCCCCATGGTTCATTCGAACTGTTCCAGCTGCATCGGGACACAAATCTCCCCTATATTTACACTTTCATGCAGACTATAGCAATCAAATTCTTCTCAAAAGTAGCTGTGCACCGTAACAAACTGATCCAACTGGCTGCAGATTATGACGCAATGGATTATTTCAAACACAAAAGACCTAAATCCATCCTAAACCTCAACACTGAGGATTAATCTCCTAGCCCACTCAGGGTGAGCAATTAGCTCATACATTTTCTCCACTAACAGTTTCTCTCAAGATAGCCGGGAATATGAAAAGCTTTTGCTTCACCCCTTATGTCAGTAAAGTTGATAGCTGATAGTAAATTGTGATACACGCATGCTGCTGTGTTGCGTTTTTTTTTCTTTCACATTTGATGTCCGTAGGGTCACAGATTCCCTTTCCACACAAAGTTTGCAGGACGATCACAAACATCCATGCCCATGGCGGGATTCGTAAACACGCCCTCTTGGCTGGAGAGCGGACTTGCTAACCACTCGGCCAACCAAGCCGGCCTCTGTTGCGTAGAACAGTGAATACCAGAACAAAGAGACTGAGGCTGTAGTAAGCACAAAAATGGTGATCGTAATTAAATAAATAATACATTTTATAAGTACACCTTTTACCTTTGAATGTTTTGTTAGCACAATATCTTCATATATTTCAGTAAAGTAAGGTACACACATGTTGTAATTCGTCACTACCGATTATTTCAACATGAATAAATATTGTGACGCGCTTATATTTGCAAACAAAATCTCAAGAAGTAGTCACTGTTGATAAGCAAAACCGGTGTCTAAGTGCCTTTCAATTCCAGCACGGAAGAACGCGCACTAGACATGCCCTGAATCAATGACTAACTGGTGAGCGAAGCTGTAGTGGTAAGCGTTTTGGTAAGCCTCCAAGTGCATCCATTATTACCGGGTTCCAAGGACCAACTGCGAAGAGAAAGATTCCACAGTAATAGATGGAAATTTACAGTTGGAAATGTAAAGAATCGAGTTAGAAACATATATGACGATCAAAGGCAATTATGGTAAAATAATTCGTTTTGGTTGAGATGTGAGCCTCTGCAAGGCTTTCAAATTGTTGAGTTCCTGCAGAATAACCATTTCACTTCCATATAAAATCTGTTGAACTCGTTTCAGCAGAACGTCCTGGGAAATGTGAGCCTTCTTACATCACTCATACCCACGGAGAGATTCTTGATGTAACTTTTCCTGATTTTAGCGGACTAAAGCCTCAGTTATTTATCTAGTACTGATTGTTCTCTTCTACAGTGTGAAGATAAATATGATTTCATGTTACAGCATTTCACGCTTGGCAACATGCATGTTACTTACGGAAAATAACTTCCAGATGGTGTAACAAGAATGCTGATTACGTAGGCTCTACGAGGATAGAACGAAACAAGTAAATGAGACGTTATCACAAAGACAGAATAACACTGCAGCATGCAGATCGTGTAAACTTTTTTGAACCTGAATTTAAAGTGTTTCATCGAAAAATCATTGGTGACAACTTATTCGAAAAACTATTCGATGAACGAAATGAACTTGACGCGTTCATGATGTATGCCTTTCGCTGGAACGCGTTTCTTCTCACTGGACATAGAAAAGTGATTTCATTCATTTCAAATTGATCTTCACATGTCTACTCTTGTTTTTAATCAGACAAAGATGAGAAATATCAGAATAATCGAAAGCTGCTTAGTGAATTGTTTGTTAGAGAAAAGAAGAAGGAATATACACTGGCCAGTCAAAATATTATGACCTCCAGATTTTATGATCAGTCATTCCCACGAGGTGGCGTACTCGAATTAAAGTGAAAGCCCGTATGCATGATAACTTGAGGTGTGTGTAAGGTACTGTTCATTCGAAGCGAATGACGTGATCTCGGGAACTTAGAAAAAAGGCATCATTGGAGGGTACTAACCGTATAATAAGGATGAAGACATCCAGGAAACTGCCTGGAGCACAGAATCCGTTCCAGAAAGAAAGAATATGAGGCAGAAGAGGAGTCAGTGATGGGTGATGAAACTTCATTGATGCTCGTGGTGGACGAAAATCGCGGTTGACCACGAAATTTAACCAGGGGACAAATGGAGACGTTTCCCAAACAACAATTCAATGTACCCTCCGTATGGGCTGCCTTCCGAAGTATATATTAAGATACGCCTAATTATCGGCGCTACGTGTATAGTGTGCATCTGAGAGACTTAATTGGACCACTGAAGACAGGATTTCTCCATAGTTGGAAATGAGATTTATCCTTTCGGATAAATCTCATTCCCAACTATGCCTTATGGCCCCTGGTGGAGAATTAAGCGAAAATTTGGAGAATGATCACTCCGATATCATTGTCAAGCAGAAGCAAGCAGATGGTGGCGTTATGATATTCGGATGGTTTTCTGTAAATCTCTTGGAATCCTGATTTCCCTGGATCTTACTATTAATACTACAAAGTGCTTATCATTGTGGTTGATAAGATGCACCGGTACAATCTTCATGTACCAGTGTATCGGTACATGAAGCGTTTCCGTAGGATAATGCTCCGTGCCAATTTGAGTATATCGTTCGAAAGTGGTTCGCCGAAGCAAACAGGACAGTGACTTCTACGTGTTACCAGGCCGTCCACATTGATGAATTTTAATCTCATTCATCTGTGGGATTACGTTAATCTTCCATTCTGGAGCTCTCAGATCTACGGGGAGCATTTCTGAAGATACACGTTACCTTCTATAACACTCAAAGGTGCTGTAGTTGTATCTTGGAAAAATGTACCATGTTTGGTCTCAAGAGGAAGGTTTTTGGATTTTATAATCTGCAGTCCAAGTATAATACTACCAGGAAATGAAAGAACTACCGATTCCTCAGGTTTTAAGTCGACATTCCATCGCTTTTTTTTTTCTATTCTTCAAATTCCCTCATCATGTTTATATGAATATACACTAACTGGAAAAAAAAGCCAACGAACATCCATATAGGCAAGGTGCATCGTGCAATGTAACAAGCCAGGTGTTTGTAGTCGATATAAATTGACGGAATATGATGCTCCCAAATCAATGCAACTGTGTCCGGGTAAAACGGCTGCGAGAAGGGAACTTATGGACTTTGAAAGAGGCTTTGTGATAGGATGCCATCTTTCTACCTGTTCGGCAAATTGTTGACAAATTGGGCCATCTCACTTTAACAGTCAGTGATATCATACTGAGATGGAAAGGAAGTGTCAACTGCAAGTGCTATCCGCAGTGGACGAACGACCACACTCACTGAACGTGACCGTATGATGCTAAGAAGGGTAATAAGTAAAAAATCTCCATTCATTAGCAGACATGTTGAATGTGGAATTCCGGGCATCGAATAGAACGCGAATCTGTACAAAAATATTCAGAACCGAGGCTCACAGCATGCAAGTCTCGTATTACAATTTGTTGCGTTGTCTTAAGAAGTCCAAAGAGCGTGTACAGTGGGACGTGGAAGCTTGGCAAGCTGTATTATGAAGCAACGAATTACACGACATCCTCTACGAGCAGATGATGGGTGTTGGTGTGGCCGATGTCCGGTGAATTCTCTTACCAGAGTGCGTAATCCCAAGTATGAAATTCGAAAGTGAAGGTGTGATGGTATGGTCCTGTTTTTCCTGGCTTGGCCACGGACCTCTGTTTGTGGTGCTACGAACGCTGAACTGCCAGAGCTATCTGAACCTTCTGGACCATG
The DNA here is from genome assembly GCF_054136105.1 of Typopeltis vanoorti. NCBI lineage: Eukaryota > Metazoa > Arthropoda > Arachnida > Uropygi > Thelyphonidae > Typopeltis > Typopeltis vanoorti. The sequence continues at coordinate 160,031,537 of NC_143553.1, read as the reverse complement.
CAATGCTTCCTACTTTGTGGCGTTTCTACGGAACTAACCATTACCTCTTTCCGCATGACAATGAACCGGGTCATGGCTGCTGCTGCAACTGCTTGGTTTGTGGACATGAACCACACCTCACTTGTCTGACCTCCACAAATCAATGATTTTAACCCTAATGGACATCTGTGGAATGAAGTGGAGCGTCGAATCAGGTCAGGGGACCTCCTATCCATAATAATCCGGGGCCACATTACATGCCTACAGGAAGAATGGTCCAAAATTCTCATTTATTACTAACGAACGCATGTGGATAGCATGTTCCGTAAGATTGCTGCAGTCATCTCAGAGAAAGGAGTTCCTACATCTTATTAAGACGCAATGGCTGTGTCGTTGAACCTCGGAACGACTCGGTGAGTCTTTCCGAGGTTCATAGGCTACGAAAACCAATTTCAACAGTCATAAGACTGCAGGCTACAACCGCAACCGGTGATGACCAATGTCTCCGATTATCTGTTCGCCGAAACAAGAGTATTACCTCGAATCAGCTATGATCTGAGTTGGCGCCTGTTACAGGAACTTTGGTATCTTCTTCAACTGTGCGCCAGGTCTACTTGTCATTGGTCGTGAGTCCAATTGACCCAAGACCAATGAGGATCAATATTGTTTACAGACGAGGCGATATCAAGCGTGATATCAGCTCTGATATGTAGTGAACCAGTAACCCGTTATCATTCTTGTAATATCAGTGAAAGTGACATGTATGGTACAAGAGTGTGATGATTTGAAGAGGAATCCGGTTGGGTCGGCGCACCTACCTACATTTATTTCCCAGCGAACTATGAATGCTGCACCTCACAGCGACGAGGCTCTAGACTCCTATGCTAGTCCATGTGAGAGGGCAATAGCGGATATATTTTTCCTGCAAGGCAATGAGATTCGTTATAATCAAGCGAAGCTATTGGACCAGTATCTTCAAGAAGATACTTATCGTACATTTGGACTTGCCAACCAGTTCTCCTGTTAATCCTATTCAGCATGTCTGGGATGCTCCTAGGCAGACGTGTTATTGCTCTCATCCCTGAATCCAAAATTGAGGGACATAAAAGAGCTTTGCAGGAACAATGGTTATTACCAACCTTACTCCCGGACATCACTATAAACAGTATGAGACATCGTTGTGAGCGTTTCATTGCCTGCAGGGTTGACCACATTCCTTACTCAGGCACCGTGAACTTCACATTTTAACGTCTTGAATTTGACAAATATTTTCGGGTAACCCTATTTGTTATCATTGGTTTCATGAACCCACATTTGCTACTGAACTGAACTATTCATTTATAATTCGTTGTTTAGAATTTCATTCGCATGTCATGTCATACTTCTTTTCAACGAATTGCATAAACATTTATCACATTGTTTTTGAATTATCGTGATTTTTCCTTTTTCTTCCTTAATTCATGGAAACCAGTGTATTTGCAGAACATAACAAAAAAATGCTCACATATCACTATAATGATTTTTTCTCCGTTACTAGTTTATATGAATCGTACATATGAATATTACGAAAGAAAAGAAATTTGGGTCACAAATAGAGGAAAAACAGGAAGTTGCTTACAAAAAGAGAATAGTAAAATAAAATTTTAAAAACATTAATCCATAAAGTAAAAAACAGTCTTTCTTCTTTGCACTTTTTGCCCACCAAAGCGCTAATATATTTCATTAAATTTACGTTTTTCAGAATAAAAATTGCTATATATATATACACACAAAGTTTTTTTTACCTTGGTTCATACTATACGTTAAACACACCAAGCAAATGATTTTCTGTATGAACTAAAACAATAAAAATAAAGAAATAAAATATTTATTTGAGCATGCAATGGAGAGTTTATGAATATACTTACTTTCAATTTCAATATATTCATAAACTATCGCCTACACTGAAATTCGAAACTTCAACCTGTTAGTTAAAAAGTGAATAACTGACCGGTGGGGGGGTGGGGGGGGGGGGGGGTGGGGGGGGGGGGGGGTGGGGGGGGGGGGGGGTGGGGGGGGGGGGGGGTGGGGGGGGGGGGGGGTGGGGGGGGGGGGGGGTGGGGGGGGGGGGGGGTGGGGGGGGGGGGGGGTGGGGGGGGGGGGGGGTGGGGGGGGGGGGGGGTGGGGGGGGGGGGGGGTGGGGGGGGGGGGGGGTGGGGGGGGGGGGGGGTGGGGGGGGGGGGGGGTGGGGGGGGGGGGGGGTGGGGGGGGGGGGGGGTGGGGGGGGGGGGGGGTGGGGGGGGGGGGGGGTGGGGGGGGGGGGGGGTGGGGGGGGGGGGGGGTGGGGGGGGGGGGGGGTGGGGGGGGGGGGGGGTGGGGGGGGGGGGGGGTGGGGGGGGGGGGGGGTGGGGGGGGGGGGGGGTGGGGGGGGGGGGGGGTGGGGGGGGGGGGGGGTGGGGGGGGGGGGGGGTGGGGGGGGGGGGGGGTGGGGGGGGGGGGGGGTGGGGGGGGGGGGAATTGGCATGTATGCAACAAATATGGCTTTACCACTTCTGTTAACTGGTGGCAGCATAAAATAGAGACCGTATTGGAAGACGAAACAGCAAGAATTTTTTGGGACTTTCTAATAGAAAACTGATCGGCATTTGGAACACAATAGACCTTACATCACAATTATCGAACATCGACAGGTTTGGATTATTGACATCGCTGTATCAAGTGATAGCAACATTAACAACAAAGAACTGTAAAAAATCACTAAATATCGTGTGCATCCAGACAGAAAGCTTGCAATCTAACTACAGAAGTCCTAGGTCAGACCAAATTAAGGTAGTTTGGTTAGTAAGCCTTTGTACCAGACCCGTCAAAGGCTTTGGAGATATCAAGTGCAACTACTTGAGATTCGACAAACTTCTCCATGGCATTTGTCCAGAGATGGGTGACATATGCGAGATGTGAGTTGAGTCTTTGTGATGAGTTTGTTTATTATTACACTTCGGAAAATTAGCTCTTCTTTTTATGAACATTCCAGTTTTTAAAGTGGTAACTATTTTGTATAACAGTTGGAACATTTTACGTATAAAGCACGTGATTTCGCGTGCTAGTGACGAATTCGTACATCGCCTTATTACTTTCTCCCCTTCAACATGAACTGACTCTTCTTGGCACTGTGCCAGCTAAGGTTCCCTCAACTGTGGGCAGGCTATATTTCTCAATATTCACACTGCTGTAAAATAACATAGAAATGCATTTAATTTTTTATTTTAGCATTGACAATACATGCATATTAATTACAAAATTTATGCTTGTGACAGCAGTTGTTATTTTCTTCTCGTAGTTCCGTTTATTTTATTTTATTTATTAACTAATTTCCGTTTAGGCAAATGGAGCCTGTGCAAATGATTTCTGCTTCCCTCGCGCTAGGCGCCCGTTATTGTAGCCGCCATCCAGAGTAACTTTTCCAGCCCATTCTTCACTGTTTGCAAGTACTCAGTTGATGTTTATCAACGCAATTAGAGTATTTACATCCTCCGAAAAACTAATTTTTTTTTCTTTTGCGTCGCAACTCAAGGAAATCCACCATAAAAAATTATTAGTTCAGACAATAAAATGTACCTGTTAGGATTTAGAACTAAAAGAGGGAGTTCAAGACCCCTGTACTCTCTCTCTCTCTCTCTCTCTCTCTTGATGTCACTGAAATCACTGAACTGATAGCCTTAGGTTAAGTTATTAGAGACGGTAAAGAGTAGAGACTGGCTGCCGATCGATCTTCCAAAAGTTAGATTACAGCTAAATATTCCCGCATATATCCCCTTCTTGTGGAATAAAAAAGTATTATAAGAAGAACTATTTTTTTTTTAAAAAGTAAAAGAATTACCTTAACAGAATGAAGAATACGTGAAATAATATTTATATAAGATGTGTTTTCTTTCTTCCCAATATTCATATTAAGAATAAAGACATCATGTTTTATTAATATGACTTTTGTCTGTTTTTTTTTTAATTTACATTTCTTTTTCTATCGAAGTGCGTTTTGTCGACCTTAAATTGTTTTTCCCTTCATCATCATCACGAACATGGGTTCACTGCCCGTTGGTGTTTGATGCCTACCTTACTATTTCCGCCTTTCTTTGTCCAGTGCACAGTGTCGCAGTTTCTATTCACCGATTCCACACCAGTCCTTTATGTCGTCTATACATTCTCTGTATGGTCTACCTCTTCTGTTTACACCATCCAAAATACCAAACATGAAAGTCTTTATCTTCCGTTCCTCGCTCATTCTACAGATGTGTCTAAATAATTGCAGCTTCCATTGTATGATCTTCTGCGTTAGATTCTCCTTTGGTTGTACCTTCCGATAGAGCGCTTCATTTGTAATTTTCTGTACTCATCCTATTCTTAGAATCTTCCTGTAACAATCTCTTTCAAATGCCAAAATTCTTTTTCTTGATTCCTTTTTTATCACCACGTTTTAGATCCATACAATACATCACTGAAGATGCATGTTTCCAGTACTCTTAGTTTTGTTTGCAGACTGATCACTTTACTTTTCGAGATGTTGTCCATGGCCTTCAGATTTTTTCTTCCCTTTGCAATCCTGATCTTTATTTCTACTTTACAGTCCAAATCATATGTTATTTTACTTCCCAAATATGTGAATTGTCCTACATTTTCTATATCAATTCGATCTACTTGTATCTTGTGTCTACCTCTTTCATGTTCTTCTCACTAAACACCATTGTCTTTTTTTTTTTTTTTTTTCAAGTTCATAAAAAGTCCAAATCTCTTTTCTTCCTCATTCACGAGAGTGGTTTGAAATGTTCTCGGCCTCGATCATAGATGGCAACACAACAAGATTGTTTTTCTAAGTTCATACATCTGTCATAAGCATCCATGTGAAATTGCAAGTCATTCTATCAAGTAGTTTGTTTTATAGCTTTCGGAAGCAAAAGTGTTGTCTGTATCCCTTGAAATGGATGAAATTGAGCATCGTGCGGTTATAAAATTCTTTGTAAAAGAAGGTTTAACGCCAAAAGAAATTCATTTGAAGTTCATAAAAGTTTATGGGCACTATTCTCCTTCGTTTTCGATAATTAAGAAATGGGCTGTCGAGTTTAAACGTGGCCGTACCAGCCTTGAAGATGATCCACGTGAAGGACGTCCAAAAAGGGTAACAACACCAGAAATCATTGATCAAGTGCACGATATGGTATTGGATGACCGGCAAGTCAAAGCGCGTGAAATTGTTGAGACTATAGGCATTTCAAAAGAACCTGTAGGACATATTTTGTATGTAGAATTGCAAATGTAAAGCTTTGCGCAAGATGGGTGCCGCGCCTGGTCACAGCAGATCAAAAACTCACTCGCATGAAAATCTCTGAAGAGTGCTTGGAGTGTTTAAATAAGAATAAAGCTGATTTTGTGCATCGATTTATTATTATGGATTCACTATTACACACCAGAATCCGAACAGCAGTGAAAACAGTGGACAGAAGCCGGCTGTTCAGCACCAAAGAAGACAAGTCGGTTCCATCAGCAGGAAAGGTCATGGCATTGATGTTTTGGGATGCTAAAAGCTTTTTTTTTTTGTTAATTATCTTGGAAAGGGTAAAAAAATAATCGGGGAATAGAATTCTGATCTTTTAACGTGAGAAAAGATCTCTGGATTGCAGAAGAAAAAAATCATCTTTCATCAGGACAATGCACCTGCCCACAAAGGTGTTTTGGCAATGGGAAAATTAAAGATTAAAGGGAGATTATGTTGAAAAACAAAAATAATTTTGAAATTATTATTTCGTTTTTTTTTTCATTTTTAAGCAGAGAACTTTTCAGACCACCCTCGCAGCAAAGAAATTATTACAAATATTACATTCTTCTGCTTCCATTTCTTTTTTATATTCTCCTCTGCGAGTAACGTCACTCGAGTGATTTCGATTTTTTTTTCTTTTTAATGTATTCATTTTGGCATCCAAGTAGACCTCAATTTTAAAACATTATTAAAATATGTGGAAGAAGCCCTTTCAGTATTAACAAAAGCGGTGACTACTTTGTGGAAAACAGACGCATGCGTGCGCTCGTGTGTGTTTATGTGTTGTTTGAGGGAGGGTGCTATAAGGAGCGCAGAGAGGGACGACATTTTTGTTTGAATTATGCTGAAATAACTAAGCGATGAGGCCAGAGTATTAGTACTGCTAATGGTTTGTTCTGTTGTTCTTCAGGATGAACAACCCGAGTTTCTGGAAGCAAAAAATCCTACCAGCATCGTACAGAACGGTAAACGACTTCAGTGGAAAGGAGAGGAATGAAGCAGCATTTCAATGCATCTATCTATTCTATCTGCTTCGCTATTTATTTTATTCTATTTGCTTTGCGTTTCAATTCTTTGTTCCACACCATTCAATAATGTTGCATCCATAGTTCTGCCCACAAGGCAGCAAAGACACTAAAGACAAGTTTATCATAAAAGTTAAACAAGGTAATCGCACTGGAATTTATACTGATATGAACCTGAGATGAACTGGAACACTAACATAAATCATTGATAAAAGCAACTTTGGGAATGTTAAGCAAACTTGGGTTATTCGAAGCAATGGCCCGATTATGACAGACTAATTCGGCACAGCACAAAAAGCAATGAGACTACACATATTACACGTATACTTTAGATGTAATTTTTAGTAGGAAACCTTTTTCCGGTTAGACGACCTCCCACGAAGGACTTAACTAGTAAATAGCTTTTCGAAATACTTGTGCTTATTCTTAGAACACTTTCTCTGACACCAGAGTTCCAATCACGTCTAAGACGCGAAGTTGATAAAATCAACGTCTTAATGGCCTTTCAAATGAAGGAGAGTTAGCTTTATAAAAACCTTATAAGAAGGTTTTTATCTGCCTCTCGCTTATAAGAAATAATTATATTTAAATCAATAAGAAATAGTTATATTTAGTTATATTTAAAATTATCAAAATAAATAATTATATTTAAAATCTAGTCGGTATCCGTCGAACGAATCTGTCAAGTTGCACTTTGTTAAATTCTTGTTTGGAATCAAGTAACAGATCGATAATATTTCAACAGACAATTGGAGTTATAGCAGATTTGGCGCTAGTGATTCTTGTTTAAGAACAGTCTCTACAGGGCTTACAATACTCGCTACATTGCTTAGCTTAAAAGCCATTTCATAACTGATTCCAGAACATTTCGCACTAATCGCAGTTCATGGATGCTCCTTCAGTCGGTCTGTATATATGAAAATAATCATTGAGATTTCTGGCTTTTCTTTAAAATATTTCTTGTTTAATATTCATAAAATAATAAATAAATAATAACATAGCAAAAGCTTATAAATCCGACTGAATCATGGACGTAAGAAAAACAGATAACGGCTAGCCATCCTGGAAAATGATGTAACGTCTATATATATTCTGAAGCAAGCGATCTAATCTCTCTCTCTCTCTCTCTCTCTCTCTCTCTCTCTCTCTCTCTCTCTCTCTCTCTCTCAGTACTACTTTTGAACTTCGGGTATCGGTTTCGATTATACTGCGAGACAGCTCGTCTGATGAGCTATTCAACCTTTACATATTATAATAACAACCGCATTTGCCATCCGAATCGTTTATGCTGCTTTAGGAAATTTGCACTTAATAAAAAGTAACCAAGTTTTACTGTTAATTTTGCAGATCAGTAGAACTACTGTTCTGCTGAAATAACATTTGTGGTGGTTAGTCTGGAGAAGAAAGACCATTATTTTTTTTTGTTGTTGTTCTTTTTTTTCCTATTCACCGATTACAGTAAACTTTTAATGATGTTTATTATTTTTTAAAATTAGGTTCACTCTCCAATTAATCAATTTTTGATATAGTTCATACATTTAATTTTTGATCCAATAAAGCAGCACAATGGAACTTCGTAGAACACACGAACACGTGTACGAAGAAGAAACTGCTAGTTATTATTAAGAATCTCGCCTCTTACATGGCCGTGAGCATGCACTTATCCTGAGCGATTTTGAGAGAGTGGCTGACCACACATTCCCAAAAAAGAGACTTTGTGTGTGTGTGTGTGTGTGTGTGTGTGTGTGTGTGTGTGTGTGTGTGTGTGTGTGTGTGTGTGTGTGTGTGTGTGTGTGTGTGTGTGTGTGTGTGTGTGTGTGTGTGTGTGTGTGTGTGTGTGTGCGTGCGAAAATACAAGAGAATTAATAAGGTTTCACTAGCAGTTTCATCGGAAATGCCGACTTCGTCAGGTGAATACAATACCATGGAGAAAACAACATCTTAAAACTATATTGTACTTTAGACAAAACAGAGTTTAGAACAAGTTGTAGTTGTGTTTGTAATTGAGTCCGAGCGTTAGTTCTGGCGTGAAGCACTGTGCTTGTGAATGATATCATGAGTGCACCAAAACTGGATTACAGCGCTATGTGAATCGGGCAGGCTGTGACTGAGATTGCTGTTTAGATGGGCAGGGTCGAGAGCTATTTCTTTGGATTCCAAGATACGTCTCTCTAATTCAGTGGTTCTTAACCTTTTCAAAGTCACGGAACACTTTTGATTATAAGAAAAATTTGGGGAACACCAAAATTATTAGTGCCATAAAAGTAACAATAAACATATGCATGGACTTACCTTTTATAAAAATGGAACTTCTTTTAATACTTGTCGGCTTTTGCAGGTTTCAGCAATATCAGGTCTAACATGTGATATAGCTACCCTCATCTCTTTGTCTATATCTGTCACGCTTTTTAGTTTTTTTATGGGTTAATATTAGAAACCGAGCTCACACAAATATATTGTTGAAAACTGTAACAAAATTAAATCCAAAATTCCTCAAGAGTTATTTCAGAGAATTTCATTTTTAGAGTTCGATCCGTTGACAAGGTAACGAATTGTTCTTCTTCTTGTAACGAAAATTCACAACTCGATGTATTAACTGTGCCGAATGGATTTCGTGTCCAGTCATAATTGTGGGTATTTAAGGAAGGAAAGTCACTTGAAATGTTTTCTTCCAATATTATTAATTGTTCTGTTATAACGGAAATCATTCCATCGACATTCAGATTCAGAGTAGCCAATTACACTCAGAACTGTGTCAGGTGACATCTTTCACCTGCGGAACACTTGTAACCAGTTCAAGGAACACAAGTGTTCCGGGAACACCGGTTAAGAACCACTGCTCTAATTCATCGGAGCATTTATGGATGTTTGAAGTTAAGTTCCAGTCTATCTAATGTTGTCGTCCTTCAACATTGGTATTAGCAGAAAATAAAACATGGTTGGATAGGGCACTAGCACGGGTTCTGTTGTAAGAAATGTCACATTGGTGTTCTTCTAGATGGAGAGAGATGAACTTTTCTGTCCCGCCATAATATGGTTTGCTGCAACTTTCAAATGATTTTGTATACTCCTGGGAACTGCAGAAAGTTGTGTTTTAATTTAGGTTGACAGAGGCAAGATCGGAGTTTTGATAAGGTGGAGAAATATGTTTTAACATTAAATTTCTTCAGGATTTTTGCCAGTTCAGGAGAAAGAGAACTTATATACGGTAAGGAGATGTTGGCTGTGGGGGTGTGAGTTGTGTTCGTTACTTTGTTGATTTACACTAAGACATTATAGATACTTTTAGGAGAGTGACCGTTATTTAACAAAGTCCTTTTGAGGTAATGAAGTTCATGCTGAAGTTCCTCTTCTTCTGACAACAAGAATCTCGCTCGATGAGCTAGTGTGGAAATAATTCCTAAAGAACGAAGCATGTAGGTATCTATCGATGTTTGTTGGCTTCCTAAAGATAAAAATCTTGAGACCATCAGTTGCTATAGTAAAGTTTATATCTAGAAAAGACAGAATACCATTAACTTCTGGTTCGGATGTGAAATTTATATTTTAATGAAAATTGTTTCATGAAAATTTGATGAATTAGAGAGACGTATAGGCGGAGAGAGGCGTTTGCCGCAACTGCAAATGCGGTAGAGCAAACCATATTATGACCAGACAGAAAAGTCCATCTCCCTCCGACTAGAAGAATACTAACGCGACATTTCTTAAAACAGAGTCCGTGCTAGTGCCCTATCCAGCCACGTTTTATTCTCAGCCAATACCAATGTCAAAGGACGACAACATCAAATAGACTGAAACTCAACTTCAAACATCCATAAATGCTGCGATAAATTAGAAAGACATATCTTGGAATCCAAAGAAATAGCTCTGGACCCTGCCCATCTAAACAGCAATCACAGTTACAGCCTACCCGATTCACATAGCGCTGTAATCCAGTTTTTTTCGCACTCATGATATCATTCACACGCACACTGCTTCACGCCAGAACTAACTTCTTCTTCAACCTTTTGGTTCTGTCCACTGCTAGACGAAGGTCTCCCCCATGATTTTCTAGATCACTCGGTTTTCTGCCTCTTCCATCCATCTCACTCCTGCAATTTGTTCCAGTGTTCATCCCTCCACTTTCTTCTCGGTCCTCCACTTTGTCTCGCTCCATCCACTGGTCTCCACTCTGTTGTTTTTCTAGTCCATCTCCCGTCACTGCATCTGGCAATATGGCCAGCCCATCTCCACTTAGCCTGTTTAATGTATTTTACAATATCCATGACACCTGTTTCAGATCTTATCCAGGTATTTGTCTTCCTATCTCTTAATGTTATTTTTAGCATACTTCTTTCCATGCGATGTTGTGTTGTTCTTAGCTTTTTGTTTAGGGATTATGTTAAAATCCATGTTTCTCCTCCATATGTTAGGACAGGAAGTGTGCACTTGTCGAAAGCTTTCCTTTTTAGACTCGTAGGGATGTCACTTCTGAATATGTCTCTCATTTTCCCATAAGCCATTATGGGAAAATGAGAGACATATTCAGAAGTGACATCGTTCTTCGTTCAATCTCTTTTCTTTGGCACTCCTCATAGGATAACAATTGGCCCAAATATGAGGTAACTTGTTCTGTTTCGTGGTTTCCAACTTTGACAGTTCTATGGTTAATATATTTATTCATCATTATTTTTGTTTTTTCTCTATTTATTTTTAATGCAATTACTCTGGAGGCTTCATTTAGCTGATTTAGCCATTCTTCCATATCTTCAAGATTATCTGCCATTAGAACAATATCATCTGCAAATTTCAATGATGCAGCCTTTCTCCATTTATGTTTATTCCTTTTATTTTCCAATCAAGGCTTCTAAAGACTTCCTCTAGTGCAGCTGTAAATAATTTGGGAGATATGGTGTCGCCTTGCTGGATGCCTTTTTGTATTGGAAACTTTTCACTGTGTTTATATAATGTAATTACAGAAGTTGCATTATTGTAAATATGTTTTAGTGTTTCAATATATGGTTTCTCATTACTCAATTTTAAACACAACTACTACTTGTTCTAAACTCTGTTTTTGTCTAAAGTACAATATATTTTTAAGATGTGGTTTACTCTCTGGTAATGTATTCACTTGACAAAGTCGGCATTTCCGATGAAACTATAATAGTAGTGAAACCTTATGAAATCTCTTGTATTTTTTCTCAGTGTTTAAATCAGTTAATAATTTTAAATGTCATTTAACTGAGTCAATTACTTTGTAAATAAATAATATATATATATATATATATATAAGAAAATCATTCAGTGGCGGATTACCCAATAGGCGCACTAGGCGCGCGCCTAGACCTCGTCTGCCCGAGGGGCCTCAAAAATTACATAGCAAAAAGGTAATATGCCTCTAAAAATTTAGTGAACGTTTATATTTAAAAAATAAAATAAATAAACTAACGCCTTTTATTCCCTTATAGGGAGTAGGCGAGACCTTTATACTCTATCTAGCTTTTGGAGACAGAGTGGGCAGTTCAATCTCCGCCGGTAGCATATCAGAGATAGCTGACCCATGTCTGTCACTAATAATAGCAGCCACCAATGAAGAGGCGGGCAAACAAGTGCTGCCATCTCTTCTCATCCTAACCCTAACAAGATATGTCACTGTCTGAAATAATGTGGATACTACGGTCGATTTTCTTGAGTTTACAGGATAAAAAACCCGAGTTTCCGGGAGGAAAAACCCGCTTGCCCGTGCCAGAGATCGACTAACTCGGGAACCGGTCGAAGATAGAATTACCTCCAGTCAGCGACTAGACTAGAACCTAGGTCTAACTTCGAACGGCTAAGCGCAGAGGACGCAAGCGCCACTTCCACTGAGTATATTTTTATTAACACTAAAGCATCTATGTACAATCAAAATAAATATATATACAACTATTTACAATATATACATTTGTACATAGAATTGACATTTTGATTTACATTTCTTGAGGCTACTTCTACTGAGGTTATTTGTATCAACAACAGCAGCTGTGTACATTTAAAAATAAATATATATACAGCTATTTACAATTTGTACATAGGCTGCTAATTCTATTAGGCATTTTCATTTACTCGTTACAATATACTTATGACACCTGTTTTACAATCACTGTTTAAATAAGATACAACATCACATGCTCAATTTCTATTTTCCTTATTGTCCTATTGAATTGCTTGAGCTGTTATTTTTGTTGGTATATGTTACATAGTGATTTCAGTCTATTTATAAGTTCCATTATCAGATCAGTCTATTCTCGTTTATATATATATATACATACATACATACATACATACATACATACATACATACATCTACATGCAAGTATGACAAGCTTAGGAGATTGCTTGGATCAGTGCCATGGCATGTACAACTGCAAGGGCTGGACGTCGATAGAGCATGGGAAGTGGTCAAGGAGCATTTACAGGAGGTTATGGCTGATTGTATACCTAGGGTCCGAATAGTAAAACAAGTAGGGGTTAAATGGATGAATAACACCATTAAGCTTGAGCTGCAAAAAAAGAAACAACTGTGGAGGGAATTTAAAGAAAGGGGGTGACCTGCAGGCACACAAACGGTATAAAGTGCAGGCCAGAAAGGTAACGAGTGTGGTAAAAAAAGCAAAAGCGGATTATGAAAGGAAACTAGCTTTGCAAGCAAAAGAGAATCCCAAACAGTTCTCTCAATATGCTGCAAGCAAGAGAAAAACTGTACACGGCAAAATGATTTTAAGGAATGACGATGGTAAGGAGGTCACTGAATCAGTCGATATAGTGGAGTTACTGAGCGCGCACTTTGCAAAAGCATATCATCCAGGTGGTGACATTGAAAAAATGAAGGAACTATTAGTTTATACGGGAATAGTGATGAATGAAGTGGAGGTGACTAGTCTATTACAGAACCTTAATGTGAATACATCTGTGGGATTGGGTGGTATACCGGAATGGGTCTTGCGTGAAGCGGCTAAGGAATTATCAGTGCCCTTGACCATGTTGTTTAATCTGAGTCTCAGGTCTGGTTTAGTCCCGAAGGTGTGGAAAGAGGGGAAAATAGTTTCACTACATAAAGGAGGATCCAAGACTACGGTTGCAAATTACCGACCGATCAGCATATCAGGAGTCGTTGTCAAGGTCTTGGAGAAAGTAGTCAAGGGAAAAATACAGGAATGGATTGATGAAAATGAGATACTGTACAGGGGACAGCATGGCTTTGTGAAGGGTAGATCATGCTTCAGTAACTTGCTCAAGTTTTATAACAAGGTGACGGCTGAACTGGATAAGGGAAATGGGTTTACAGTGATACTGCTGGACCTGGCAAAGGCGTTTGACAGGATACCACATGGAATACTAATCCGTAAACTACAACATATGGGAATGGATATAGGGTTGGTGAGATGGATATGTGGTTGGTTGATGGAGTGATATCAAAGAGTAGTTTATTCAGGAGTAGAGTCCAAAAGACGGCCCGTGACTACTGGTGTGCCGCAGGGTTCTGTTCTTGGACCACTGCTGTTTAATCTCTTCATTAACGATATAGGGAAGGATCTAAGTTGAACAATTCATTTGTTCTCTGATGATGCAAAGTTGGGTAGGGCAATAGTGAATGCAGAAGATGTCAAGTCTTGCAGGATGACTTAGATAGATTGGAGTTCTGGGCTAAGGAGAATGAATGTCAATTTAATGTGACAAAATGTAAGGTTATGCATTTTGGGGTGAAAAGATTAGCAGCAGTATACCACATTGGTGGAACTGTACTCCAAGAGATTGATGAGGCCAGGGATTTGGGAGTGTTGGTGGATAGGGAGATGAAGTTTAGGGGGCACATTGCAAAAGTAGCTAAATCAGCTCATCAACTCACTTGGTTGTTGAAAAATACCTTGACGATCAGAGACAAGCAAGTTATTGTACCTCTGTACCGAGCCTTGATAAGACCTCATCTCGACTACTGTGCTCAGATTTGGTCACCTAGGTTCCTTCTTGATGGGGGGGGGGAAGAGGATCCAGAGGCGAGTGACTAAGATGATAGCGGGTCTATGGAATGAACCATATGAGAACAGGTTGAAGATTTGTGGGTTGCAGAAACTAGTTGATAGGCGGAGGAGGGGAGATATGATTGAGACATTCAAATTGCTAAAGGGATTCTATAGGATTAATTCAGAGGATATTTTTGATATCAGGACTGGTGGTGGGAGAACTAGGGGACACCTATGGAAGCTGGGCAAGAGTGTGGTTAGCAGGGGTGTTAGATCTGGGTTCTTTACTTTTAGAGTGGTAAATGAGTGGAATAAGCTGCCAGAGTCTGTTGTGGGTGCTATGACGGTGAACGAGTTCAAGGCTGTGAGAATGTAATCGCATAGTTGTGTGGATTTTTGTTGATGTTTAGGGCCTCCCTCGATGAGTCTAAGGACTCCTGGAGTCGCCCGAAATAATAATAATAATAATAATAATATATACACACAAATATACATACATATATACATACATACATACATATACACACACATATACATACATATATACAGATACATCCCCCCCCCACACACATATACATACATATATACATATACACCCACCCACACACACACACATATACATATACATACATATATATGTTAGCATTGACATTTTCCATATGTACAATTCGTTTTACATATATCTTCATTTTATATCTTTGTTCACATATTTTGGATGACTATTTTATTAACTTAATTTAATTGCACATCTTATTCTTAAAATACATACATTGCTTGTGTTTTTATTTACATTTATATATGCATATATTTTGGTAGTATCTCTATATCTCATGCAGATTTTATTTTTTTGTAGGCACTCTTATTTTTACAAAAAAGAATCCCATCTTGCTTTAACATTATATTGTTTGCTTAACTTAAGAGGTAAATCTGTAGTTTCTTATATACAAAGTTTTCTGAATTGCAGAATTAGTTACAGGTCTATAAATGGATATTATATCCTATTAACATTTTGGGTTATTATCATGTTATGAACTTATGTTATCTGCATTTCTTACAATTGACATTTCTACCGTCCTTGTGTCTGTATATACAAGAACATATACATATTTGTGGTAATATATCTTAATCTACATATTTATTACTAGAGTAGTATTGACTTATCTTAAGGAGTAATTTGCTATTTACTTTTCATTTTTTTTTCTTACACAATTAGATATACATATATATATAACATTCTTATCCCTTATATATAGGCGTACCCATATATTATTATTAATATTTTTATTAGCCCACTTCCACTGAGCTACACATTGTGCATAGGGCCTCAAAGGAACATAATCTGCTACTGAAATCATTTGAAAACTGAATATTAGTACATGATTTTATTTAAGATGATGTCGGTATATTTTTTAGCCAGAAAAGTAATTTGTCCACGTATACTTGGCATTAATTCCGATATTAAACTACGTGACGTTTCAAGTCGATTTCTTCAGCAGTTGATGTGCTTCTTCACCTTATTCTTACAGTCGAGGAATTTCGAAATTTGCCTTTCTTTTTCCTCTACGTCATTAATAGAGTTTTTTTTAATCAATTCAAGGTGAGTTAACCTGTCTTATAGAAGTGGAAGAATTTTTCTTCACTGAAACTCCGGTTTTTCATCCCTCAATCAAGCAAACCAGCCAGGGAACACACACACACACACACACACACACACACACACACACACACACACACACACACACACACACACACACACACACACACACACACACACACACACACACACACACACACACACACACACACACACACACACACACACACACACACACACACACACACACACACACACACACAAAGAAACTATATTTAAGCATAATGTTAACCATTTTATTCTAAAATTATGGTTAAGAAAGTCAATCAAAATCCCATGGGTGGTTTGTAGGCTTTAACTTTAAGTTGCGAGGATTATTATTATTATATTTAAGCGCAAGCGCGCGTAATGCACCCTTTGGCCACGTGCGATAAGAGTTAGTTTGAATGTAGAGAGCATACTGATCTCAGGTGACACTTCGCTCGAGATGTTCGGCTAGGAACTGTGGGTAAGTCTGGGTTTTACTTTTTTGAAAACTCTCAGCTTTCGTTGCAGCATTTTTAATTTGTTTGTTACATTCTAAACTTGGGCTTCTTGTGTCTAATTTATCCTGATAATATGGCTCCATTCAAATACGGTGTTAACCTTTATTTATTATTTTTTTTTAAACTTGAGATTGCTTAATCTGAACGCTGCTAAAGTTTATTTAGTTCACATTTTCAAAATTTATTACGATCTTCCTAATTTTGATGCGTGGAAGCTTATCAGATAGTTCACAGACATTTTCCCATCTGTTAACGTTAGATTAAACTTTTTTTTTTTTTTTTGGTTAGTGACGAACACTGGGCAGTATTCATAAGAAAAGATCATGATCACATCCTGCGTGTTATACGTGGCTGAACAGGAATGAAAAATTTCAGTGGACCACACTCGTAATATAGCCAATTTATAAAAATCTCGCGGTACTAAATTAGTAGAAGTTTCCGATCTTTCGTGCTTGGAATTCTCGTAAAATAAAATAAAAATGTCCTGATTGTTCCTCTGAAACTGATATTTATCATTCCTTCACTTACCTACTAAGACTAGTAATACGAACAGCAGCTGTCAATCATCCCTTACAATGATATCGTACTACTAGGCGAAAGGTGACGCGAATCGTGCCGACAGCTTCTGCCATCACTTGTTCTTGATCTAGGGGAAACAACTAAACTTACCTGCGCCAAAAATTAACTCCCAGTAGAACAAAGTAAAAAAAAAAAAAAAAAAAAAAAAAAAAAAAAATTATAAGTAATTTGAGCCTTTTTACAAGGCAACGTTCGTTGTTTTAATGATTTCTATTTTCTGTGTTCTATTCTATTGATTATTCTATATGAATAATCAATGTCGGAGTGCATTTGGTTCGACACACACCTGGATTCTAATCACGTAGGATGCGAAAAACCGCTATAGAGGCATTTCAGCTGAAGGTGAATTAGACGGAAGTGGATGGATATTTATTTTTCTACCGGAAAGTCGGGTTCTTCATTATCCCCCCCCCCCCAGCTCTCCAAAAGAAAGACACATCGACAAGAACACACACACACACACACACACACACACACACACACCTCGTCCATAACTCTAAGGCGGCAGCAATAATCCGAAATATCAGACTGGTTGGTGTGCGCTTGCGTATTATGGAAAAAAGAAAGACGTAATTTTTAACTGTTTCTCTTCCTTGGTCTTAGAGCGGAATCATCTGTCTCGGAAATTTCTGCAGATTTGCAATTGTACTTTTCTTTATCTTATGTGAGTGTTGAGTTAAAGGCAATTCCTTTTCCTGTAGATTCCTTTTGTATACATTTCTTTTCTTATTTTAAACATTTTTTAATATTTTCTTGTTAAACGATAGTTTGAATGCTATTAAGCAGGATGTGTCCTAATTTAATATTGTATTGTTTCAGCATTACTGTAAATACTACTAGTTTAGATATTCTTTTTATTTTAAACACACACACAGAGAGAGAGAGAGAGAGAGAGAGAGAGAGAGAGAGAGAGAGAGAGAGAGAGAGAGAGAGAGAAAGCGAATTTACACGTTAATATACATGAGATTGCAACAACTGTTTCGACAATTTGACATTCACGGGTTTTATTTTAAAAAAATTGACGTTTCCTTTCACGAACGAAACTATTACAAGATACTCCAATAATTTTTTTATCCAATTTTCAAGTGTTTTGTCAATCACCTTGGATCCACATTTTAAAACTGTCATTTTTCTTTTACGCTTCAGTATAATCCTCAATGTGCATGGCCAAATTTTGCACTGTGCATGGCCAAATTTTGCACTGTGCAATGTTGCGAACAATCCTCGGAAGTTTAGCGACAGATAATGAGGGTCGTATTTCGATACAGATGCTACCAGGAGAAGGCCCTTCAGAATATATCGTCTCAATACTAAGTGTGGGCAGCTGACGGCGATACCAAAACGTTGCTCCATCATTATTGAGGAATGGACCCAAATACTTTGACAAATGGCCGCATTAACTTGTGCCAATTATCAACCTTTAGTTAACTAAGCGGAAAGTTACTCAGGTGGTGTCTTAAGGTGGCCTGAGTGTCCCTATAATTTTGCTTTTATAATTTTACACGCATATGTTAAGCTATGACACAGACGTACAACTATTTCCAATAGCTTCACTTGAGTGAGCTCAGTCACGAGATATTTTGGTCTTAAGTCACGAGTAGTGTCTTATCTTGGCTGCTTCATCATCAATGTCATAATAATCGGATTCCCCAGAGATAATTGCTAACATGATTAAGTAATGCATTACTCTGTTACCTAATGAAATTCTGTCTGCTTAGTACTTTGATTAAGTTATCGGTTCTGAAGTGTCAAGTTCAGCGATTAGATTTATTTTCTTCTAAAATTAGATATCTCCTATCTTATTTTCGTAACGAGAGAGATTTGATATATTTATATACGGTACTAGATTTGAGTTTATTTTTCTTTCTTTTTCTTTTTCTTATAAGAAATGTTTTCTGATGCGCTTTTTTCTTTTAAAATTTAAAAAAAAAAAAAAGAGCATTTAGATTTAATACAATTTATTTTGTATTTCAGCATTTCTTTTCGATATAATGATTTAACACTACAAAGTTTTGTAACTATTTAAAAGTATTATATATAAGTAATATTAATCACGTTTAGCATTACATTACTTTTAAAATGCTTGTAATATAATCTGTACGCAAAAATTATACAATATATAAAGAAACTGTTCAGGCCATTTGAACAAGATGTTTCACATACAAATACACAAATAGTTGACAGCAGCCTTGTAACTTTTAAAATTAGAAAAAAAAAAAACCTTATATGTTTAGAATTTCCTATAAGGACAAATGTATTCGAATAACACAAAAAAGATTAGAGAACATTAGACCTGTTCTATATTCTTCTGATTCAGCCTCGTGTTTCCAAAATTTGTCGAAACTCTAGCGCGTTTGAAAATACGTCTTCTGTCTCCCATTTTTGACATTTATTATTATCATTGCGTCCCCCATGAAATCCCAAGACCTATCACGGGAGGACACCTCAGTGACTAAATTCATCTACTTCGCACAAGTTTGAGGGTGTATAGCCCTGTGGAAGGAGTGATGATTGCATCCATAGCATTAGACCGCCCATAGAAAGCAGTTCGAATCTAGTCGCCGATACAGGAACCTTTTTCTAACCCTTTCTTTGACCAGTTCCTGAGTTACTAGATCTCTGGCATGGGCAAGTCAGTTTGCTTTTCTCTCAGAAACTCAACAGAATCAACCGTAGAACCCACACCATTTCAGACAAGAAATATATTGTGTTCGGGTGTTATATCACAGGATGGAGGAACTTGTCAGCCATCCCTTCACTGGATGCCGTTTATAATTAATGACAGTCTTGGGCCAGCTATCTCTGATTGAACTACTGGTGAAGATTGCACTTCCACCTCTGTCTCCAAAAGTTACATTGGGCTAATGCGGCCTCGCCTACTCTCTATAGGGAAATAAAAAACATTAGCGTATTTATTTAATTATTCATTGGTACACTGCTGTAGACATTGTGGGGAGTGATGTGTGATGAAGCATCATTAACGGAGCTAATTTAATTTAATTCAATAATTAATCTTACTGGTATGTTTTAGCAACAGTGGTCTTTTAAAGTTATCGCTGAATAATATGTTGCTAAATATTAAAGTAAATGCTAATTTAAAACTAATTGTGTTGGAAATTATTTTCCTAAGCATTAATTGTGCATTCTTCCAAACCGCACTGCCACGATAAGAACTTAACGATTTGGGAACCGAGAAGGAGAGAATATCCTTGGAGGTAGCTATAAGGAATCGCAAAATCTTTATGCATTTCCAAAGTTAGCCTTATCTATTGGAAAATATGCAGACTATCAAAGAAACCAATCCCTTCTCTTCAGGTATTGTGATTCTTTACTATCCCAATGCGCACTTCAAGAACAGAAGGGATGGAAATAGATTCTGCCAACGCCTAATTAATAGCTTCAGTTAGCTTAAAGGTTCAAATTAAGCAGTGTCAAATGGCGATAAACATCAAACAGTATCCTGTGCTGTGTCCAGGACATAAACGCATTATGTCACTACAAGTGTAGGATATTGCCATCAATGCAAATCTTCATGTTTACTGGCTAGTATCAATAGCTCCATGCTAAATATACTAACTATGCTTTTAACTGCGTTTCTGAACGTGTTAGGAATGTTTCCCCTATACCCTTACTTTTCAGCCAAGGGGATATATTTTATATATCCCCTTGGCTGAAATATTCCCCTATTATAAGTAACTGTCAAATTACAGTTGCTTCATTATTCCTATATTCTTATCAATGGTATGCCAACCAGAAATTTTATTTTTTTGGATATAGTGTATACCATATCTTAATTAATCTTTTATCTCTCTGGTCAATTAAAATGTTTTACATTAAAAAAAAATAACCCCTTATTCAGTTGTACATCGAATGCATTTTTCAAATATGTAAAGGCAAATATTTATTTATTTCAGTTCTGCTATTCTTCATAAGCTAATATTGCTTCTCTAGTTCCTTTCCCATTCCGGAATCCAGACTGTCTCCATTTAAGTAGAACTCAATTTTGATTTGATTATATGTGTAACTAAAATACAATAAAAGAAATCCTTTAACAATTTTTATTCCCTAAAGGGTGTAGGAAGATCTGTTTTACCCTAATTAATTCTGTGAAGGGAAGAAGGCAGCGAGTCTCCATCTTTAACAGCCTTCTCTCATAGTGCTCCCACGCTGTCAATGAAACAAGACTTTCAGAGGAGAGAGAGAGAGAGAGAGAGAGAGAGAGAGAGAGAGAGAGAGAGATAACGATAATCTCGTGATTAGTCACGATGATCTCGTGAACCCAAACTTTACTTCTGGAAACTCGGGAGAAGTTTCCAGGAGAAAAAACTTTACTTGTTCCTGCCAAAAATCGATAAAAGGCGTATAAAAAGTTCCTCTATTCAGGGAGTAGAACCAAACCCACAACGTTCTTCTATCTTGCACTATACAAATCTCTGAATTATTCCTTTCTTGGGTACTCTTATTTTATTGGTGGATACAACTGTCAATTCATGGTTGCATACCCTTATAATGGCTTCTTGGAGCTCCCGAAGTGTTTTCGGCTTCTTGAGTATTTCAGTCTCCATTTAGTAAATAAATTCTTAATGGGGGTTGAGATCTGGGCTGTTTCCTGGCCACGATAGATAGTTGCTGAATCGAGTATTCAATGAGCCACTTATTAACCTGCAACAAAAATTAAATATTTGTTTCTTCTTCTTCCACTACGCGTTATTCCCGCTTCCTATGCAGGGTCCGCGTGTTACTTAGATGCGACTTCTTGTTAGTACTACTCCCAACCGACCTGTCGCCTGGTCTGCCGCTGGGGGGGGGGAGATATTTTTGACTGTAGAGGCGTATGTTCACGGGGCCTGTTTGCGGGATGAAAAACGCCAGATAAACTGGCGGAAAAACTCTACTGCCCGTGCCCAAGACCGGGCAATTTGGCTATGCCTGAGGAAGATCCTCGAATTCCTCACGTCTATGACGGGAATCGAACCTGGGACACTCCTTCCCCAGGCATATGGTTGCGAAGCGCAAAGCCACTAGGCTAACCGCGCGGACAAAAATTAAATCTTTTATAAGTACTAAATTCAAACTCAATTCGTATGGTGCATTTTAGGGTTAAAATAGCATTAGTTACACTTTTTGCTATATGACAAGGGACAGAGTCATCCGAAAGATGCAGTTCATCGTTACGATAAAGTGGTCTCTGATGGTCTGCAGCTGTTCTAAGATTTTCTGGTACATTTATGCATCCACTGAATGTTTTGTGAAATCCAAGCGACCAACACCATGATAAGACATGCAGCCCCAGTTCATCTGACAGGCTAAGAATTTGACTGTTGACACCAAACAGTCAGGGTTGAATTTTTCCTCTGATCGTCTTCGAACTGTGTCTCGCCGGCGCCCTGCTGCTGAAATTTTTTCTCGCCAGAAAAAATTACTGTTTTTGACAGATTTTTTTTTTGTTGTTGTTTGGCTAACAAGGGCTTCTTTTTAGGGCGACTGGCTATCAGTCCCTGTCGAATGAGTCTTCTCCTGACAGTTATAGAGCTTGTCACAACTCCCGTTTGTTCTTCCAAGTCCCGTTTCAGTTCTCGGGACGACGCACGGCGATTTTTGAGGCAGAGCCACTTTAAAATTCGATCTTGGCATGGTTTTCTTCCTGTTTCCCTTTCTTCCTTTCAGCAGATCCAGTTTTCTTCTCTTTTTTGACAGCAGCCGTACCACAGCAGATTGACTACAGGACACCCTTTTAGCTATTTCACGAGGAGAATAACCTTCTCTATTCAGAGCTTGAATCACACTTTTTTTTTTTTTTTTTTTGCGCGCGGTGTTAACTGAACATAACTAGATCTCAGCACGATAATGCGAAAACTATTTCTTGTTGTTCTATTTACAGCAAAAAATTCTGATGCAATAGCAGCAACTATTACTTTATACAGAAACCTGTGGGAATGACAGATGATGCACTACAACGAAATATCTAATGAAAAACTAATGAAAATGACCATTTAACTACTAAAAACCAATATTACTGTAAAATGATGCAGTTTCTATGAACTAATGCAGTAATTTCCTCTTGTTTTCTGCTACCCAGAGTTGTTGCAACTGCTTTCATTACGTTTGGAAGTATGCCGAGCACAGTTAAATTGATCAACTAGATTTATGCCGCTACTAACTAATAAAAAGATTGCAAATAATAATATAATTAAATAAATAAATTGAAGACCTGCTATTTTTCTGTTAGTATTTAACCGGACTCTGTGAAATGGCCTTGACTTCAGAGGGAGGAGTAATGTGGATGGGAGAAGCAGGAGTCAGGAATTCAACGAACGTGGTCTTTGAACAAAGTTTTTTTATTAAATAGCGATTTTGTCTCAGTAATCTGGTAACACATTTTATGATACTGACAATCGCATTGGACAGAGGAGATACGTGTTTTTTTTGTGATTGTTCGAAAGCGTTTGATAAATACTACAAGTTCATAGAAATGAACAATAGACTGGTTACTTAGGAATGGTTGGAGGAGTCTTGTCTTGAAGAAGAATGGCAAGAAGTGGTAGTTCTGTGGATTCTTTTCTGAGGCTATCGCTTCATTTATTTGTTGATGTATTCAGCTAAAAGTGTTCAGCTGAACTGAATATTCCTTTGACCAGGCTGTTTAATATGAGTCTCAGAACAGGGAAGATTCCACAGCAATGGAAAGAATGTATGGTAATTCCATTGCACAAGGGTGGTGCAAAGACTGATGTATACAACTACAGACCACTTAGTATCCCAGGAGTGGTGGTGGTGAAGATTTTGGAAAAATTGGTTACGGTTCGCATTCAGAAATGGATTGACAGTGAATCTCCACTTTGCAATGAGCAATATGGGTTTACTAAGGGAATGTCATGTATTAACAGTTTGCTCACATTCTATAACAATGTTACCATTGAACTAGAAAAGGGGAACAGATACACCATGATACTTTTAGATTTTGCTAAGGCTTTTCGAATATAGCGTGGTGGACTGTTGCGTAAATTGGAAGTTATGGGTTGGATGAGAGGATGACTGACTGACAGATAACAAAAAGTGGTATACAGGGGGATGTGAGTCTGCAAGATGTAAGGTAACCAGTGGTGTAATACAAGGATCAGTGCTTGATCCACTGTTATTCAGTCTGTATATTAATGATATTGGGAAGGATTTGAAAAGCGCCATACAGCTATTTGCTGATGATGCAAAGATAAGTAGGATAATCAGGAATGCTGCTGCTGCTGTTATGCAGTACTTGCAGAATGATTTGAATAGGCTGGAATTGTGGGCATGGGAAAATGGATGGTAGTTTAATGTCAGTAAATGTAAAGTCATTTACTTCGGCGTGATTAGATATCCATTATCATATTATATTGGTGGGATTATTCTTGAAGAAACTGATGAGGCTAGTGATCTTGAAGTGTTAGTAGATAGGAAGTTGAAGTTCAAGGGCCATGTAGCAAAGATTGTAAATACAACTCCAAAGATAATTGCAATGCGGAAACGAACGTTCACATGTAAAGATAAGGATGTCATTTTGCCTCTTTACAAGGTCTTGATAAGACATCACTTTGACTATTGTGTGCAGGTCTGGTCTCCTAGTTTCCGTTGTGATTCTGATATAGTGGAGAGAGTGCAAGGAGAGTGGTAAAAATGATATCAGGATCGTGGAATACAGGTTATGAAGACAGATTGAAAATTTACAGACTGCGGACACTATCAGACAGGAGAAAAAAAAGGGGGGGGGTGATATAATTGAGACTTACAAACTTCTGAAAGGATCATACAGGATTTCAGTTGATGGAATTTTTCTATTTATGGAAGGTGGGGTAGGACAAGAGGGCATCCTTGGAAGCTGAGAATGAATGCCGTTAAGGGAGTAAGGGTTAGATTTATCTCTCATAGGATGACACATGATTGGGATGGAATGCCATTAGATATTGTGAGTCAATGCAGTGTGAATGAATTCATGAATAAGTATGATAGCTGGTGCGTGTAGTATATGGCCTCCCTCGATGAGTCCTTGACTCCCTGGAGGTCTCTTAATAATAATAATAATAATAAAGGCCTGTGTAACTCAGTGGAAGTGGCGCTTGCGTCGTCTGCGCTTGGTCGCTCGAAGTTTGACTTAAGTTCAAGTCTAGTCACCGACTGGAGGAACTTTTTAAAGCCTTTCTTCGACCGGATCCCGAGTTAGTCAATCTCTGGCACGGGCAAGCGGGATTTTCCTCCCGGAAACTCGGGTTTTTCATCCGGTAAACTGAAAAAAATCGACCGTAGTACCCGCATTATTTCAGACAGTGACATATCTTGTTAGAGTTAGGATGAGAAGAGATGGTAGCACTTGTTTTCCAGCCTCTTCATCGATGGCTGCTATAAATAATAATAGACATGGGCCAACTATCTCTAATATGCTACTGGTGGAGATTGAACAGCCTATTCAGTCTCCAAAAGCTAGATAGTGTATATAGGCCTCGCCTACTCCCTATAAGGGAATAAAAGGCGTTAGCTGATTTATTATTTATTTTATAATAATAATAATAACAACAACAAATACCTAATACAAATAACAAATAATATAAATAATAATAACAAAAAGGCAATTTTCAAAAATCTAGAGGAACAAAATACCAAATCCTTATTAATAAAATGATTCTAAGAAATTCAAAAAGATAATAAACTAACTTAAACATGGCATGGATAGATTAAAAAAGCATTCGTTTCCCTCCCACATTCCTGGATTTTAAAATCACTACAAATATTTGGAATCCAAAAACATATGTTCGTTTTTGGCTGCTGCTATGAAATCATGGAAAACAACTTTAATAGTCAATAATGAAGGATTCGGAGATATTGGGTTTAAACGTGGAATTTTCCAAGGTGATTCCTTGACACTATTGCTCTTCACATTTCTTTGATATCTTTATCTATGAAGAAAACAAAACTAGGATATGAAATTCCTAAATACAATATTAAAATATCCCATCTGTTGTATATGGATGATTTGAAGTTATATGGAAAATCGGCACAGCAAATAGACTCTTTATTGGACACAGTTCGTATCATCAGTTAGGATATCAAAATGGAATTTGGTTTAGATATATATGTGCAATTTTATCTATTAAATGAGGAAAAATTAATGACACTAGCAATTTTAATTTTGATCAAGAGAAATATATAAAAGCAATTTCAGCTGACGAACACTATAAATACCTAGGAACATTAGAAGCCAGTGATATTCTCCACTCGAAGGTTAAACAACAAGCAGCAAAATACACCAAAAGAGTTAGACATATTCGAAAACAAAACTAAATGGATTAAATACAGTTAGAGCAATGAATTCTTGGGCTATACCAGTGATCCGATTCACAGCTGACATAAGAGATTGGACAAAAGAAGACCTGGACAAATTGGACCGCAAAACTAGAAAATTAATGACTGTGCTTCATGCATTACATCCACGAAGCGATATTGACCGGTTGTACCTACCTAGGAGAATAGGTGGACAGGGTCTGCTGTAAGTGAGACAGACTGTGGAAGAAAAAATTTGTTTAGAAAGTTACATCAACAATAGCTCTCAGAAAATGCTTCAAGCAATTACACAAGAGGGCATTTTAAAAGCAATAGGAAATAAATCCGATTAGAAAAAGGAACAGCAAAATAACCAATATGTAAGCTGGAAAAATAAACCCTTGGATGGCCAATTTCTTCGAGATACTGAGGGAAAAAATTGACGTGCACAAGACGTGGCAATGGCTACAATATGGATATATTAAAAAAGAATCAGAAGGATTTATTCTAGCAGCTCAAGAACAGGCACGACAAACTAATGCAATGAAAGCAAACATTTTGAACATCAATAATAACAGCAAATGAAGATTACCCGATCAGAAAGTTGAGACACTAGAACATCTAATCAGTGCCTGCAGAAGGATAGCTCAAACTGACTGTAAATATCGCCATGATCATTGGCCGAAATAATTCATTGGCATTTATGCAAAAAATATGGCTTTCCTATTTCTGTGGCGCTTGCGTCCTCAGCGCTTGGTCGCTCAAAGTTAGACTTAAGTTCAAGTCTAGTCGCCGACTGGAGGAATTTTTTATAAGCCCTTCTTCGACCGGCTCCCGAGTTAGTCGATCTCTGGCACGGTAAGCCGGTTTTTCGTCCCGTAAACTCAAGAAAATCGACCGTAGTACCCATATTATTTCAGACAGTGACATATCTTATTAGGGTTAGGATAAGAAGAGATAGCAGCACTTGTTTGCCTGCCTCTTCATTGATGGCTGCTATAATTAGTGACAGACATCGGCCAGCTATCTCTGATATGCTACCGGCGGAGATTGAACTGCCCACTCTGTCTCCAAAAACTAGATAGGTTATAATGGCCTCGCCTACTCCCTATAAGGGAATAAAAAGCGTTATCTGATTTATACTGCTGATAACTGATGGAAGCATAAAATAGATATAGTATTGAAAAACGAAACTGCAAGAATTCTCTGTGACTTTAGAATACAAAGTGATCAGCATTTGGAACACAATAGAGCTGACATCACAATTATTGAACATCGAGAGTTATCGCGGAAACCAATGATAACAACATTAACAGCAAAGAACTGGAAAAAAATTACTAAATATCCAGATCTTGCAATCGAAGTTGGCCGGCTGTGGCTTAAACTCACCAAAATCATCTCAATAGTTATCGATGCACTTGATGCAATTTCAAAGAAGCTATCCAACTATTTACAGCAATTAAACATCAACGAAGTAACCCCATATAATCTACAAAAATCAGCATTACTTGGAACAGTCCATATTTTACAATGCTACCTTACGCAGTATTCTTATATTCTTGGGTAGAATCTGAAATATTCTGTATGACCAGACATATTGTTGCTTAAATGATATCTTGTTTTGGTGTATCAATTATGTGAATAAAGTAATAGTAATAATATTAGTATTAATAATGGAAATTGCTCTTATATTTTATCATTTTACAGGTATGTTTTGTTTGTTCATGCTCAGATCAGGCGATTCGTCCTCAGTCAGAAAGCAGTGTCCAAACATGACAGAAGTCGGTCATATAAAAGAAGACGAACGGCTGATCAACTCGGTGCAAAAGTACGGTTCAACACAGCAGGATTGCTGTACGTCAAGCACAGATCTCCCCACTTTCCTAGATGGCTCAGTGAATTCCGATGTCGAAAACCAAAACAGACATTCAGAAGGAAATGGAATTCATCCGCAGGAAAGAGAAAGAAAACCAAAACTCACCTCAAACCAACTATTTATTCTACTTAGTTTAGGTTATGGATATTTCTGGGTATCTTGTTGCTACTCTATCATGGCTCCATTTTTCCCCAAGGAAGTAAGTTGGTCGCACTACTTTTAAAAACGTCATGTTAGAATAATGCATGAGAACTAGTAACAATGTGGGAATCTAGCCAATTCTGTTTGAGAAAATGCTTGAATCTAGGTTTCCTCCTATTAAAATTTCCATTACTGCTTAATCAAAAAACATTATATTAAACTGTTTTACTTTTTTTGACCGAATACAAGGATAATACCAAAACCTTAATATTGGCATTATTCTTTTATTCTTTATTATTGGATTTATTCTTTGTTAGCATAATATCTTTAAGCATAGGTGGGAACGTTGTAAAAATTGAGTAGTGCTCTCCATCTCAGACATTCAAATCTTATTAGTTGGTTACGACATTCGGAAATTTGTATTTTTCCCTAAAACAAGAAGACACCCGCAATAGAACAAACGTAGTAAATAAACTTAACCTCTTCTCACAGCCTTATTATTATTATTATGACTAATTTCAAACAACACGATACAGTCGAAAGAGTCTGTGTAGCTCAGTAGAAGTGGCGTTTTCACTCTATGGCGGTTATCCGTATGACTAAAGGCGTTCGAATCTAGTCCCCGACTAGAGGAACATTTAGAGCCTATGTAGCTCAGCGGATGTGGCGTTTGCACACTACGGCGCTTGACTGCACGAAGGAAGACTTGCTATCGAATCTAGTCGGCGACTAGAGGAAATTTTTCTAAGCCTTTTTTAAGACCAGTTCCCGAGTTAGTCGATCTTTCGCACGGGCAAGCGGGTTTTTTCTTCCGTAAACTCAAGAAGATCGACCGTAGAACCCACATTATTTTTCAGACATTAAAATAAAAGTTGCCAGCAAAGGTTTGTCGATTGGTAGAGCCTCTGCTACTAATGGCTCGAAAAAAGTTAAGCTAGTTTGAGCTCGGTTAGTACTTGGAAGGAGAAAATCGTTCGATGCTGTTGGCACACTCTCCCTCTCCCTCGATGAGTCTTTGGACTCCTTGGAGGTGTCACATAATAATAACAATGATAAATATATTGTATTAGGGACCACGAGATGGTGGCACTTGTTGAGCCGTCTCTCTTCACTGCATGCCGCTTAATAGCCCTTGGGCCAGCTATCTGATTGGCTACCAGTGGAGATTGAACTGCCAACTCAGTCTCCAAAAGTTAGATAAGGCTAAAACGACCTCGCCTACTCCCTATACCGGAATAAAATGGTGTTAGCTGATTTTTTTTTTTTTTTTTCACGATACAGTCCTTCAGTTATTCATCTTCCTGAAGAGCTATTACACTCTCCCCCACCCTACTCTTAATAATCCTTACTAACTTCTTATCTTCAGCAAACGATTCAATATCTTCCTACACTTCATCGACAATATTATTGTCGTAAAGGCTGACATAAAGTGAATAGTCAATGTCACATTACTCAACACTGCAGAACCTCAACTGTATCCTTCCTTCTACCCGATATTACTCCATCGTGGAGTCCTTTGATATTTCTCAGAAATTACACAGTACATTTTCCCTGTTAACTACTCTTGTTACTTTATTGCATTAAAATATTATTTGTCGATACTGATCTGGAAAGATCATATTACGCTACTAATCTTTCCAGAATCTGAATAATAATTTATAGCCATAGAAGTAATGCGTTTTTACTGCTATAGTTTGATGTCTTCTTCGATAGTGAGATCAGTGGAGATGCTCTTAGGTCTTTAATACATTCCTTAAAACACGTGGCGAAATCTCCTAGATGAGTCTTTAACTCCTTGAAGTTACATTCTTTCTTTTATACATTTTTTTCACTTGAATATCACAAATATTGGTTTGGCAACCAACATCTCCCTGGTGGGGCCAATATACAGAATCTACAAAAGTAATTGAAATAATATCACTTATAGTTAGGCTGACCATACGTACTGTTTAGAACAGGACAATACGTTTTTTTTTTTTTTTTCACATTTCCCGGCCGTCCTGTCGTTTTAATAAAAATGCCATTTTTGTCCTGTTTTTAGTAAAAACTATAAATATACTTTAATATTGGTCAATCATAAATTACTATTCATAACCTATAATCGCATATCAATATCATGGATACCAGTAATTTGTATAATCATGGAGTCGCAGTGTTCGATATTAAATATCGATATCTGCAGTGATTTATTCAGAGAAAATAAAAAAATGCATGCTGGCAACACTTGCGCGTCTCAGACGTGGCGTCTGTTCTGCTGTAGTGTCAGTTTTTGTTTTGCCCGTATGTCAATCGGTAGTTTAAATTTCATATTTTTAAAAGTTTTAAGTCTTATTTTTTAAAACTTTAAGTCTATTCTTGCAATGTCAAAGAGGCGAAACTGCAGTTTTAATGACGATCTCCAGAAAGAATTCATTATTAAACTGGATAATCTGTGGGAACAAAAGTGGTATTCCAACACTGTAATATCCATTTTTCCGTTGCTCATGTAGGCAGAAGTGACATATCAACCAACATCTACATAGCCAAAAACATAAGGATGCTGAAAAGATGGTAATAGTGAATGCGATAAAATTGCAGTAAGTGAAGCTCCTGTTGCTTATATTGTGCATCACGGCCAAAGTTTTTGCACAAATGACTGCTTGTCGACACTGATAAATAAAATTTATAAACTAAAACTTTCTTCAGCACGTACCAAATCTGAATATATCAGCTACAGAAGTAGCCATGAACATTGAAAATCTTGTAAACAATTTAGAGTCCAGAAAAAGTGAGGTATTATTAAGTACTGATTTCAAAAAAAAAAAAAAAAAACTGAAAAATGTTAGTAGATTCAGGAGAAATTAATGAGGCAAAGTTTTTTTAGGTAGTTGAGAATTTGTATGAAACCAAACCAGAATATATCAATGAGTGGAAGTGCAGTTTAGGAAACACTGAGATGTTCAAGTGGGTGTTACTAAGGAAGACATATGAATGGAGAGAAATACAGGACAGCCGGAACCAGGAACTCATCACACGCACAGAAACAGTGTATTCGATCAGTGGACCTCCATAATATCCATATATATTGTGGAATTGGAATAAAGATAATTGGAATAAAGAAAACATTCCTGTATTTGATGGATGGGTATAGATTTTTTCTAAAATGAGCGAAAAACGCCTAGACTTTTGTAATATTGTAGAGTTTATTCTTTGTCTTCCAGGAAGTACAGCACCTGTTGAGAGAATATTTTCTGTTACGAACAGTATGTGGTCAAAGGAGAAATCTAGATTAGGTGTTGAGACAATGAGGACCATGTTAGTTGTAAGACAAAATTGTGTCATGGAATGTGGGAAGTTTTATGATAAGGTGTTGAAAGACCGAAATTTGCTACACAAGATCACTTCATCGGAGAAATATTCATTTCATGATCGTAGTGAAATACAGTCCCCCTCTACGTTTACCTGAATTTTTGTATGGGTTCTGTCACTGAAGAATAATGGTAAGCTCAATATGTTTATGTAATAAAACTTATTGATGCTATTATTGTCTTACTTTTTCATGAATGCAGAATATTACATAACGAGGTCCCGTTTTCGTCTCAAGGAAATATGGTCAGCCTACTTATACTGTATCTAGAAATAAACTACTGTATATTGATTAGTAGAAGTGATTGCAACGGAAAGAAATCATCACTAGTAAATATTTCTAGAACATAGAAAGGTAAAAGTGAAGTATTATTATTATTTTTACGAGTGACTCCAAGGAGTCCATAGACTCATCGAAGTAGGCCCTAAACATCATGTCCATCACAACTATTCGACATTCGCACAGTATCTATCATACTTTGCCTTGCGCTCATTCACTGTCATAGCACCCACAACAGACTCTGGCAGCTTATTCCACTCAGTCATCACTCTAAAAGTAAAAAACCTAGTTCCAACACCCTTACCGACCACACTCTTTCCCAGCTTCCATGGATGTCCCTGGTCCTCCCACCACCAGTCCTGTTATCAAAAATATCCTCTGAATTAATCCTATAGAAACCCTTCAGCAATTTGAATGTCTCAATCCTATCTCCCCTTTTCCGCCTATCAACAAATTTCTGCAACTCACAAATCTTCAACCTGTTCTCATAAGGTTCATTCCATAGACCTGCTATCATCTTAGTCACTCACCTCTGAATCCTCTCAACCACCTCCCCATCCAGAAGAAACCCAGGTGACCAAATCTGGGCACAGTAGTCGAGATGAGGGGTCTTATCAAGGCTCGATACAGAGGAACAATAACTTGCTTGTTTCTGCTCGTCAATCAGCCCATCAAAACACAAAGCACATGCAATGTGCCCCCTAAAGTATAATTTCATAAACGCGAATTCTCCTTATTTAGCTTCTTTTTTTTCCCTTCTTTTAAATTAGTATTAGTAGCAATAGTAGTAGTAAAATTAAAAACTTGTGTAAAAGTTTAAAAAGAGAAATTTTAAAAATCTTTCTTTTTAAATATAGGCTAACAGAAAACATGTCCATCCAACTGTTTATGGTCTAGTCTTTGGTATCTACCAATTACTAATCTCTTTCACAGCACTTCTGTTTGGAAAAATGGTAAGTTATTTATAAGAACATCGTTACACATGAATGTAATTAAAATATTTATTTATTACTAGCTGAAATATCGGTTTTTCCATCGGAGTGAGTTTCAAATAATAATAATAATAATAATAATAATAATAATAATAATAATAATAATAATAATAATAATAATAATAATAATAATAATAATAATAATAATAATAATAATAATATTATTATTATTATTATTATTATTATTATTATTATGGGCAACTCAAAGGAGTTCTTAGACTCATCGAGGAAGACCCTAAACATCACAACAAAACCTATCCAACATTTGCGCAGTATCTATCATACTTTGCTTTGAACTCATTCAAAGTCATTGCACCCACAACAGACTGGTAACCTATTCTACTCATTCACCATGTTCCAAGCAAAAAAACCTGGTTTTATACAGATAAATCGGCGCTTCGGAACACATGCAATTTACAGACAAAAAATACTAGCTGTGGTCGTGGTGGTGGTGGTTGTGGGCAGTAGATGGCGTTGATGTAGGTAGTAGAGATTCTGTGTAGTTGTGGAGACTGAGAGTTGTACAGTAGATGTCCTCCCGCGATGAGTCTTCAGACCCCTTAGAGGTGTCACAAATAATAAATAAATAATAATACCCTAATAATAATAAAGAAAAATTTCCTCTGAATTAATCTTGTAAAAATCCTTCAGTATGTCTCAATCATATCACATATTGTATTATTATTGTATTATATAATTTATTAATCATAACTGAATGAGTTTTTTTATTTTATTTTATTTTATTTTTATTTTTAGAAGAATGATTAAGGCAATATTTGGAATGTTTAGGGATGAAGATGGATTAAGGGAATGCTATCTGTAGGTAGTCTTCCTAAATACAGTGTGTTTAGGCGTATATGCTGGTTTAAACTTATTATTAGGTTTAATAAAATGAGCATAGCACAAAGAAATAATTAAATACAAGTTTAATGGATCCAATATGTTGTATCACTCACGGAGATATCATCAGAGACACAATCTTAAAATTGTAAAAGCAATTATAAAAGCACAGAAAACAATAAATGGGAAAAATTTAGACTTAAAAGCCTAACGTCCTATGTGGAGTACTGTTGGCTAGCTAGCCTTAGCCGTTGGGTGGGAGGCCAACGAATAAAAGTTTCCCAAATCTTGGAAAGTTTAAGACAGCCATATTTATTAAGATTAGGTGATTTTTTTAAATTTGCTGCTGATTCTAAAGAAAGCCTTCTACTGGAGAAAAAAAATCCACTAATGCTTTTAATTTCAAAAGTTAGATAGGGCTAAAACACCCTTGCCTACTCCTCTAAAGAAGTGTGTCAAGTTTAAATTTGCTGCAGTGAAACATAGTAGTTTTTTTTCCCCATTTGATTCTGTGAATGGTATCCAATACATGGTCAGTTAGACTGGACCGACCATAGTTATACAGCAAATGTATTTTTTGTGTTCTTTTAGGCAGATGTTGACATATCTCCCAGTCTAACTATAATATTACATTATATTGTTGTTAGATTGTTATTCACTCTGTACATTAAACACTAGGAAGGGCAATCAGGGATGTTACTGATATCCAGTACTTAGAAAATGATTTGAATAGGCCGAAAATTTTGGCAAACGAAAATGCCTATCAGTTAATGTTAGTAAGTGTAAAGATATGCACTTTGGTGTGATAAGATTTCCAATGGCATATTAAATTAGCAGGGTTATGATACAAGAAACTGTTGAGGCTAGGGATCTTGGCACAATGATGAAAAAAGTTGAAAGTTTATTTTTCATTTAGTTAGACTATTATAAATTTAGTTCAATTCTTTATCAAAAGTTTAATAACAAAGTTTGCCCCTGAAAGTATCTTCAGGACTGGGGTAAGGTACTACAACACCAGGCAACTCGTTGCAAAGGTGAAGCAAGCTAACATCACTCCTATCTCAGTATCTCCTATAATGCAAAACACATCTCCTTGCGGATATGTATAATGTTATGCATTAAGGGAAGGGCCACTACCCAAACTAGTTTCGACCTTTATTGAGGTCTCTTCAGTGGGAGCCAGGCCAAGTGGAGATACCAGGCAGAAGCATTAGCAAGGTCATCTCTACCTATAGGAGTTGCCAAACGGTGTGCCACCTTTTTATTAAATTACTCTGGATTTAGAGAAAGATGTGGAAGATACTTTCTTCCAGTCATGAAGGTATTTTCAGGCGCACACTTTGTTGGCTCACACTTGGATAAAGGATTAAACTAAATTTATTATACTCTAACCAAATGAAAAATAAACTTTCAACATCTTTCTCTAAATCCAGAGTAATTTAATAAAAAGGTGGCAAACCGTTTGGCAACTCCTATAGGTAGAGATGACATTGATAATGCTTCTGGCAGGTATCTCCACTTGGGCCTGGCTCCCACTGAAGAGACCTCAATAAAGGTCGAAACTAATCTGGGCAGTGGCCCTTTCCTTAATGCATAACATTATACATATCTGCAAGGAGATGTGCTTTGCATTATGGGAGATACTGAGATAAGAGTGATGTTATCTTGCTCCACCTTTGCAAGGAGTTGCCTGGTGTTGTACTACCTTACCCCAGTCCTGAAGATACATTCAGGCGCAAACTTTGTTTCCTCACACTTGGATAAAGGATTAAACTAAATTTATTATTGGCACAATGATGGAGAGGAATATGAAGTTCAAAGGTCACACAGCAACGTTTTGCGATATTGAAGCAAACCTTAACATGAAAGGATAAAGAAGTAATTTTGCCTCTTTATATAACTGAATAATATAAGCACGTAAACACAAGAAAGATATTTAATGAGCCAAATATTTCGGTCTGAAAATTGCAGACCATCTTCAGTGGCACTACAAGAACAGTTTTAAAAAAATACAAGGTGGAATATTAACAATAAATCATTAAAAAATAGAACAAACCGTGTGATGTTATATCACTAAGTATTAAAGGGAATATTATTAAGCAGAGACATGATTGAAATAAAGATATTAATTAATAATAGTAAATAACATAAAATTAATATGAATTAATGAGTTATTCTGATTAGACTTTCCCAGATTTTTGATACAGATATCCAGTCATTCCGATTCAGGTTAGGACGATGGAGTAATGCCTCTACGCTTTCTTTGAATAAACGTTCAAATTTATAGCGGGATCTATGTAAGAGGCGAGTTTTTGTCCAATGGATGTTGTGGTTAGTTTCAATCCCATGCTGAGCCAATCCAGATTTTTCAGGTTTGTTGTGATGAATGGAGGATTGATGTTCTTGGATTCTTTTTTCAA
Organism: Typopeltis vanoorti; assembly: GCF_054136105.1. NCBI lineage: Eukaryota > Metazoa > Arthropoda > Arachnida > Uropygi > Thelyphonidae > Typopeltis > Typopeltis vanoorti. The sequence goes on along the minus strand of NC_143553.1, from coordinate 159,995,361 downwards.
GAGAGCGTCCAGTTTGTCCAAAATAGGAGAGATCACAGTTGCAGGGAATTTGATAAACTCCAGGAAGAGACATAGTTGAGCGTTTGTCTTTAGGAGAAGGAAAATGGGAAGATAATTTGTTAATATGTGAATACGTAGCTGTTAACGCATATTTCTTCAGAATTCTTGAGATAGGTTCTGAAATCCCTGAGATGTATGGAATTGGAACTCGACGTATTGAATCTTTGTTGTTTAGTGGTGGATTATAAGAATCAAGAAGATGTTGTGTACGTTTTTCGGAAAAGTCATCGAGTTTCGTGTGTTGTTGGATAGTAGAAAGTTCTTTCTGTAGAAAATTAGAAGTAGAACAATTAGTTTTGGCTCTTCTGATTAGACATTTTATGATTCCTTTATGTTTTTTGACAAGGATGATGGGCTGATTCTTTAAGAAGATACCGACCTGTGAACGTTGGTTTCCTGTAAACTAGTTGTAAGAGTATTGGAAGGTGACCGGATGAGGAGAATCTAAAAATGATAACTGGTTGTTTTTTTTCCATTTCCATAGTAAACTTTATATGATGATGTAAGGAATTGATACTGTTTAAAAACAAGAAGGTAAGGAGTCTTTGTTGTGAGGCCATATAGTAAAGATGTCATCTATATATCTTACCTAAATAGACCGAAATATTTGGCTAATTAAATATCTTTCTTGTGTTTACGTGCTTATATTATTCAGTCTTTACGTCACAAGTATCCTTAAAATATCAAACTTTATAAAGCTGCACCTGGATTATTGTGCACGGATTTGATCTCCCAGGTTCAAAGGGGATAAAGAAGTTGTGGAAAGGGCGCAAAGAAGAGTTACAAAGATTATACAATTCTGGATTATGAGGACAGATTTTGAGTGTGTGGATTACAGACTCTTCGTAACAGGGGAAAGAGGTGTGATATGATGGAGGTCTATAAACTTTGGAATGAGTGTTATAGGTTATGATCTGATGACATTTTTCTTTATATGGAAGGTGGGGAGAGAACGTGGAAGAGAATTTGCAAAAAAATACAATATGATTACTAAATTTCAAGTCCTGGTTTGCATCTTGGTACTTTATCTCCTCTACATCCTTTGATACATCTCTTACAATTTAGTATATGACATAACATCCTTGCCTTCCAAATTTTAGAATCTCATACTTGATAATACTAAATTATAATTCCTTGTGAAGAGTGCGAATGTCAGTTTTCTCCTCACAACTTTCTCCCCTGACTGTTTTTTTTTTTTTTTTTTTGCCAGTAGCGCATTCAGGGTTTAATCTTGGAGGGAGGGCCTGAGTTGAGTAGACAATTTGAGAATACATACTGTGCAACACATACGACCTATGACTGAGCATCTGCAATGATCGCTAATTCATAAGTAGTATAGAAATAGAAGACACGACACAACATAAATTTAAAAAGTGAATTTTATTAATTAGGAAAATATTTTTGGAAAATTTTCTAGTGTTTTTTTTTACTTTTTCTTTAGGGAGGACAGGGTCCCTTGCCCCCCCCCCCCTGGGTATGCCACTGTTTGGCATAACTGTTCTTTCTCCCAGATTACCTGATTATTCTCAGCATTCATTCATTTTACACTCGCCTATTTCATCTCCTAACCTTTGGAATACAATGGTTAAGAGATTAAACTGTACACTGCACTGCGGTGCCGCAAAATATTGCAATATTTTCACTGAAATAACTGAAATAATTACTAAAATTGTGCACTGCAATTGTTGGGTAGGCCTATGTTCTTACTTTGGGCACTGTGGAAAATTCCTGATACACTAAGGGTGCTGTGAACCGAAGAAAGTTTGGGAACCACTGCAGGAAGACATTGCTACTGCTAAATATTCCTTAAATCAAACATCAGCATAACTTGCCTTTCCTCCTAATTCCTCATTCCAGGTGCTGTCTCCTAAGCTTTCCATAATAAGTTGCTTTGTAGTTCCCCATATATTATATTTTCATGGAACCTGAAATATGGTCAGTACCATATTTCAGCTACCACCTAAGTACCTAATGGAGACTTTTACCAATTCTAGACTCTAGCAGATTTGATATCTCATTCACAATGACATCCTCTGGTGAAATAATCAAATTCAAGAAATTCATTTTCCTTTCTTTTAAATGTTGTATCTTTATCTAATTCTGTATTTTCATCATTAAAATCAGCTATGCATTATCTTATTTGCTAAATCAATTTGTATGCACATTTTCAGTCCTGCAGTAACATCCCATTAAATGTCTAAACTATTTTCATTTCACAGCATGTTATAAATTCTACAGCATGACTACAATGATGAGCTCGTCAAGAAACACAAACAAATTTCTTTTCTCTAATCCCACACATGACACTGTTGCTTCATATGTCTTGAGACTTCTTGTGTATGGAGAAGATATAATGCTGTTCTGTCAATAGCTCAGATGGCAGTTCGGCGGACTGTAGAGGTACAACAGTGCTGATATCCATAAGTCGGTATTTCAAATCTGCCTCGATGGAAATTTCTTTTGGAAGAATGATCATGGTAAGATAATGTTAATGGATGAAAGTGGCAGAATGATAACTGCTGCAGAAGACATTGTTGACATATTCAGTGATCAATTTATAAGAGTGTTTCATCCTGATCAGGGTGGAAATTAAGTGTAGAAGACATGGAGGAAATAAATAAACTTGATGTCAATAAGGCAAAAGGATTTGATGATATATCACCACACATCTTAAGGGAATGTTCCAGGGAATTGGTAGTAGCATTGGCATGGATGTTCTACTGCATAACGGTGATAATGAAGAGATCGGTGAGGAGGAGGATACATAATTGGGTTGAAAACAGCATTATTCTTTGTGGTTATCAGCATGGTGTTTGTTAAGAGGAGATGATGTTTTACTAACATGATCTCCATGTAACAAACCCCATGTTTTGGGCCCATTTAACAACAATGGGCCCAAAATTGCCAGTCACTGATCTAACTCAGATCAGTGATATCCAATCCGATCTGTTTCAATTTATTGACCAGCTTGTCGCATGGCAGTCTATCAAAAGCTTTTGCAAATCAATGTACACCACTAAATCAATCTACATGCATCTACCCTATAACAAGGTTACAAATACCTTGGACAGGTGAGATGCATGTACAGTCGTGTCAGAACAAAATTACACAGGAAAAAATTACACGGGATAAAATCGCACTGCAAAAATTACACGAGGACGAAATTACACAGGGAAGAAATTACACAAAGAAAAAATTACACATAGAGAAAAATACAATAAGAAAAAAATTAAAAGGAAAAATACACAAGTAAGAAATTACGAAATTAAACAAAAAATTACACATAGATAAAAATACACTAAAATAATTAAAAGGCAAAATAGGAAAATATTTACACAAGTAATTACGAAATTAAGAAATTATTACACAGGGAAGAAAAAACAAAGAAAGAATTACACATAGATAAAAATACACTAAGAAAAAAATTAAAAGGAAAAAATACAGAAGTAAGAAATTACACATAAAATAAAATTTACCAAAATTTGTACAAAATTAATAACCGTCAAGGGGTAAATCACTAGTGCAGTTTTGGGCAAGGGGATTAGTGAGTTGGAAACTCAAAATGATGTAGTGATTAGCTACCCTAATTAGTACTCACCTAAGATTTACAAGGAATAATTTCCTAAGGTAAAACCAATCGACAATTGTTAATCACTATGAACTGCTCAAGAATTTCTAAGAATTGTTTGGGTGAAGGTATATAAGCAAATTTTTGTCTTACATTCTTCAGCTACAGCTATTGCTGTTACCCTCCTGCCATAATCAGAGCTGTAACAGATAACGAGGAAGATGAAAAGCATCTTCCCCGTAATAACTTGTATTACGAGTTACTAATTAAGTAACTGTTAATAAATTTGCGAGGTATAAATGTCGTGATTAAATTTTTAAAATTAATTTTTAATTTTATTTTTAATTTAAAAATATGTTACAGTCTCCCTTAGACACCACTCCTCAGCACTCTGCTAGAGGAAACTTCATCAATGGGCCCACTACCCGTTTGGGGAGGTGTTTAGGGGCAGCGCAAAGAAATGGTTCTGCAAAAGGACGGAAATGGCAACGACAATGGCACCAGACTATGGCTTTAGGCAACTGGAACATCTCTCTGACAGGGAAGGAGGTGGAACTGGTTGAAGAAGCCAAGCGCTACTGGCTAGACTTAATCGGGCTTTCTTCAACCAAGAGGAGAGGCTCTGGAACTATCGACCTGGATAAGGGGTGGAAGCCCTACTACTCTGGTGTGAGCCCGACAATGTCTGCTCAGGCGGGTGTGGGGTTACTCACAAGCCCCCAGCTGTCAGACTGTGTTGCTGAGTGGATTCCATTGAGGGGACGGATATGTGTGTTAAGACTTCAGATGAAAAACCATGATTTGGCTGTGGTGCAAGCCTATACACATAATCTGGAGTCAGAATACTCTGCCTTCCTAGAGGAAGTGGATGCTGCTTTTGACAGGGTGGCAGACATGGAAATCAGTCCTGCTAATGGGTGACTTCAATGCACATGTTGGAACAGATGACCAGACATGGAGGGGTGTGGTTGAGAGGAATGGTGCCCCTGACCTTAACGCGAATGGGTTGAAATTAGTGGGCTTCTGCTGTACTAACAGCTTGTCCATAATGAATACCTTCTTCCAGCACCAAGAAGTCCATAAGTATACCTGGTACAGGGATACACTAGAACAAAGGTCTCTGATTGACTTCTTTATAGTCTCAGCAGACCTATTTTCCTCAGTGTTGGACGTTCGTGTGAGAAGAGGGGCAGAACTGTCAACTGACCACCACCTTGTTGTGTGCACTCTATGGCTTCAGAAACCAGATGCTACCATCAACGCTGGTAGGCCTAAGCAGCTATACTGCGTGAAATGGGAGACATTGGAAACTGAGGCTGTGAGGAAGAATTTTGCAGATGACACTTCCTCCAGGTTCAAAGAGATTCCCAAGCATACTGCAGATGTTGAGGAGGAATGGAAGCTGTTCAGAACAGCTGTCACTGCCTCTGCACTCTCATGATGTGGCAGAAAGCGGCTCGGCGTGGCAACGGGCAGTGAGAAAAGGACACCTTGCTGGAACCAAGAAGTCCGAAAAATTGTCCGGGAAAAAAATGAGTGCTACCTAACATGGCTTAGAGTCAGGTCACCTGAGATGCGTTTGCGGTATGCTGAGGCACGAAAAGCTGCTGCTAAAGCAGTAAAGACAGCAAAGCAGAAGGCTTGGGAATCCTGTGGAGAAAGATTAGACTCATCCTATGCAAATGTAAACAAAGTATTGTGGCAGACTATCCGCCACCTTCGAGGGAGGAAATCGTGCACAGCAAAGGAAATTAAGGCCTCTGAGGGTGCACTTTTAACAACCGAGAAGGATATCCTCCACAGATGGAGGGAATACTTTGAGAGCCTTCTTAACCCGGGTGGCCCAGCAGTTGTGGACATTCAAGAGGTGCAGATCGGGGCAATGACTAGTCTCACAGCAGAAGAGGTCCATTTAGCAATAAAATCGCTAAAATCGGGCAAGGCTGCTGGCGATGATGAAATTCAACCCGAAATGCTAAAAGCCTTAAATCGAGACGGTGTTTTCTGGCTGACTCGAGTGTGTGTGTCAGGCTGCTTGGATATCTGGGCGAGCACCAAAGCAATGGCAGACAGGCATAATAATACCAGTCTTTAAGAAGGGAGACCACAATGATTGCAGTAACTATCGTGGCATCTTTCTGCTCAGCCTGCCTGGGAAAGTCTATGCTAAGTGCTTGGAAAGACGGTGCAGGAGCATAGTTGAATCAAAGTTCCAGGAAGAACAATGTGGCTCTCGTCCTGGTAGAAGCACAACTGACCAAATCTTCACTTTAAGGCAAGTCTTTGAGAAATCTTGGGAATATGCCAAGAATATCTACACATGTTTTGTGGACTTGGAGAAAGCATATGAATGGGTTCCTCAGGATAAGCTTTGACAAGTAGTACAGGAGTATGGAGTGGATGGTCAACTATTAGCTGCCATCAAGTCCCTGTATGAATGCCCAGAGTTTGTGTCAAGGTAAACAGCACAAAGTCGGAACCTTTCATAGTCTCTGTTGGCCTCCACCAAGGGTGCGTTCTGTCACCCCTCCTTTTCATAATATTTATGGACTGGATTGATAGGCATAGCCGAGGCAGTGAGTGTGTCAGAATTGGAAAATGTAGCATTGGACGTCTGCTTTTTGCAGATGACCTAGTTCTGCTTAGCTCTTCCACAGATGACCTCCAGCAGACCCAGGATAGGTTTGTAGCTGTTTGTGCAGACACCGGAATGAAGATCAGTGTGGCCAAAACTGAAACATTTGTGATCTCAAGACAACTATCCCAGTGCACTCTAAATGTAAGTGGAGTCCCAATGAAACAGGTGGAGAAGTTTAAATACCTTGGGTCCATATTCATGAATGCTGGGAAATGGGACTTAGAGCTAGATACTCGAATTGGCTTAGCAAGCTCAATATTGCGGCCGTTTGGTAGTATTGAAGTGGGAGTTAAGCCAGAAGGCAAAGCTGGATGTCTTCAATACAGTCTATGTCCCCATCCTCACCTATGGTCATGAGAGTTGGGTAATTACCGAAAGAATATGGACACGAATCCAAGCGGCTGAAATGAGGTTCCTTCGAGGGGTTGCGGGGCTGACAAGACTCGACAGTCAGAAGCTCTGCAAATGCTTCTTTTAACTCTGTCAAATGCTTTTTCAAATTCAATAAATGTAATATGCATTTCTAAATTGTATTCTCTCAATACTCAACCGCTGCTTCTCCGAGTTGAGAGATCACAGTTACGTTGGTACGGGCACCTGGTCAGAATGCCACAAGAGAGGCTCCCTCAGCAGGCCCTCTTTGTCAAGCCAGAGGGTGGGAGGCCACGTGGAAGGCCAGGGACTCGTGGATAGATTATATCCAAAACCTTGGGTGGACACGTTTGGGAATCCCACCAGAACACCTGAGCTTGGTGGCAGAGGATCGTGACCATTGGAAGTTCCTCTTGCAGCTGTTTCCCCCACAACCCAATTAGGAAGAGTGGGCCGTGAAGATGTATGTATGTATGTATGTATTTTTAATTTACCCGTGGCTGATTTTGAGTACGGCGTTAGTAATAAAGGTGGTCAAATTATAATTTACAAAAATTTCGAGTTTGTTCGTCACCGTGAAACTGCTATCGGAACTATTCATTAGCATTGTGCAAAGTTTAGAACTTTACATTGTCGATCGCTGCTGCATACCAGAGGCAACAAGATTATCCGTGAGTCTTCAGAACACTGTCATGTTAATAGAACTTTTGAATCTGAAGCTCACTTGCAAATCAAATGAAAAGAAAAATGTCGAATCCAGGCGCAACGGCTCGTGCAATTATAGCTAACAGTTTAGTGACTGTATCAGACGGATTAAAAATGTGCCTACCGAAGAAGAGCTCCATGACGAGGCGATTAAATAGATCCAAAGCTGAAACAATCGGAAACGTTCCGTCAAATCCAGATAACAAAAATTTTATAATACCAGAGAAGTACTCTAAATGGATTATTCATGATTCCGGGGCAGAAGATCCAGAACGTATAATACTAATTGGTCATAAGACTCTTCTAGATCAACTTGTAGTTAACGATTTTTGACTAGCAGATGGTACATTTAAAGTGGTTCCAGAAATATATTATCAGTTATACAGTATCCATGTCCAATATGATTCAGGCGTCGCCTTTCCTTGTCTACTGGCTCTTCTACCAGGGAAAAAGGAAGAAATATACGTGAAGATGCTGAACATGTTACTGGAGAAAATTCCTCAAGCTCGACCACGAAAAATTTTGACCGATTTTGAAACAGCAGTAATGAAGGCTTTCCGTACCGTGTTTGAAAACATTGAAATTGGTGGCTGCTTTTTCCACTTATCACAAACTATTATACCCAAAGTAAATGAATGTGGACTAAAACCTCTATATGACTCCAATCAGTCATTTGCAGTACACATTAAAATGTTACAATCACTTGCACGTTTGCCAGAAGAAGTGTTAGAAACATTTTTAGAAGTTGCTGATCTGTTCTCTAATTTAGACGAATATAATGAACAAATCGAGTTTACTTCGAACGTACATATATTCGAGGTCGACAGCTCAGGAACGGCACTTATAGACAACCGCTATTCAATATTCTTACTGGGAACCATAGACACTCTGTAGCCAACTGTATAGCTAGAACTACAAATTGTATCGAATGATGGTACTATGGACTTCAGTCTCTCTTTCAGTGTTCCCATCCAACTGTTTGGAAATTTTTGGATAACATTGTTAAAGAATTATCTTTACAACATACAAACTATTTGCAGTATTTAACTGGCCAACGAAACCCAGGACGTCGTAGGTACATTTCGTTAAAACAACGTATTGCAAATATTGTAAAAAATTACGACTCTAACAGACGATTGGATTTTTTACGTTGTATAGCTTATATGACTTAGTGTTTGTTTTTTATTATTTTTTAAAATAAAAGTTTAAACTTTCTTAATTTTTGCAATATTAAGAAAGTTTATGTGTTTAATTTCACAACAAAATATCTATAATATTTTAATCGAATTAAAGTCAGCAGGTAGATCTTATAAAGTATTACAAAAGTATCGGAATTCTTATCTGAAAATAAATATAAAATTCATCATAAAAATTTGAAAACTTTAAAGTAAAAAACTTCGGTGTGAATATTCAAATGTGTGTAATTTTTTCTTAGTGTTTTTTTATCTATATGTAATTTCCTCCTTGTGTAATTTCTCCCCTGTGTAATTTCTTCCTTGTGTAATTTTGGCAGTGTAATTTTTTCCCCGTGTAATTTTAACATGTGACCATGTACAGTGGTGTACATAGATTTTTTATTATTATTATTCATGACACCTCCAAGGAGTCTGAAGACTCACCGCGGGAGGACACCAACTGTACACTCTCAGTGTCCATTACTACACAGAACCTCTACTACCAATTACCTATACCAACGTCATCTACTGCCCACAACTACCACCACCAGAGCTAGTATTTTTTGTCTGTAAATTGCATGTGTTCTGATGGGCCAATTTGTCTGTATGCAGGATGAAATACCTGAGTTTCTGGGAGAAAAAAACCATTCTGCCTCCGTATGAGATCAGCTAACTGACCTTCAATTGAAAAAGTCCATATAAAGATCCATCATGATGAGAATGATATTGGGATGGGTTTAACTAATGAAAGGCAGCTGCTTGCAGATGATGCAAAACTGTGGAGAGCAAATGCAGAGTCAAGCGGATGCTACGGCCTTACAAGAGGACTTGAAGAGATTGTATGAATGGGCAGGTAAGTGGAACTGCGGTTCAGTGTTGCAAAGTGTAAGGTTTTGAGATTTAGTAAGCAATGATGGGATGCAAAGTATACACTTGGTGGGGAAACTTTAAAGGAAGTAGAGGAGATGAGAGATCAAGGACCTGAAATTGAGGGACCACATTGCACAAGTTGTGACGATGTCATATTGGATAATGGTGATGCAGAGGACCCTGAGAAGGTATGATGCCATTGTATGAGGCTTTGATCAGGTCTCATATGGATTATTGTGCACAGATTTGGTCATTGGATTTTCATAGTGATGAGGATATGTTGGAAAGGGCCCAGAGAAATTTCACGAAGGTGGTCAGTAGTCTTTGGAATGTGGAGTTACGAGGACAGATTGAGAGAATGTAATTTGCAGAACCTTGTGAATAGGAGGAGGGGGGGGGGATATGATTAAGACATATAAACTAGTCAGGGGTTGTTATTAGGTTGACATGGAAGAGATGTTTCATAGAATGGGAGAAGAGGGGGGGTAAAACAAGATGTCATCAATGGAAACTGTATAAGTAAGGTGTGAGCAGAGGAGTGAGGAGACGGTTCTTTGCATGAAGAATGGTTGGTGAGTGAAATGCATTGCCTGAGTGTGTTGTAAATGTAGACACATTGAATCAGTTTAAGGAACAGTTGGATGAGCTTTGTTAGTGATAATGTGTAGCTTCCACAATGAGACTTTTATTTAATGGAGGATAAACTGCAGGATAAAAAAACCTGAGTTTACAAGAGGAAAAACTCTTCCACTGTCATATGAAACCAGCCAACTCACCTTCCATTAAATTCTGATTAAGGTTCTTTTAGGTCTGTTTGCAATATGTTCTTCTCTGAACTTCAAATTTCCACCTACCATTCTCCCAAGATCCCTTACTTCCCTGACTTCTTCCAGTGTAACTCTACCAAGTGAGTATGAAGAACCCCTTCTGTGAATCCCAAATTTCAAAACCTTGCATTTAGTTATGTTAAACTAATAATCCCATACATTTGCCCACCTTATGACTTATTCATATTGTTTTGAAAAACCACAACATCAGCACCATTATTAATAACTCTCCAAAGCTTCATATCAACTGCAAACAACTGAATATCTTCCTGTAATACAGTAGCAGTATCACTGATATAAAGATTCAGTACCAAACCCTATGGAACTCCCTGTAATCTTCCTACTCCCCCAATTCTGCTCCACCATATCAATTTCTGAAATCTATCAGAAAGCCAGTTATCAATCCAGTCCACTAATATAAATTCACATATGTTTTAACCCAACCAACTTGTTAAGTGGTATCCTATTAAATACATTTGCAAAATCAAAAAAAAAAAAAAAAAAAAAGAAAGAAAGAAAGTCCCTGTATGCCTTATCTTCATCCACTGTTTCTGTTACTCTATTGTAACAGAAACAGTGGATGAAGATAAGGCATACATTGAAGTTCCCCTTACCAAATCCATGCTGGCTTGCATATATATTTCCCTTATCTGCCAAATCTGTGTACAAGTTCTTACCAATTTTTCCTAAATCTTAACAACCACAGAAGAAATACAAACTTTTGTATTTCTTATTTCTTTTGTATGCCTATAATTTGATACCTCCATTTTACTGCCACCCCTTATGCAATGGAACTAACTTACCCTTTCTGGGAACTTGCTCTGCTGCAAGACTCATTAAACAGCCAGGTTAATGGCATGGTCAGTTAAGTTACCTTACAATACATGGCTAACTCCCATTTAGTTCCCCCTGCCTTACTGACATCAACAGTGCTCAGTATTTGGAATAAATCCTCCTCATTCACCTCTGTCCTTTAACTTGTCCTTATCCCTCTAGGAATAAAGCTTGTTTTAACAGGATAAAACAGCTAATAAAGTGATCATTAAATAGCTCTGCTATGTCATCCATCTTGGTCACTCATTGCCATCTCTACCAACAGTCATATTTTTCCTCCTATTAGTCACATAGCAAAAAACTTCTTGGGATTCTCTTTGGACTACAGCACTGGTCTCCTCTTGTATTCTAATTTGGCTCTCCTTACTATAATAATTGCTTTTCTACAGTTATATTCCTCATATAACTGTTCTTCACCTCTCTTTATATGCTTTCCATAACTTCTCTTTTCATCTGCAATTCCTACTTAATTTCTTAGTCATTTTACTCCAAACTCTTCATCACTCAAGGTATAGAATCTCCCATTACAATTAACACAGTGTTCTTATCTATTGCCCATGTACTACTGATCTCTCTTCCTTCAAATTCTTTTATTCATTGTACTGCTCCAAGTCTGTTATAGTTGTCTACCTTATAATCCAAATAAATTCCTTTTGCCTCATACTTCTGCATACCTATTCATCCTGCAAGTCAGGACTACATGGTCACTCATGGCATCTGGGAGGCAAGTATGAGATCTGTCATAATCATATCCTTTGATGCTATGACCAGTCCAAAACTCTTGATTTTCATGTCCCCACCTCCACATACTACCAAAAACATTTATCCCTAAAGCAGTGCAATAATGCAATTCTCTTATTAAATTCTGCTTTTTCTTGTGCAGTTTATATTGCTATAGTTAAGCACATAGTCTTCCATAAAGATTACCCACTTTACACTTGACAAACTAATTTGCCTAAACATTTCCTGCTCATCACCATCTATATTTCATGATCTATAACAACATCCCACTAAGGGCAGAAAGCAGTAGTGATAGTCTCACATGAAGATATTTCATGATCTATAGCAACATCCCACTAAATGTACTATGCTATCCACTTTTCTACCTCATGCTATATAATCTTAAAACCATTAATGTAATTTCTTCCTTGATTTTCTGATTTTCTAGGGCACAATATATCTTTTACCATAACTAACACACTACCATCCCATTGAAAGTCCCTGTTCTACCAAAATATTATTATTATTATTATTGTGCAGTTTATATTGCTATAGTTAAGCACATAGTTTTCCATAAAGATTACTCACTTTACACTTGACAAACTAATTTGCCTAAACATTTCCTGCTCATCACCATCTATATTTCATGATCTATAACAACATCCCAATGAATCTGAAAACAAACCCCAACTCAACATCACCAGAGTTAAAGATCAGTACTATCAACATAAGAAGCCTGAATGGCAAAGAAATGGAGCTAGCTGAGGAATTAGATAAGTACCAGATCGACATTATAGGGGTGAATGAAACAAAAAAGACCAAAACTGGTGAGATCTTTCTGAGCAATAAATACAAAATGTTATATTCAGGCAATGACAATCAAGGAAAAGAAGGAGTAGCCATAGTATTCAACACAAAATACGAGGCTAATCTTCTTGAATGGCAGTCAGTATCAAGTAGAGTAATGTGGGCAAATATGAGAATGGGGAACTGGACAATGAGACTTATTTGTGCCTATGGTCCCACAGAAGGTTCTACTAAGGTAGAAGTGGAGGAATTTTTTGAGGCTTTAGAAAAAGCAACTGACACAATGAAAAATGAAAAGTTGGTCCTTGTTGGGGATCTAAATAGCAGAGTAGGAAATGATTGTGAGACATACAAAAATATTTTGGGAAAATTTGGAGAAAAGAGCAAAGCTAATAATAATGGCAAATATCTGTTGGATTTCTGCTCAGGAATTTCTGCTCATGGCCTGGTTATTACTAACACCATGTTCCAACATAAAAATGTGCACAAATTCACATGGAGAGAAGAGGCAAGGAATAAGAAAAGTCTCATTGACTATGTTATTGTTGATAGTGATGTTTTCTCCCTGGTGCAGGACACCAGACTGTACAGAGGATTTGAAATTGGAAGTGATCACTATTTAGTCTTGAGCAGGATAAAATTGAATTTCATATCGAAAAGAATAACATGTAAGAAAGTTTTAAAGTGAATAAAAGTTGAGCAGCTCTCAGATGTGAACTGTAGACTAAAACACACAAAGATTATTGAAGAAAAAATGAAAGAGTTTGAGAACAGGAATCAAACCTTGGAGATTCAGTGGCAAACTCTGAAGAAAACATTGATTGATTCTGCCAGAGAGGCATGTGGTGAGATTGTCTGCAAGGATAAAAAAATCAGAACTCCTTGGTGGACACAGGAAGTTAAAGAGGCTGTGAAGGAAAAGAAGAAAGCATATCAAAAGTTCCTGTCAAATAAGTCAGCTTGTGCTCTTAGAGAATACAGAGACAAATGCAAGAATGCTAAATACTGTGTAAAACTAGCTAAATAAAAGCCATGGGAGGACTTTGGCAAGAATATAGAAAAGAATTATCAAGAAGGTGGCAAAATATTCTGGAGGTTGTTGAAGAAGCTTAGGAATGGAGGAAAGAGTGCTGTAAAAGGAGTTAGAGATGATAAAGGTGACATGAAAATGGAAGAAAAGGATATCCTTGAAGTATGGAGTAATTACTTTGAAAAACTGCTAAATGAAACAAGCAGTGATGACAGCACAGTGGTAAAAAACACTGACCAGGTATGCAGTCAGGAATATCCATATTTGAAGTAGAAAAAGCCATCAAAGGCTTGAAATGTGGAAAGGCAGCAGGAGTAGATGATATTCGACCAGAAATGCTGAAGTATGGTGGTATAAGAGTCTTACAGTGGCTGCACTGCATAGTTCAGAAAGCCTGGACAGAGGGATGAATTTGTGATGATTGGAGTAGAGCTCTCATAGTACCCATATATAAAAAGGGAAATAAAACTGAATGTGAGAATTACAGAGGTATTTCCCTACTGAGTGTTCCTGGCAAGATCTATGCAAGTATTATTATTATTATTGTTCCGGGCAACTCCAAGGAGTCGACAGACTCATTGAGGGAGGCCTTAACATCATGTCAAGAACAACTATTCGACATTGACACAGTATCTATCATACTTTGCCTTGAACTCATTCACGGTCGTAGCACCCACAACAGACTCTGGAAGCTTATTCCACTCATTCACCACTCTCCAAGTAAAAAACCTAGCTCTAACACCCTTGTCAACCACGTTCTTGCCCAGCTTCCATGCATGATCCCTAGTCCTCCCACCACCAGTCATATTTTCAAAAATATCTTCTGGATCAATCTTATAGAAACCCTTCAGTAATTTGAATGTCTCAATCATATCACCCCTCCTTCGCCTATCGTCCAATCTCTGCAATCCACAAATCTTCAACCTATTCAACCTTCATGATAGGGAGGAAGTGGATTCTCTCCACTTCCTCCCCATCATGAAGAAACCCTGGTGCCCATAACTAGGGACAGTAGTCCAGATGGATTCTTATCAAGGCTCAATACAGAGGAACAACAACTTGTTTGTCTCTGCATGCTAAAGTATTTTTCAGAAGCCAAGTGATTTGATGAGCTAATTTAGTTACTTTTGCAATGTGCCCCCCAAACTTCAATTCGCTATCCACCAACACTCCCAAATCCCTGGTCTCATCAATCTCCTGGAGTACGGTTCCACCAATCCGATATACTGCTGCTATTCTTTTCACCCCAAAGTGCATAACCTTACACTTTGCCACATTAAATTGACATCCATTTTTCCTAGCCCAGTCCTCCAAACCATCCAAATCATCCTGTAAAATTTTGACATCCTGTGCACTCACAATTGCTCTACCCAACTTTGCATCATCAGCAAACAGGTGAACACTTCCTCTCAAATCCTTTCCTATATCATTGATGAACAAATTGAAAAGCAATGGGCCAAATACAGAGCCCTGCGGCACACCCCTAGTCACAAGCCGTCTTTTAGACTCCACTCCTGCATAAACTACTCTCTGGTTTATGCAGGAGTGGAGTCTACAGGTATGGTATCCTGTCAAAGCCCTTGGCAAGGTCCAGTAGTATCACTGTAAACCCATTATACTTGACCAACCTCTTCTCAACCGTTTCTCAAGTATACTCGAGAAACGGTTGGGAAGAATTCTGGAAGAAAAGCTTGGTGCAAGCTGGATTCAGGCCAAATAGAGGCTGTCAGGATCAGATCTTCACTTTACGACAAATAGTCGAGAAAGCATGGGAATATAACATAGATCTGTATTTAAGTTTTGTCGATTTGGAAAAGGCATACGACAAGGTGCCAAGAGAGAAGCTATTCAATACGCTACCGTTATATGGTGTCAATGGGGCATTATATCAACCAATACTTAGTCTTTATTTGAGTTGTAAGACAGCAGTTAGAATTGACGGAAGTAAAGGAAGATGGTTTAATGTTAAATCTGGTGTGAGACAGGGATGTACATTATCCCCTCTGTTATTCATTATCTATATGGATCACATTATGAAGGAAAGTGGTATTAAACATGATATCAAAATTGGAGATGTTAATGTCAGCTCTTTGCTTTATGCGGATGATGTTATATTTCCAAATAAATATGCTACAAGTCTGCAAGATTCTCTGACTAAATTGAATAGCTGTTGTAATAGATATGGTACGAAGGTCAGCAATAAAATGACAAAGACAATGAAAATTGGCAGAATCATTGAAAATGTTAACTGTGTTGTGAATGGAGAACCTGTGGACCAAGTGAAACATTTCAGCTACTTAGGCACGATTTTTACTGAAGATGGTAAATTAAATATAGAAATAGACAACAGAATCAGCAAAGCTGGTATTGTAGGAAGTCAATTGAATAAATTCATATGGAATAAGAGAGAAATTAGTCGGAACACTAAATTAGCTGTGTACAAGACAGTGTTTAAATCAGTTTTGACTTATGGATCTGAGAGCTGGGTCAGAAGTAAAACACTTGACCAAAGACTAGAGACCGCAGATATGAGAGAGTCCTGAGAAAGATTATAGGCGTGAACAGATGGCATCAATGGCAATATCATATTAAAAACGAGAATGTTAGGAAAGAACTTGACATTGTCAACATCCAGGATGTGTTAGCAGAGCTTATCTCAGGTGGTATGGTCACTTAAACAGAATGGGTGAAGAAAGATTAGCAAAACAAGTGTTCTCTGCCAGGTTGGCAGCAAAACGACCCAGAGGAAGACCAAGATATAGGTGGATTGATACTTTACAAAGTGCTTTAGACGTTAGGAATATAAGGTCTTTAATGTTGGAGTCTTGACAAGTAACAGACTGATTTGGAGGAAAATTATAGATAGGAAGTTAGTAATGGTGTAATTTTTTTCATGTACTACTATCATATCCTGTACACCCCTGGAGGGTACATGGCAGGAATTTGATGATGATGATGATTATTATTCAGGACTACATGGAGTTAAAAGACTCATCGCGGGAGGTCCCTCCTAGGAAACACAAAGGCTATCATACCACTCCTTAAACTCATTGACCGTTCTCGCTCTCACCACTTTATCAGGCAATGGATTTTATAGTTCAACCATCCTCCATGCAAAGAACCACTCCTCATCCTCTTGCTCACAGCTTCCTTTCATAACTACCAGGGATCACCCCTTCTCATCAACTCCTCAGTATCAACCCTGTAACCACCTCTCAACAGTTTAAAAGTCTCAATCATATCACCTCCCTTTCTTCTATCAACCAAACTCTGCAGTCCACATTCCCTCAGCCGATCCTCATAACTAAAATTGTACAGTCCTGAAACTGTCTTTGTTATCCGCCTTTGTACCATTCCCACAGTTAATTTATCCCTTCAAATCCTGGGGACCAAATCTGAGGACAATAGTCTAAGTGTGGTCTGATCAGGGTCTTATACAACGGAAAAATAATCTTTTATCTCTGCAAGTCAGCGTCCTTCTCATTATTGCAGCAATCATCTGTGTTACCTTCGCCACCTTTGCAATATGTCCCTTGAATTTCAGGTTTCTATCATTCATCAACCCCAGATCTCTTGTCTCCTCTACTTCCTCCAGTATAGCTCCTCCAGTAGAGTATGCAGCATCCCATTGATGTGTCCCAAACCTCAAGATGTTACATTTTGCCACATTAAACTGATAGTCCAATTCATCTGCTCATCTGTCTAGCTTATTGAAATCCTCTTGCAGGGCTGCCACACCTGCACTATTACTAATAACCCTTCCCAGCTTCACATCATCTGCAAACAACTCAAGATCCTTGCAATCCATTGACCATGCCATTGATATAAAGGTTAAACAATGCAGGTCCCAGAACTGAGCCCTGTGGAATCCCACTAGTAACCTTCTGCCTCCTTGATATTGCCCCACAACGCATAACTCTCTGGTACTATCAGACAGCAAATACTGAATCCAGTTGATTAACCTGACATCTAAAGCCATGTGCTTCAACTTAACTATCAACTTATCATGTTGCACTCTGTCAAATGCCTTTGCAAAATCAAAAAAAAAAAAAAAAAATGGCAGAATATGCCTTTCCCTGATCAACCGCTCTTGTCACTTTATTGTAAAAGGCAATCATATTACTAAAGCAAGAGCGCCCCTTAATAAATCCGTTGATTCTCACAGATAGCATTACTCTCATCTGGCCAATGCTGTATATGGTCCCTCACTAATTTCTACAAGACCTTAACAACTACTGACGACAAACAAACTGGTCTATAATTAGACACTTCCAGTCTGCTACTGCTCTTATGCAATTGCACTATCTTACCTTTGTTCCATTCCTTCAGGTAGCCAGACTTTCATTGAAAAGCCAGGTCAACGGAGCTATCAGTTCTTTAGCACATTCTCTCAAAGCCTGTGTTGAAATACCATCCAGTCCCACTGCTTTAATGAAATCCAGAGTACTCAGTATTTGGAGCACACTCTCCTCTTGAACCTCTAAACCTCAAATCTGCCCTATCCCTCTAATATTAAAATCTATTTCTCCAGGATGAACTAGTTCAATAAAGTGTTCATTGAACAATTCCACTATATATCTTTGTGGAGTTGTTCACAAACATTTTTTAATAATTCCCATTTTTATCCCACAATGTCATTCTTTCACAATAATTTCTCCTCCTACTGGCCACATAGCTAAAAAATTCCCTAGGATAAATTCCCTAGGAAAAAATATGCTATACCCTTTTGTTGAAAGTTATTCTAATTAGTTATATTATTGTTGAAAGCTTATTTTTCACTTGGTTAGACTATAATAAATTTAGTTTAATCCTTTATCCAAGTGTGAGCAAACAAAGCTTGCACCTGAAAATATCTTCAGGACTGGGGTAAGGTAGTACAACACCGGGCAACTCGCAGCAAAGGCGGAGCAAGCTAACATCACTCCTATCTCAGTATCTCCTATAATGCAAAACACATCTCCTTGCAGATATGTATAATGTTATGCATTAAGGACCTTCTCTCAGTCCTGAAGATATTTTCAGGTGCAAACTTTGTTTGCTCACACTTGAATAAAGGATTAAACTAAATTTATTATGGTTATATTATAAATTAAAGGTGCCATGCTAAGTAATTATATTCTTGGTTTCATCCTTTATCCAAGTAAGCAAACAAAGTTTGTGCATGAAGAAGACATATTTCCATATAAAAGTAGCCAAAAGGTGTCACATCGTATTACTAAAATACTATGGATTAGAAATGGGTACGATAGGTAACACACTAGGGACATCAGTGATTGTCACTAGTGTGTTACCAAGTTAGTGGTTGTAACACACTAGGGACAACCACTGATGTCCCTAGTGTGTTAGGAGACCCTTACCTTGAGATATGAGTGGCTCTGCTTGGGGGAGAGAGTTTTTGCCTGTCTCTTCTTGGGGACAACTGCTGAGATTATGGCTCAACTCAGTGGTGGAGGTGAGCCTGCCATTGGACAGAGCCATCGCTGAGGGTTGCTGAGTTTAGAGTGATCTGGGGGATCACCTGAGTTTTTGAAGACTTCCCTTCAATTATATAATGAAACCAGTTGGTAGCTTGATTCCGAGGGAGCAGAGTTTTTGCTCTCTTAAGGTATTGCCTTAGGGAGATTTTGAGCATCAGAATATTTGAGTCCGTTGGAATGGCCTGTATTAGGACTGTCTTCGCTGATGCTTTCCCTGGTGTATGAGTGGTTCTACTCAATGGTAGGGTGAGCCTGTCACTGAGCTGGGCCACTGCTGAGTTAATGCATGATTTTTTGGAGAGGTATTTCCCACACTTAAACAGAGAAACTGATTTGGGTAGTGGCCTCTCCCATAATGCATAACATTATACACATCTGTAAGGATATGTGTATTGCATTATGCAACACACATATTAAGGCAATTGATGTGAGGTCATTAGCCTCTATATATATGAGTTGCCCCATCATGAAATTACTTCATTCACAAACTTTGTTTGCCTACACTTGGATAAAAGATGAAACCAAAAATATAATTTCTTGGTATCTTTAATTTATGCTATACCCTTCAGTTCCTATCCCTATCTGGATGTCCTCCAAATTTTGTTTTGCTGATATTGACAGTCTTGAGAGTAGGAGCCATGAGGGGAAATTTACTCCCATGGTGGACTCTGATTTGGCGAACTGTTGTTTCGCTGTCTAACAACCTCCTTGTTTGCAATGGTGCAGAGTACTCATTGATGAATTTATGAGTTCCTCATTAATTGATTAATGAGAAACAAAGTGTCATCGCAAAGTGTAATTCATCTCGCAGTTAAGCAGTGTAGGGACTGTATATAAGCTTTACGAGGAAACTAATGGGGTTAAGCATAAGAAGTGGAGTAAAGCTGCTGCGAATAAAGCAGGTATGTGTTTGCTGCTGCAAACACATACCTGCTATCTTAGCCCTGCAAATTTTAATCGCTATCTTGTGCGAGGAACAAACTGCTGAGTTCAATTCCACTTCCATTGTGCAGGGAAGTAGAATTGTACTGTGATGCCCAATCCCAAGATGGTAAGGGGTATATTGCCTTCCTCAGTTCCAGCCAGGACTAGTCAGCAGCCTGGTGAGGTGGCCTGATTGACATCTTCCAACGAAGATTTTATACCGCAGGGGCAGGGTTCTATCTGCTATTTCCAGATTCCCTGAAAAATGATAGTAAGAAAGGGAATAGTTGCCTAATAGGCATGTACAGGAGCATTTATGGTGAGAATTATTTGAAAAGGAAAGTGAGTTTATAACAAGAAGTTGTAAGAACAAGAAATGTTCTATAAAAGATTAAATAGAGGTGTCAGAGAATTGTTCAGAGTGCATATAGTTAATAAATTCTGTGTCCCAAGAATGGTGGCAGTTATACATGGAGCATTTCCGTGTCCTGAGTAGCGTAGGTAAGATTATAAAATGAAATGATGGCCAGTAATAACTGGTTGAATTGAGCTCACCAAGATATGACTCTAAAAGGACGTAAAATATTAAAGACGGTTGCAGCAACAACCGCACCTTGTTGCATGATATATCTCAAGCTAAATGGGGAATGCTGGCTAGAGCGAGGGCGGGTTGGCCTCACTAGTCACCATACTCATTTGGTTATGTTCTTGGAACTGAGTATAATTAATGCACATCAGTGCATATCTATAAAAGGGATGATATATTGTATAATCAATTTGATTAGTAGTATATCGATATTATACTTGTGGGCGATATCGTGTGCGAGGTAAGGCTCGTTCAGGGCACCCAACCCTGTGCGACTCTTAAATGAAGGAGAATATCCGTTCTCGTACACCCGCATGGGGTGGAAGCAGGCCAGGGTTATGATAATGGCCAAGACCAAACCATGCATCTCGGCGACTCAGTTCGTATTGGTGGCAGGTGACTGATATCTACCTAGCCATTCGCGTTGGTTGTGGGGGTGTAGGCTGAGATATAGGGACATAAACCGCGCTAGATGTAGTATGTGGGAGAGGGAGCGGACGCGTTAGTCGTACGTCACTGTATGGACATTCGCCCATCTTGATCGAGACAGCCGCTTTCGAGGAGTCGAGAGCGGTAGGTGGCTCCCGAAAGGGAGAGCCGTAGGCATGCAATTTGACATGCCACCGCACCTACACAGGTCGTAGGGAACTCAGAGTACACGGAGCCTGAGTCAGTCAATGCCATAAACTCATTCCCCTTTATTCCTAATGCTCCTAACACGTATTGTTAGTATTCACATAGCTATTGTTATTATTATTCACAGACTCCACTTGGCTCTGCAATAAAGTATACACCTTCTCGTGTTTCAAGCCATTATCCTCACATGAGGCTATTCCTGCCCAGAAAATGATAATCTCTTTAAATGTCTGCACCCTTCTTATGTTCAAATGCTATCCATCTCTTGCATATAGCTCCCTTCTATCTTCAAATACACCCCAGACCTCTCCTCCTATACATTCTCATTTTTACATCATTCATTGTTACTGTTTTTCTCCTTCACTCTGCATTATCATTCTAAGACAATACACTCATTATCTTCCAGTGGCAGCCAGTGAAATTTTAAGTGGGGGTGCTGCTTATACAAAATAACCCCCCCAATCGGTAACCAATTTATTAATAAATAAATCTACAGATTTATTTATTAATAATTTGGTTACTAATTAGGAAAAAAAGAATTTTTATATTTTATTTTTATAGGCAGTACCCCCACTTAAAATTTAACCGGCTGCCACTGCTATCTTCCCTCTCTCATTTTCCACAGTACAGTTCCTAACACCAATTTCAAATCTCTTGCTATGATTCACACTACCTGTCGAGTCATCCATACCAGCCATCAATGTCATCTCTTCCACATTTCATCTCAATTCACTGCCATTTCCACACATACTCTGTCTTTTCTCCAGTGAAGCACGATACTAGTACTGCTCTGCACAAATCACTGAATCTCAATATACCCCCCCCCCCCCTCATGGTCCCATTCATTCTAATCTCACAGGCATTTTTCACATTCTTCACCATTGAACCCTTTCTGCTTCCATTCTCTGTCCCTTGCTCTCACTCTATTTTCTCCTATTTCCTTGTCAGGCTTTCTCTTACATATACTCATTCTTCTTATATGTCAGTACTTGCCTGTTTCAGACTGACTACCTCCACTGCTTCTAAAGCCTGAGATAATAACATCCAGGTCACCCAGCAGTTCCCACTGCTTACATTTAATGCACACATACACATTCCTGTTCTTCACATACCACATTTTTAATCCACTGGATGCATATATGCCACATGTATGCATCAATTAAATGCATGGTAAAGGATTATGTAGCATGCTATGAAATCCTCCACTATACTACATATAATGTATAATGTAAAAATATATTCTAGGGTTTCTGCATGGAGAATGGTGAGTGACTGGAATGCACTGCCTAAGAATGTCATGTGTGCAGGATGGTAAACGCATGGCATGAGCTGCAAGTAAGAAAACGGGAACGCCCATAACGAGTCTTTTGATTTTGACTCCTTTGGAGATCTGATGATGATGATGTGTTCTAAATAGTGGGGGCTGAGTGTGTGTTAGCCTTGGCAATTAACATGAAGTATAATAGAAGCAAGGTTAGACACAAGACAGAGACAATAAATACAAGAAAGCCACATGAATCATACAAAACTCAGTACTGCAAACGTAAAATCAGTGTTAGTCAAGGTACACACACAAAAAAATCCTCTCTTAATACTAAAACTTATTTTTTTTACACCTTGTATCCACTACCTACTTCTGTCTTTATAACCTAGAAGCATGTTGCTAATCTCACATAATTGCTAACACACTATTTAAAATTATTATATTAAATTAAATTAAAATATTATTATTATTAAATTAAAAGTGATCATTGTCATATATGGGTACTTTATTGACTAAGTTTTTCTTACTATCCTTTTCTTTCACCATCCTCAGTTATTTGTTATAATCCATCCTAAGCTTCTCCTTTGGACCTTCCAAATCATTTGTTCCTCTGTTCATTTAATATGATTCTTTAAACTTTTATTTATTAATTTTTTTCTGTCAGTTTCACTTTATCATTAAGTATGTCACAAAAGTATCCCACACAAACACTAATATGTCATAAGTTTTGCAACCACTTATGAGGGGGGGGGGGGCTGGAAAATTCTGATAAACCCTAGAACAAAAATGATATTAAAGCAACTGATATCACCACAAGAAAGAACATACAAGCATATAAGAATCTAGGAATATAAGTTACCTTCATAACTCTACTAGCATGTTCTATTGGTATGTACACTACTGGTATATTCTATCTGGTGGTTATGCAGGGTTCTTAATTGGAAGAATGACGATACGTTGCGCCCTTCAATTAGAAAAGGCCTAAGTTCGATTCCCATCATGATGAGTGGAATCTTTATATGGACTTTTTCAATTGAAGGTGAGTTAGCCGATATCATATGGAGGCAGCAGGGTTTTTTCTCCTAGAAACTCGATTTTTCATCCCACATACAGACAAATCGGCCCTTCAGAACACATGCAATTTACATACAAAAAATACTTGTTGTTGTGGTGGACAGTAGATGATGCTCATTTAGTCGATGGGAAGTAGAGGTTCAGTGTAGTGGTGGAGATGGAGAGTTGTACAGTGGGTGTCCTCCCGCGATAAGTCTTTGGACACCTTGGAGGTGTCGCGAATAATAATAATAATAATAATTGTATATACATACTTTAAATATGTATACTTTTTGAACACATTAATAATTTCAGTATGATTTTTTTTTGTATTTTAAAGCTGAAACACATACAAGTTTTTCCACTTGATTATACTAAATTTAAAGATGCCTATATTCTTAGTTTAATCCTTTATCCAAGTGTAAGCAAACAAAGTTTGCACCTGAAGTATTTCAGGACTGGGCAACTCGTATATAGAAGCTAATGACTTCACATCACTTGCCTTAGTATCCCATAAGGTAAAGCACATCTCCTTGATTATGATGATGATTTATCCTGTCAGTCATTTCTGATCATAGGTGACTTTGTAGGCTTGCCCACAAAGTGTTCCTAGTGAGATTTTTACAGGACAAGTTACCCCCCCCCATTTTATCCTGGCTCAGGACCAGCATATTGCTGGGACGTGAAATCCATGTGTGCTCATGGGGATGGTTTGCCTGTTCTGGGGGATGAAAAACCCAAGTTTCCAGGTGAAAAAAACCCTTACCTCTATATGAGATCAACTAACTCACCTTTCATCAAAAGAGACCAGATAAAGTCTCACATCAGTCCTTACAGACATGTATAATGCTATGCATTATGGTAAGGATCAGTACCCAGACCAGTTTTGACCCAGAGGTTGAAGTAATGCAGAAGTCATATTTCCATATATGAGTAGCCCAAAGGTGTCACACTTTATTATTAAAATACTCTGGATTAGAGATAGTTGTTGGAAGTGTTTCCACTTGATTATACTATAAATTAAAGATGCTAAGAAATTATACTCTTGGTTTAATCCTTTATCCAAGTGTTGCAACTGAAGTATTTTCAGGACTGTGCATTTCAGGACTTCTATATATGAGTTGCACACTCGTTATATAGAAGCTAATGACTTCACATCACTTGCCTCAGTATCCCATAATGTAAAGCATATCTCTTTATGGACATGTATAATGCTATGCATTATGGGAAGTGTCACTACCCAGACTAGTTTCAATCTTTATTGACGTGTCTCATCAGTGGGAGCCAGACACAGACATGATACCAAGGTTGAAGTAATGCAAAAGTCATACATCCATATACGAGTAGCCAAAAGGTGTCACACCTTATTATTAAATTACTCTGGGATACTAAGGCAAGTGATGTGAAGTCATTAGCTTCTATATACAAGTTGCTCAGTCCTGAAAATACTTCAGACGCAAACTTTGCTTGCTTACTTGAATAAAGGATTAAACCAAGAATATTGCACAAACCTAACTAAGTGCCTCCATAGCGCAATTGGAAGAACGACGGTACATTGTGCCCTTCGATTGGAATAGACCTAAGTTTGATTCTCGTCGCGACGGGAGGAATCTTTATCTGCACTATTTCAATCGAAGGTGAGTTAGCCGATCTCATACGGATGTAGCAGGGTTTTTTCTCCCGGAAACTTGGGTTTTTCATCTCATATACAGACAAATTGGCCCTTCAGAACACACGCAATTTACAGACAAAAAATACTAGTTGTGGTGGCCGGTAGATGGCGTTGATGGAGATGATTCGTAGTAG
Organism: Typopeltis vanoorti; assembly: GCF_054136105.1. NCBI lineage: Eukaryota > Metazoa > Arthropoda > Arachnida > Uropygi > Thelyphonidae > Typopeltis > Typopeltis vanoorti. The sequence goes on along the minus strand of NC_143553.1, from coordinate 159,970,009 downwards.
AGATTCAGTGTAGTGGTTGAGACAGCTATAGGTGTTCTCCCATGATGAGTCTTTGGACTCCTTGGAGGTGTCAGGAATAATAATAATAATAATTTCTTGGCATCTTTAATTTATGAAACACATAATACAGTTTTCCACAATAAACCTAACTTAGTGGAGTGCTTAATCTGTTTCCCTTCAACAGGGAGGGATACATGTGCAATACTTCTCTCCTCAACAGTTTAATAAACTAAAAATCACAAGTGAGGTGAAATATTTTGTGCTTCTTGGTTCAAGTTTTACAGTTTTCAATTGTAAATTCGATTTTTCAAGTATCCCAATAGAAAAAAAAAATCCTAAGGCATTTAGAGACTTTGGAGGAGAATATTTGAAAGCCCACCACAACCCATCGTCTACTGTTCAGGAAATTCAGGATGAAAACTCTTTTTCATCCTTTCTGTTGCTATCTACATAAAAAATCATGTAAAGAATTGCCTTTGTTTTATCTTTAAAACACAAAAAATATCATATCAAAGTTATTCATACTTTTCATGAAATATAACTTTTGAAAGTGTGTATGCATAATTTTGAAACATTCTCTAGATAAGATTCCAAATACTCAAACCAGCTCATGAGAGAGGAAAAATGTTTCCAGTCCAGGCCAAACATAATTGGTAAAAGGCAGAGTGAAACAGTAAAGAAATTTCAGTTGGTTTACCCCATTCTTACACAAAATATCACATATATAAAAGACACACCCTAAGTAAAGCTTGATTTCTTTCCAGATTCACTTAACATCCCCACGATTCCTCTTATATTCTGGAATGTTCATAAGTGGATCATGCTCCATTCTTTTTGGGTAGGTAAAGTATATTTTGAAGTTTAATTTTCTGCTTATATGTGGGTTACCAGTCAAAGAAAATTATAAGGATTCTGATTTCATAATTCTGATTTCAGTTTCTCTAAAAAATCAAATGGCTATTATTGTTTCATTCTTGTGTGCTAATCTATGCTAATATTATGTGCTAACTGTGTGTTATTCTGTACTTTCTTGTGGGTAGATAGGATATGATCAAATAGTTATTATTATTATTATTTCGGGCAACTCCAAGGAGTCGGCAGACTTATCAAGGGAGGCCCTAACATCATGTCAAGAACAACTATTCGACATTCACACAGTATCTATCATACCTCACCTTGAACTCATTCACGGTTATAGCACCCACAACAGACTCTGGCAGCTTATTCCACTCATTCACCACTCTCCAAGTAAAAAACCTATCTCTAACACCCCTGCTAACCACATTCTTGCCCAGCTTCCATGTATGGCCCCTAGTCCTCCCACCACCAGTCCTATTCTCAAAAATATCCTCTAAATTAATCTTATAGAAACCCTTCAGTAATTTGAATGTCTCAATCATATCACCCCTTTTCCATCTATCGACCAATTTTTGCACCCCACAAATCTTCAACCTGTTCTCATAAGGTTCATTCCACAGACCTGTTCTCATAAGGTTCATTCCACAGACCTGTTCTCATAAGGTTCATTCCACAGACCTGCTGTCATCTTGGTCACTCGTCTCTGGATCCTCTCCACCTCCTCCCCATCAAGAAGAAACCCTGGTGCCTGTATCTGGGCACAGTAGTCTAGATCAGTCTAGAGTAGCCTAGATTGTTCCTCTATATCAAGGCTCGATATAGAGGAACAATAACTTGTTTGTCTCTGCTTGTTAAAGTATTTTTCAGAAGCCAAGTGATTTGATGAGCTGATTTAGCCACTTTTGCAATGTGCCCCCTGAACTTCAATTCCCTATCCACCAACACTCCCAAATCCCTGGCCTCATCAATCTCCTAGAGTACGGTTCCACCAATGTGATATACTGCTGCTAATCTCTTCACTCCAAAATGCATAACCTTACACTTTGCTACATTAAATTGACATCCATTTTCCCTAGCCCAATCCTCGAAACTTTCAAAATCATCCTGCAAAATTTTGACATCCTGTGCACTCACAATTGCTCTACCCAACTTTGTGTCATCAGCAAACAAGTCAGCACTTCCTCTCAGATCCTTTCCTATATCGTTAATGAACAAATTGAAAAGTAGTGGTAAAGGAACAGAACCCTGCAACACACCGCTAGTCACAAGCCATCTTTTGGACTCCACTCCTGAATAAACCATTCTCTGTTATCTCTCCTATCCATCTCACCAACCCTATATCCATCCCCATCTGCTCCAGTTTACTGATTAGAGTTCCATGTGGTATCCTGTCAAAGGCATTGGCAAGTTCCAGTAGAATCACTGTCAACCCATTACCCTTATCCAGTTTAGCCGTCACTGTGTTATAAAACGTGAGCAAGTTACTGAGGCATGATCTTCCCTTCATAAAACCATGCTGTCCCCCATACAGTATCCCATTTTCATCTATCCAATCCTGTATTCTTCTCTTGACTAATTTCTCCAAGACCTTGACAACGATTCCTGATATGCTAATCGGTCGGTAATTTACAACAGCAGTCTTGGAACCTCGTTTATGCAGTGGAACTATTTTCCCCTCTTTCCACCCCCTCGGGACTAACCCAGACCAGAGACTCAAATTAAACAAAATGGTCAAGGGTACTGACAATTCTTTAGCCACTTCACATACGACACAAGCTGGTATACCATCCAATTCCACAGATGTATTAACATTGAGGTTTTGCAATAGACTACTCACCTCCACTTCATTCACCACAATTCCCATGTAATTTATTGGTTCATTCATTTCTGCAATGTCACCACCTGGATGATATATTCTTGCAAAGTGCTTGCTCAGTAATTCAACTATATCAACTGATTTGGTTACCTCCCTACCATCGGCATTCTTTAAAATCATTCTGCCATATACATTTTTTCTTTTACTTGCGACATATCGAAAAAACTGTTTAGGATTCTCTATAGCCTGCATGGCCAATGTTCTATCGTAATCCCTTTTTGCTCTTCTTACCACACTCGTTACTCTTCTGGAATGCGCTTTATATCGTTCATGTGACTGCCGGTCACATTTCTCCTTAAATTCCCTCCATAGTTGTTTCTTTTTTTGCAGCTCAAGCTTAATGGTGTTATTCATCCATTTAACTCCTACTTGATTTATTATTCGGACTCTAGGTATACAGTCAGCCATTGCTTCATGCAAACACTTCTTAACTGCCTCCCATGCACTATCAACTTCTAGCCCTTGCAGTTGTACATGCCATGGCACTGAACCAATCAATCTCCTAAGCTTGTCATACTTACCAGCCGATAATTCCACATGTACCCTGTCTTAATTGTAAATTCCACACCTTTAGCCACCTCCCAAGTCAAGACCCTATGATCACTCTCACCAATTGGTGGCAATGTGGTCATATTCATTACAGCCAAATTCTCAGATGCAATTACTAGATCAAGCACTCTCTGATCCCTAGTATTTTCCATTACATGCTGTCGCAGATAGTTATCCCTTAATAACCGCATAAAATCCAATTCCTTTCTCCCATGTTATGAATAATCACAGTATCATGAACATGGAAACCACAGAAAATCTACTAACTGTTAATTTTCAGTATGTACAAAGACCATTCACTGAAAATACCAGGTAATTGTGAATTTTTTCATTATTAAATAACATATAAATGAAGAGTATATACTTATTTATAATATGAATTAAATAAAAAATATGTAAAAAATAAAATAAGATAACAAAAAAATCTCTGATCCTTAAACGTGGAAATGACGTACTTATACTCGTAATTGAATATCTTAATAACAGATTAATAGATTTACTGTAGTATATTTACAGTATGCAAGGGGTAAATAGTGGCAGAGGTTATGAGGTAGAGGTGAACAAGATGAAATATTTAGTTGGGTGTTGCTCACAGACATTGTAATGTGAAAGGCAGTGAAAAGGAAATGTATCAGAAAATTGGTCTGGCTAATAAAAAATGGGGGATAATCTTTGATCTATATTTGGCAATCTGATAGGTATCATCACGTTATATATGGGGGTGCAATATCCCAGAAGAGGAAATTTATTAGCAGTGTGCCATCAAGGGTCTGTTTTGGAGCCATTGCTGATTAACTTGTATGATATTGGGAAACGTTTGAATGGCGATATGCAGTTGTTTGCAGATGAGCAAAGTTGAGAAGGACTATGAGGAGTAGAACAGATGTAGCTTCACAAAAGGAATTGAATAGACTGGGTGAATGGGCTAGTGGGGTTATTACTAGTTCAATGTTAGGAAGTGTAAAATTTTAAAATTCAGGAAGCAAAGATGGAATGGTTGAGGAGTAGAGAATAAGATTGGTGGGAATATCTTAGAGAAGGTGAAGGAGTGAGGGATATGGGAGTGATGGTAGATTGGGATCTAAACTTTTGTGAATATTTTGCTAAAATTGTGAGGGAGGTACAGCAGATTATAGCAATGATGGGAAGGACACTAACATGTCGAAGTCAGGATATTATGATTTCATTGTATAAGGTTTTGATCAGATCACATATAGAATAATGTGCACATATTTGGTCACCTGATTTTCAAAATAATAAAGAGATGTTGAAAAGAGTCCAGAGACATTTGACTAAGGTTCTTTCTGGTCTCTGGAGTCTAGTAGATGGCAGGAAAAGAGATGACATGATTGAGACATATACGTTGGTAAGGGATTATTACCAGATTAATGGGGATGCGATTTTTCATAAAATGGGTGGAGACAGGGAGAAGAACATGAAGTCATCTCTGGAAGCAGTATAAGAAAGGTGTGTGCATGGGGGAGGGGGGGATCATGAAGCATAGTTTTTTTTTTTTTTGCGTGGAGAGTAATAGGTGATTGCAATGCACTGTCTGAGTTTGTGGTGAATGCATTTAAGGAATGGTATTATGAGCTGTGTGTTTGTAAGAATGGGACTTCCTGTGATGAGTGTTTTGACTTCATCGAGGTCTGATCATGATGATGATAATAATAATAATAATAATAAAATTAACATAGTTCATTCTTGCATGTCTTTACTAGTCTCTTCACCTAGAATTAAGAACCACTTGTACTTTGACAGTAATTCAGACTTGAATTGTATTATAATTATTATTCTGCATATGCTTTCAGAATTCTTCACTATTCCCCACCAGGCACAGTATTTGCTGTTTTATCATTTGCTGTGAAATGTGTTGATGCCATTGGAACAGCAGCCATTTATACTGCATATTATATTCTTGCTGCTTCAGAATTTCCACATAGGAGAGCAACTGTACTGGTAAAAAAAAAAAAAAAAAAAAAAAATAGATTAAATATTTATTTAGATCATTAGAAAAAAAATATAATGTACTGTAAAGTTTGCAACTTATACTCCTTTTTGTATTGTAGGGCTTTTGGTGGAACTATCTTGGCAAGTAGTGATGTGATGCAGAGAAACTTTTGCATTTAAAAAAAATTAACTTATGAACTGTTATTATTATTATTAACATCTGAACTCCATGAAGTCAGTGACTCATCGTGGGAGGTACATGCTATTGCACACAATGTTCATCTATCTATGCCTTAGGAAAAGAGATGAACGCTGATTCGATGTGTCTACATTCACAACACACTGAGGCAATGCATTCCACTCATCAACCACTCTCCATGCAAAGAACCTGCTTGTTTAATGGGTGAACTGGATGTTAAGTAGAATGTGGAGCAGCTTCATAAGATGAGTCCCAGGACGACTCAATGGAGATGTCAAGTAATAATGGTTAAAATGAATTTCAGTATTTGCCAAAAGTCAGTTTCACAGAAAGATACGAGAGTGTTCTGAAAAGTCTTGGCCTAACAATGAAAAAATGAATTTATAATTTCAAAATTATTTTTATTTTTCAACATAATCTCCTTTAAGACTAATACATTTATTCCAGCAATACTCCAATGCCATTATCCAGTCCCTGTAGTGGTTCTCAGTAAGATCTGCAAAATACCCCTCTACAACTGTAATCACCTCTTGATTCAAAGAAAAACGCTCACCAGGTAGAGTTTTAGTTTTGGGAAGAGATGGAAGTCAGAGGGAGCCAAATCTGGGGAATAGGGTGGATGTTCCAACAATGCATAGTGCAGATCCCTTAATTTTCCCATGGCCAAAAAAACACTTTTCTGGGCAGGTGCATTGTCCTGATGAAACATGATTTTTTTTTTTCGTCTGCAAACAGGGTCTTTTCTAACGAATTTTTTCATCAGTTTGGTTAAAAGATTGGAATAATATTCCCTGGTTATATCCTTTTCAAGATAATTAATAAACAAATTGCCTTTAGCATCCCAAAACACCGATACCATGACGTTTCCTGCTGATGGAACTGACTTTGTCTTCTTTGGCGCTGAACAGCCGTCTTCTGTCCACTGTTTTGACTGCTGTTTGTATTATGGTGTGTAATGGTGAATCCAAGTCTCATCCATAGTAATAAATCAATGCACAGAATCAGTTTTATTTTTGTTAAAAAGCTCCAAGCACTGTTCAGAGATTTTCATGTGAGTGTGTTTTTGATCTGCTGTGAGCAATTAGTTTGTTTTATACAGCTGTCTGAAGCAAGTGTTGTCTGTATCCCTAGAAATGGATAAAATTGAGTATCATGCGGTTATAAAATTCTTTGTAAAAGAAGGTTGAACGCCAAAAGAAATTCAAGCACCCATCTTGTACAAAGCTTTTTCATTTACAATTCTTCATACAAAATATATCATACACGTTCTTTTGAAATGCCTATAATCTCGGCAATTTCATGCATTTTGACTCGCTGGTCATCCAATACCATATCGTGCACTTAATCAATTATTTATGGTGTTGTTACACTTTTTGGACATCCTTCACGTTGATCATTTTCAAGGCTGGTACAGCCATGTTTAAACTCGACATTTTTTAATTGTTGAAAATGAAGGAGAAGAGTGCCCATAAACTTTTATGAACTTTGAATGAATTTCTTTTGGCGTTAAACCTTCTTTTACAAGGAATTTTGTAACCGCACGATACTCAATTTTATCCATTTCTAGGGATACAGACAACGCTTGCTTAAGACAGCTGTATAAAACAAACTGACAACTGACAACTTATGACAGATGTACCAACTTAGAAAAAAAAAATCTCTCGTTGATAGTGTTGCCATCTATGGTTGAGGCCGAGAACTTTTCAGATCACCCTCATACAAAAGTTATTCCAGAGATCAGAAGTTTGGATAAATTAAGGGAAGAAAAAAGAAAAGAAACTGGGGAAGTTTGAAGTGATCTTGTGAATAGTGACTGATATTAACTATAAATCATTGTAATATTCTTAGAATTTAACATATGAATTATAAATGCCACTATGAAAAAAAATATAGTATAAATTAGAATTGGGTATATGAAGAGTAATTGATAAATTACTGGAAAGAAATCATTGATATGTTCAGACAAATTATTTGGACAAGTCACTGGAAGGTTTTAGAGTGCTGGGTTTGTTGTCAGTTTCAGAGGATATAATTTGGAATGAGTGAACACTGCCAACAGTAGAGAGATCATAAGTCACCATCTTGGGAAAGTAATGATGCAGAGAAAGTTTTTTAGTCAACAAGGGACATGTGAATAATCAGGTAGATGATTAGGAAAGCTTGATATTCAACTTAGATCAGTACTTAGATGGAGGAGTATAAGACAAAAGAAAAAAAATCTAATATGCACACCCTTACTAACCACACTTACACAACTTTCAGGAGTGATCCCTTGTTCTCTCTACCCATCACATATTGAAAATTTTCTTCTATATCAGTCATAGAGAATCCTCTTATTAATTTATAAGTTTCTATGATCTACCTTTTTTTCTACCTGTTAACTAAATTTTGCAAACCATAACACACCTTACAGCACACAACTAATTACTTTCCTCTACTGAGATACCACTCTCCTCTCCATATGCAATTTGCTCATAGCCAATCACCTATCTAAATCACTAATCTGTTATCTAACTCCACCAGTTACAGTTTAGTTACCAACTTTTCATGTGGCAGTCTATCAAAGGTCTTTGCAAAATCTAAATGTACACTGTTCTTAACAAACTTATACTATCACATCACATAACATTGATATTATCAATTCAATTCTCCATCTCAGCTCTCACCAACCTCTCTACTTTAACTACAACTTCAGCCGCACTACTGGCCTGCAATTTGTTGCCTCAGTCTTGTCACCACCTCTTTGCAAAGTGGAACAAACTTAACTTATGCTAACATCACATAACATTGCTATTATCAATGCAATTTTCTATCTTAGTTGTAACCAACCTCTTCACTTTAACCACAACTCAAGACACACTGATTGGCCTGCAATTTGTTGCCGTAGTTTTGTTACCACCTCTTTGTGAAGTGGGACAATTTTACCCCATTCCACTACTTTGGGATTTGCCCTTTTGAAAGACTGCCTTGCACTCTTCAATTGCGCTCTTCGATTGGAATAGGCTTAAGTTCGATTCTCGTCGCAACGGGAGGAATCTTTATGTGGACGATTTTCAATTGAAGGTGAGTTAGCTGATCTCATACGGTGGTAGCAGGGGTTTTTTCTCCTGGAAACTCGAGTTTTTCATCCCGCATACAGACAAATCGACCCTTCAGAACACACGCAATTTACAGACAAAAAATGCTAGTTGTGGTGGAGGTGGGCGATAGATGGCATTGATGGAGATGATTAGTAGTAGAGGTTCGGTGCAGTGGTTGAGACAGTTGTATAATAGTAGGTGTCCTCCTGCGATGAGTCTTCGGATTCCTTGGAGGTGTCACGAATAATAATAATAATAATAATTAAGTCCTACTGACTTATCAACATAATTTACTTATAAGACTATTACACTTTTTTATAAAATCTTTATCAAGTAGCTTTATTTTTATCCTCCTACATGTTTCGCCAATCTGTTTCTATTGGCATCCTCAGGGAATACAAATCAGTAAGCACAAAATGAAGGTTACAGACTAGGTTATAACCGATGGTTCTAAATCATACAAAAAATGGGTATTGTGTGTGACAATGTGCGTGTCTCGTTAACGTGATTTATTCGTGATGACTCATGACGTAATTGTTATGAAAGTTCATTTCTTTGATGTTTAATGATCTGATAAAAGTTTTCCAAATTTCTGGTAAAATTAGACCTTGATTCTTGTTTATGTTTTCAGTTTTACAGGCGACTGCAGCTGCTTCTTTAAAGGTTCTTGAATGGTAGTTATCTTCTATGTATGGCATAAGGCTCTTATCCCACTCAATGTGATGGTTAGTAGAGGCAAAGTGGCATGAAAGGCCTGAAATGTCTTGTCTGTTATTTCTGACATATCCTATGTGTTCTTTCTTTCTCGTTTCGAAGCTTCTAGATGTCTGACCTATGTAACTAATACCACATGAGCAAGGAATATTATATACTCCAGAGTATTTGTAGAATGGGTGAGGATCTTTCGGTGATCTTAAAAATTTCCGAATAGTATTGATTGGTTTGAATGCCACTCTGATCTTGTATGGTTTATTATTATTATTATTATTATTAAACAAGACCTCATGGAGTCAAAGACTCATCTAGGAGGTCCTTTTATCTCACACACATCTCATCATACCGGGTCTTAAACACATTCAAACTCCTTGCAGACACCACACTCTCAGGCAAGGCATTCCAATCATTCACAACTCTGCACGAAAAAAACCTGCCTCTCACTCCCCTACTCACACCCTCTTTATACAGTTTCCAGGGATGACCTCTGGTTCTCCCCTGATCTCCCACTATTCGCTGTAGAACTTCTCCACCATTGATCCTATAGCAACCCCTTACCAACTTGTAGGTCTCTATCATATCTCCCCTCTTCCTTCTCTCCACTAGTCTCTGCAAATTACATCTTTTCAATCTTTCCTCATACTCGACATTCCAGAGGTCAGAAACTACCTTAGTCAGTCGCCTTTGAACCCTTTCCAACATCTCCTCATCCTTCTGAAAACCAGGTGACCAAATCTGGGCACAATAGTCCATGTGTGGCCTAATCAAAGCCTTATACAATGGAACAAGAATCTCCCTACTTCTACACGTCAGTGTCCTCCTCATCATTCCCAGAAGTCTTTGTGTTGTCTTCACAATTTTGGCGATGTGACCCCTAAATTTTAGATCCTTATCCACTATCACTCCCAGATCTCTTATTTCCTCTACTTCCAACAATATATTCTTACCAAGCATAAATTCTGCATCCCATCTTTGTTTTCCAAATTTTAAAACCTTACATTTTGCAACATTGAACTCACACCCCCATTTGCTTGCCCAATCACTCAATTTATTCAAGTCTTCTTGCAAGGCCACAACATCTTCACTACTCTTTATGGTTCTTCCCAACTTTGCATCATCTGCAAACAACTGAATATCTCCATCCAAATCTTCGCCAATATCATTAATATACAAGTTAAATAGTAATGGCCCTAAAACAGATCCCTGAGGCACTCCACTAGTGACTTTCCTTTTCCTGGATATTGCACCCCCATACACAACTTGTTGATACCTATCAGATAGCCAGTCTCCAATCCAATGCACTAATCTAATATCCAACCCCATCTGCTCTAGTTTGACTGTCAACTTATCATGAGGCACTCTATCAAAAGCTTTTGCGAAATCCAAGTATATTACTGTGTATCCTTCTCCTCTGTCCAAGGAAGCAGTCACTTTATTGTAATAAGTAAGTAGATTACTAAAACACGACCTCCCTTTAGCAAATCCATGCTGTCCATCAAAGATTATACCATTGTTGTCAACCCAACTCTGGATTCTAGCTCTCACAAGCTTCTCCAACAACTTAACCACAACACCCGACACACAGATAGGCCTATAGTTTGATGCTTGAGTTCGATCACCTCCTTTATGAAGTGGCACAATCTTGCCCTCCTTCCACTCTTTAGGGACTTGACCAAGTGCAAGACTCGTATTAAAAAAATATGTCAAGGCAGGTGTCAACTCTCTGGCACATTCCTTCAGAATACGCGGTTTTAAAAACATAAATAACAGACAAGACATTTCAGGCCTTTCATGCCACTTTGCCTCTACTAACCATCACATTGAGTGGGATAAGAGCCTTATGCCATACATAGAAGATAACTACCATTCAAGAACCTTTAAAGAAGCAGCTACAGTCGCCCGTAAAACTGAAAACCTAAACAACAATCAAGGTCTAATTTTACCAGAAATTTGGAAAACTTTTATCAGATCATTAAACATCAAAGAAATGAACTTTCATAACAATTACGTCATGAGTCATCACGAATAAATCACATTAACGAGACACGCACATTGTCACGCACAATACCCATTTTTTGTATGATTTAGAACCATCGGTTATAACCTAGTCTGTAACCTTCATTTTGTGCTTACTGATTTGTATTCCCTGAGGATGCCAATAGAAACAGATTGGCAAAACATGTAGGAGGATAAAAATAAAGCTACTTGATAAAGATTTTATAAAAAAGTGTAATAGTCTTATGAATAATTGTCAAGAAAAAATTCAACATAATTTACTTAATTCCTAACCTATATCCTGCCCAATCATCATCTGCCCATTCTCTCTAAACATCATGATCCTCATAATGTCACACTTATGAGGATGAAGAAATGTCCATTGAATACCTTAACCATATCATTTTCAGCAGTTACTAATCTTTCATTTTCATCAGTTATCATCTTACATAATTATTCCTTCTTATGTTTGCCATATAGCAAAGAATCCTTTAGGATTTTTCTAGAGCTGATTGGTTGATTTTTGCCCATACTTCATTTTTCTGACATTGCCAACCATGTCACTTTCCTGGCTTTCTCTTTGAAGCCCTCATGCAGCTGATTATTACCATTATTCATCTGTTATGCTCTATCCACAGTACTTTCCTGATTGCATGCTTAATCTCTGTTCATTCATCTATTTTATACCTACTTTGCTTAGCCTTTTGAACTACGAAATGCTTTCAGATTTTCAACTGTTAAATAGCTCGTGATCAATGCCTGAGCAGCATTTATCTTATTTCCACTTCCACCTAACTGCATATTCTGACTTTAGCTCCAAGCTGTCTCTAAGTTTTTCACAATCACTAACCAGGTATTTATACATATATCCTTTCCTTACAAGTCTTCATATGCCACTAGCCAGATGCTTACCTGATAGTCACTGACAACCACATTCTCTGATGATATGATAAGTCCATGACTCTTGATCCTTGTTTGTCTTCCTTTACAAACTACCCAAGATAGTTGTCAAGAAATTTATTTTCCTTATTCCCAAATGCTTATCTTCATTCAGTGAAGGTAAATGAATGAATAAATATATTGAACTATATTACCATAAATAAAATCACTCATAATGATCACTTCTCCCATTCACTAACCCAATTTGCCTACACATTTCATTGTCACCACCAGTGGCGGCACGTGAAGCTTCAAGTGGGGGATGCTGCCTATACAAAATAATTAAAAAAAAATTCTTTTTTTCCTAATCAGTAACCAATAAATAAATCTACAGGTTTACAGATTTATTTATTAATAAATTGGTTACTAATTAGGAAAAAAAGAATTTTTTAAAAATTATTTTGTATAGGCTGCATCCCCACTTAAAGCTCACGGACCGCCACTGGTCACCACCCTTCACATTCCCTAACCTGTTGCTCCATCTTGCACCTTACTACCTGAAAACTACTTCTACTATTTTCCCCTTGCATCTTCACCTTATATAGACATAATTTCCATGCTGTCATCAACAGTACTCTCTCTCAAGGAGACCTCAATAAAGGTTGAAACCAGTCGGGGTAGTGGCCCTTCCCTTAATGCATAGCAGTATATATGTCAGCAAGGAGATGTGCTTTGCATTATGGGAGTTACTGAGACAAGGAGTGATGGTCCACCTTTGCTACGAGTTACCAAGGGATGTACCACCTTACCTCAGTCCTGAAGATATTTTCAGGTGCAAACTTTGTTTGCTTACACTTGGATAAAGGATTAAACTAAATTTATTATAGTCTAACCAAGTGCAAAATAAACTTCCAACATCTTTCTCTAAATCCAGAGTAATTTAAAAATAAGGTGGTACATTGGTTAGCAACTCTTATAGCTAAATATGACCTCTCCATTGCTTCTGCCTTAGTATCACCACTCTGGGTCTGCCTCCTACTGACGAGACCTCAATAAAGGTCGAAACCAGTCTGGGTACTGGCATTTCCCTTAATGCATAGCAGTATACATGTCTGCAAGGAGATGTGCTTTGCATTATGGGAGTTACTGAGACAGGGATTGATGGGAGCTTGGTCCATCTTTGCTACGAGTTGCCAAGGGATGTACCACCTTACCTCAGATATTTTCAGGTACAAACTTTGTTTGCACTTGAAAATATTTTTCAATAGAAAAATATTTTCTATTGAAAGATATTTTCAATAGAAAGATATTTTCAGGTGCAAAATTTGTTTGCTTACACTTGGATAAAGGATTAAACTAAATTTATTATAGTACTCTCTTTCACTTCTTGTTTTTCCTGTTCTCATGAAAAATATTGTACTCCTCCACTTCTCTTCCTTTCAGAATATCATATTCATCCAAATGTATTTCACTTATTTCAATAACTTTTGGGTAAATTCAGCTAGTGCTACAACTGCATCTCTCTGTTTCTGGTGCTCCAGGCATTCATAATGAAATAGTTCATATTTGGGCATCTGTCCTACTAATGCCACCACTCAGGTGTAACTTCTTCACATTTTCCCCTATTACCCACTTTTATCACCACTTATCCTATAAATCTCCTTCCAGTATAACTGCTTCAAATATCCATTCTCATTATGCTGTACCTCACTGTTCATCCCATTTCACTGTTCATCTAGCATTCCTGGTATATAATCCTCATCTCTTACCCTACTTCTCCCCATTCACAAACACTTCAGTGTCACCTGTTCCATCACCACACCCATTTTAAACGCACTTCATCACTTTTATACAATTTCATCCTTTTCTCAAATGCATTCCAATTCCAAACATTAACAAACTTCATCCATATTTCCTCACACAGTTCTGTTAAAATACTATTTACGATTCCTGTTTGCCATCTTACCGACTCATCATCGTATACCTCAGCAAAACACTGACACATCCCATTTTTCAGCCTGATTTCTTACCACAGTGTTGTTTTTGGGTGATGCTGCAAGAACATTTCTCTCTTATTTCTGATGCTCTAGGCATTCATAATGAAATAATTCATTTTGGGAATCTGTGATGCTCTCCTCAATAACATTAACATCTATTCTCAGATTCTTCTTCTTCCATCCAGCCAATCATTACTAATTCTCTTTCTCATTTACTTGTCATATCCAAAGCATCAGTCACCGTATTCAACTTTCATCCTGGAAAACAGATTTTGTACACCCTCTCACAACATTAATAATGGAATCTTCATAAATTGCTCCTTTCAGTCTTTTTTTTTTCCCTCTACATTTTTTCATTCTATTTTTTTTTACCCTTTCATGTTTAGTAACCAAATCACTAATCTTATATCATTATTATTACCCAAAGACCCCATGGAGTCAAAGACTCATCTAGGAGGTCCTTTAGTCATACACACGCACACACAGCTCATCATACCACCCCCTAAACACACTCAAATTCTCTATAGACACCACACTCTCAGGCAAGGCATTCCAATCATTCACAACTCTGCATGCAAAAAACCTGCTTCTCATTCTCCTGCTCACACCCTCCTTATACAGTTTCCAGAGATGACCTCTGGTTCTATGCTGATCTCCCACCGTTTGGTGTGAAACCTCTCCAACATTGATCCTATAATGACATCTTACTAACTTGCAGGTCTCTATCATATCACCCCCCCCCCTCTTCCTCCTATCCACTAGACTCTGTAAATTGCATCTTCTCAACATTTCCTCATATTTGACATTCCAGAGATCAGAAACTACCTTAGTCAGTTGTCTTTAGAACATTTCCAACATCTGTTCCAATATCATTTCCAACAATGGAATAAGAATTTCCTTGCTTCTACAAGTCGGTGTCCTCTGCATCATTTCCAAAATTTGTTTTGTTATCTTCGTTTTGTCATCATTTCCAACAATGGAATAAGAATTTCCTTGCTTCTACAAGTCGGTGTCCTCTGCATCATTTCCAAAATTTGTTTTGTTATCTTCGTTTTGTCATCATTTCCAAAATTCGTTTTGCTATTTAGAGGACACATTGCCAAAAACAATTACAAAAACAATTTTGGCAATGTGTCCTCTAAATTTTAGCTCCTTATCTGCCATAATCCCAAGATCTCTTATTTTCTCCACCTCCAACAATATATCCCCACCAAACATAAGTTTTACATCCAATCTTTGATTACCAAAGTTTTAAAACCTTAAATTTTGCAACAATGAACTTGCATTCCCCATTCATGTGTGTTGAGGCTTAAGTGCTGTGAAGAATTCATGTTGGAGGTTTAATGGAATATTATCAGCACTAAGAAAGGATTAAAACTAATTTTAATACTTCCAATATTTTATCTCCGTCACAGAGACATCTTCAGGGATAACAATTAAGGGATTTGTGTGTGTGTTGTTACAAAAAGTAGTTTTGTAATTACTGAAGATGTCTTTGTGATGGAGATGAAATATTGGAAGTATTAAAATTAGTTTTAATCCCTTCTCAGTGCTAATAATATTCCATTAAACCTCCAACATGCATCCCCCATTCACTCAGTCTATTCAAGTTTTCTTGTAATGCCACAACATCTTCTCTACTCTTCATAGTTCGTCCCAACTTTGCATCATCTACAAACAACTGAATATACCCATCCAAATCTTCACCAATATCATTAACATACAGGTTTAATAGCAATGGTCCTAAAACAGACCCCTGAGGCACACCACTAGTGACTTTCCTCTTCTAGGATATTGCTCCCCCATACACAACTTGTTGATACCTATCAGATAAGCCAGTCTCCGATCCAATGCACTAATCTAATAACCAACCCCATCCACTCTAGTTTGACTATCAACTTATCATGTGGTAATCTATCAAGAAAACCTTTGCAAAATCTAAGTATACTACTGTGTATCCCTTCCCTCTGTCCAATGAAGCTGTCACTTTATTGTAATG
This sequence comes from Typopeltis vanoorti, assembly GCF_054136105.1. NCBI lineage: Eukaryota > Metazoa > Arthropoda > Arachnida > Uropygi > Thelyphonidae > Typopeltis > Typopeltis vanoorti. The sequence continues at coordinate 159,953,913 of NC_143553.1, read as the reverse complement.
AGTAGATTTTGAAAGTTTTTTTTAACTTGGTTAGACTATAATAAATTTAGTTTAATCCTTTATCCAAGTGTAAGCAAACAAAGCTTGCACCTGAAGTATCTTCAGGACTGAGGCAACTCGTGGTAAAGGTGGATTAAGCTCTCATCACTTGTCTTAGTATCTCCCATAATGCAAAGCACATCTCCTTGCAGACATGTATAATGCTATGCATTAAGGGAAGGGCCACTACCCAGACCAGTTTCGACCTTTATTGAGGTCTTGTCAGTGGGAGCCAGACCCAGAGATGGTGATACTAAGGTAGAAATAATGGAGAAGTAGTTTAGTGAGTAGTGAATAGATTATTAAAACATGACCTCCCTTTAGCAAATCCATGCTATCTATAATACCATTCTATAATAATATAATATCAAAGATAATACCATTGTTGTCAACTCAATTCTGGATCCTAGTTCTCACCAGCTTCTCCAAACCTTAACCACAACACCTGACCCTCACAGATAGGCCTATAATTTGATGCTTAAGTTCTATCTAATTCTGTCTCTAAATTATCCATTCGAAGGTAATCCCTGGAAGCAGGGATTAGCTTCCAAATGAAAGCCCAGACAAAATAGTATGTTGTAAACATTACACTAGCCAACTGTATTTTATATTCCTTCCCTTCCACAATTGTTATATATTATTTATGTATACCAATTGCATATCAGTCCTTTAAAAAGCATTCTATTCTATTTGAGGGTACATCTCTGGTGTGTAGTACCACCATGAACTGTTAGTCAATTGTAGAAGTCATTATTACTACAATAACTCCTTGGAGGTGTGGAAGGCACTCCACACAACCCGCTGTCTACACTACTTAATCCTTCATCTCATTCTAGCTTCACACCCAACATCCCAGACTTTTGACAGTGCATTAGTTACTCTTTTCTGGATCCTTTCCAGAATCTGTTCATCTCCTCAAAAATCAGCTGACCATATCTGCATACACACACACACATTAGATCATATGCACCCTGATCAAGGTCAACATAGTGTCTCTGATGTGATACCAATCATGAAAGAATATCATCAGTAAATGTGGATGGCAGGAAAGTGGCAGTTCCCAGGCAAAATATATAAAAATTAGTATTACTTCTAAACCTTTACAGAGTCTGAAGTTGCATTGCAGAGACTGAACATTCACATACCACAATAACCATCATTCATGCATTGCCCTGAAAACATTCCATGTTAGAGCACTCACGACTCACTTCAGCAGTACACTCACCACCTCTCATGTAGAAAATCTTTTCACTTCCTTACTCGTATGACTGCAAGACCTTTGTACAGTTTGTTTCCAGGGATAATCTGTCATCACCCATCATGGTAGACAGGTGGACAGAGACTTGAAGTGTAGGGATCACATTGCTAAAATTGTAAGCACATCACACCAGATTATGACAATAATGAGGAGGACACTGACATGCAGAAACAAAGAGGTTATTGTTCCCTATATACAGCTTTGATCATACCATATATGGACTACCATGAACAGATTTGAGCACCTGGTTTTCAAGGGGATGAGGATGCATTGGAGAGGGTGCAGAGAAGGTTTACTAAGTCAGTGTCAATCTCTCCTCATATATGACATTTCATAGACTTACAGGTCTATGAAATATCAGATATGAGGAGAGATTGATGGAAAAGTTGCAGAGCCTTGCGAATAGAAGAAGAAGAAAAGGGGATATGATCAAGACATATAAGTTGGTGAAAGGTTATTACCAGATCATGTGGAGGAATTTTTCATAGAGTAGAGGGAGACAAAGGTAGAACAAGATCTGTATAAAGAGGACATGAGCAGGAGAATGAGAACCAAGTATTTTGCAGTGGAGAGTGATTGGTGAGTTGAATGCATTGATTGAGAGTATGGTAAGTGCAGAAACTGTGAATTGGTTTAAGGCATGGTTTGATTTTTTGCATGAGAGAGTATGGATCTACTGTGATATTCTTTGACTCCATGGATGTCAGATGTTAATAATAATAATAATAATAATTATTATTATTATTATCCTATAAAATAATTTCCCTTTATCTATCAGATAGGCTCTTTCCATCAACTTACAGATCTTAGTCATGTCACTTTCCTCCTATTTACTAAGCTTTAAAGATCACATTCCCTCAATCTGTTATCATACTCAACATTGCAGCCATGAGACAGTGTCAGTTTTTCACCTCTCCACTCTCTCCAATGTTTGCTTATTACCAGCGTAGCTAGGTGATCAAATCTGTGCACAGAAATCCAAATGAGGCCTGACTAGTGCCTTATACAGTGGAACTATCACCTCCTTATCCAAGCATGTAGCTTTCTTTGAATTATAGAAGCAATTTTCTGGGTAACCCTTACAACTTTTGCAATGTGTCTGCTGAACTTCAGTTCTCTATCCATATCCACCAAGCTCCCTAGATTCCCCACCTCCTGAAGCAAAGTTACTCCAATGTAACCTCACTTCATCTTCTCTGTCCAAAGCATAATTCAGTACTTAGCAATATGTATTGAAATATTGATATGTGTCAAGTAGATCCCCATTCTTCAGCCCAAATACTAAATCTATTCAGATACCCTTGTAACAACACCACATCAGAACTTCCTGACATTACTTTTTCTAATTTAGTATCCCAGCAAACAAATGAATATCTCCTCTCGCACCCTGAACTATATCACTGACATATAAATTAAACAACAGTAGTCCCAGAACAGAATAGAACCCACGCTTGTTACCTTCCTTTTTGGGGACATTTGCACCCCCCCCCCCAACACACAACTTGTGCTCCTATCTGTCAACCATCTCTATAACTAAGTTACCAAATGACTACCCATCCCCATCCTGCTCAATTTCAACAGTAGTTTATCTTGTAGTACTCTACAAGATAAACTTTTTTGTGGATCTCTTTATCTTGTGGATCTCTTCTGTCCAGTACACTAGTTACTCTATTATAAAAATGTAATCAAGTTACTGGAGCGTGACCTCTCCTTAACAAAGTCATGCTGTTCTCTCTTGAAAGATTTCCATTCTCATCAATTCAGGTTTGACTTCTGTCTCTAACCAGACTCTCTAACATCTCCACCACTAACCTGATATTCCACACTGGCCTATAGCTAGATACTACTGACTTGGAGTCTCCCTTATGCAGTTACTTTCTCTCACCCCCTTTCTTTCTGTCTTCTGGAACTGTTTCTGTTGTCAGAAGTTTCTTGAACAACAACAACAGCATTACTGCTGGCACTTTTTCACATTCTCGTAATATATGTAATATCCCATCCAGTTCCACAGCCTTATTAATATCAATGTTACATAATATTCTAAATACTTATCATTCATGAATTATCAGTCATCTGTCCTAATTCCTGTCATTATTCAATCACTACTCCTAACTCCTCTATATGAAATACCATAACATCATTGAACATTTCCACTATATCTTCAGCAGACATGACCTGTGTTCCATCTCCAGCAACTAAAGTCAATCTTCCACTGTAGAATTTAGGGTTTTACTCTACTGCTTCAACCAGTCTCTTTTCATATGCCAATTACTCCTTCCTGAGGGATACCCTATTCTTACTTACTGAGGTGTATACCCTATTCTTTATATCTCCTCCATGATATCCTCTTACTCTGTAGTTCCTACTTAATTCTATGATTCATCCATTTCACCCTTACTTTATTTGTCCCGTAAACCTTAGGAATAAAATCTGACATTGTCATAAGTAACTGATTTAGGACCAAGTTCCAGGTACTATTGATTTCTCTTTAAATTGATCAATCTATTGCATAATGTCAATCTGTTTCCTTAATTTATCATAGTTACTTGTTCTGTAATTCCACACATCTCACTTTTCCATGAAGATTGTACTGCCATAGTTACTCCCCTCCCATATCAAAACCACATGATCACTCTCTCCAATCTCTCCATCATGGCAACACCTTTATTATCATGTATGTGATGTTATTGAAGCCAATGCTCATGTTCCACTTGTTGCTTGAACTATATGCTGTATAAGGTATTTGTCTCTAAATAGCTGAAGGAATTCAATTTCCTTAATCAAACATGTTATTTCCTGCTTCTTGTGTTTCTTCCATAGTTAAAATAACCATTATTATCACCTTCCTGTCACTAGCCACATTCTCATCTGTCTGAATATTTCATAATCATCTCTTTTTATGTTTCCTGGCCTGTAGTAACATTCCATTGAATGTCTAAAATTCATGGTTACCTCAGCATCACACCAAGTAGTCTCAGATCTTATATCTTATCTAGCCATTATCTGATACATCCCATCTACTCTTTTATCTTTTCGGTCTTTTCAAGAAATGCTATTATCATCATATTCTATTCCTGTGAGTACAATAACCTCTGTTAACAATGTCTTACTGACACCAATGATTTGAAAAGCACTGTTTCTGGCAGGACACCATGCTTTATATAACTGAAGAAATAACTGAATTGTTAAGTGTTCACTTAATAAGTAAGGTATACATTTTGGATGACCTATTAGTTCTCTGGATAGCAAAGAGAAAGTGGATTAAAAAACAGAGTCAGAAAAGGCATAAGTATTAAAGCATATTACAAAAGCTAGATTCCAATATAGCAGTTGGATTGGATGGGATACTGGCAGAGCTACTCAAGAAATGTGCAAGGGGTTAGCAGTGTCCCTGACATGGATGCTTAACTCAAATCTCAACACACAAATAATACCTATGAGAGGTAGAGGAGCAAAATAATTCCAATATAGAAAGGTAGTTAGGGCTAATGCAAAAAATTATGGATTATTATTATTATTATTGTTATTATTACATCACACCTCCAGGGAGTCTAAAGACTCATCGAAGAGTTGTAGAGTAGATGCCTTCCCTACAACTCTTCGTCTCACTACTCCACCAACCTTCACCATCTAACCCCAATGCCATCTACTGCCGACTACCACCACCAGTACTTTCACAGACAATCACAACAGCCATGCCCACGCCTGGATTCGAACCCGCAGCCTTTTGGCTGGATACGCTAACCACTCGGCCAACCAGGCCGACAATTAGGAATTACAACCAGAATTACTAATTAGAAATTACAACCAGAGGTGGGTAGACAGCTCTGGGATCCTCTATATAGGATAGCATGGGTTTTTTAAAGTGGCTTTAAACTCTAAACTGATGTTCTACTTTTCATAATAAAAGGATGACATAGATAAGGGAAATGGCTACACCATGATACTGCTGGACTTTGCAAAATCATATAAATAGAATACTACATAGAAACCTATTACAAAAGTTGGAGCAAATGGGAATGAATATGAAACTGGTAGCATGGATATGGAAGGGTGACTAACAGACATGAGAGAGTAGTACATGGTGGAGTGGAATTCAGGAGAATGACAGTGACTAGGTGAGTGCCTCGGGGCTCAATACAAGAGCTACCACTCTTTAAATTGCATATTAATGATAAAAAGAATGATTTAAGGAGGAGAAGGATATTCAGTTGTTTGCTGATGCTGAAAACTGAGAAGGGTAGTAGTTGATAAAGGTGGTGCAGATATCCTGCAGGATGATTTAATAAACTGACATTGTGGATGAATAAAATAATGGCTGTCAATTTAACATTGCAAAATGCATTTCAGGTTGAAAAGATTACATATGGTTTATCATAATGATGGTACTGAATTGCAGGAAATTGATACTTGGGGTAATGGTGGAAAAAGAGTTGAAGTTCAGAGGGCATATTGCAAAAGTTGGCAAAATAGCTCAATTACTTGAATGTTGAAAACTCACTAACAAGAAGTAAAAATAGGGAGGTTATTATTTATCATTTGATTGCATTTTCACTATTGTGCACAGATTTAGTCATCTGGGTTTCTTGGGGATCAATAGGTGGTCAAGAAGATTCAAAGGCAAGTGACCAAGCTGGTGACAGATCTTTGAAATGCTCCCTATGAGGATAGGGTAAAGGTGTGGGGTTGCAATCATTATAGGATTTAATGGGATAAATATGGCACATATAAAGAATTAAATTCCATGTTTAATCTCCACTATATTTCATCTCAGTCACTGGGACATTGTCAGGGAAACAATATTAAAATTGCAAAAACACACAAATTTGCACAAACACTAAGTGGAAAAGATCAGACTGAAAGCCTAAGCTCCTCAGAGGGGCAACCCTCTATGAATACCATCAGCTGTGTTGGGTGGGAGGCCAAAGAATTAAAGTTTCCCAAAGCTTGGGAAGTTTAATGCAACCATATTTATTAAGATTGTCGGTTTTTTAATTCTGCTGCTGATTCTAAATAAAAAAATCTTTCAAATTTGTGTTTTTTTGTGGTGAGTAGTTTTTTTCCATTTGTTTCTATGTGAAGTAGCCAAGACATGGTTACCAAGCTCTGATTGATCATGCTTATAGTGACAGATGTATTTTTTTACATTTTTCTTCTTCTAAGCTAATGTCAGCAGATCTCCTAGTTTGACAATAATAAGATAAATTGCAGGAACAAGGAACTTTGTAAACACCTGAAACTGACAGAGGAGGTAGAGGTTCCTTATGAGAGCAGATGAGAGTAGCCAGCTTTAGGTAAGGTTTGAATGCAGTACAGAGATTGTACTTTTTTTAGAGTTCTGGCTATTTCTGAGGTACCCTGGATATAAGGCACAATGATAGCATTACTATAGCCAACATGCTGAGAGGGATGCAAGGAGATGGGAGGAACAAATAATTTGTTGACCTTTTATGGCATTGCAGCCATTAGATAGGAAAGTCTGGTGAATAAAGGAGTTCTTCAGTAGAACAGATATTGGAGGCTTTATTAGCAAGTATTTTGATAATACCATATTGCTGAGAGGAGGGATGATAGGTAAGTTTGTGTATGTATCTGCCTATGTGGGTGGGTTTTCTGTAAACTGAGAAAGAAAGCATGCCATTGGGAAAACATGAAATTAGAATATCTAGGAAAGATAGGCTATTATTGTTTTCTTTTTCTATAGTGAACTGGAATCTGGGGTGCTTTCTGTTGACCAAACAGAGTGGCCAAATAGAGAACACATCATCAATGTATCTTAACCAGATAGAAGGTTTGAGGATGGCAGTATCAAGAGCATGTTTTTCAAAATGCTCCATATAATAATTAGCTAGAGAAGGAGAGCTCATTGCTGTACCTTCAATCTGTTTATAAATAGTATATTTCCAAGTGAAGTATCCAGAATGAAGGTAAAATTAAAAAGATCAATGATAGTTTTTGATTAAAAAGATCAATGATCACTCAAAAGTCAAAGATCAAATCTGGGATGGAAGGGGGGGTTAGTAAATTTAAAGTTTCATATGTTTCAGGCAACATTAAAGCTAATCATGATATTATTATTGTCTAAAACTAAATTTTAGATTAAAGATCTGAAATGAGCAGAATTTTTAATATAGGACAAAGAATGACCTATAAGTGGGGTGAAAGATTTTAGCTAACTGTTTGGCTAATTTAAAAGAGGTAGAGTCAGTAGCATTTACTATAGGACAGTAAAGCTTACTGGATTTATGAATTTTTGGCAATCCATATATAGGGGGGGGGACTAAAAGTTGTTTTGCGACTTGCCTCCTGCTATTGCTAATAATATAAAGCTTGACACAGCAAACATCCTTTCTCAAGCTTTTCTGCCTAAAAGAAGGGTCAACTCTCTCTCTCTTTCTCTCTGTAAATTGCTCAAAGACAGTAGCATAATGATCACTAGAGGTGAAAAAGGTAATTCTACTGTGGTCATCAATGCCAGTGAATATAACTGGAAGATGAATGTTTTGTTTAGAGACCACACTACTTATAAATCACTAGATTATCATCCAACTACTTCTCAAAATAAAACATTAAAAAAGGCTTCTTAAAAATGTCACATCTTGGCCTCCTCAGACTAGATTTTTTACATAGAAAGTGTTGAATGAGTGGAATGGAGTTCCAGAATTAGTTGTGAATGCCTTGACAGTGAATGACTTTTAAAGAGGTATATGATAGGTATCATGTGCATAAGGGTTACTGTGTGGGTCTCCTGTGATGAGTCTTCTGACTCCATAGAGATATCCATATAATAATAATAAACGTGCTAATAGTGAATGACTTTATAAGATGTGTGGTTAGATCTAGAAGAACTTTTTATGATACATTGTTACCCCTCCCCACACACACACACAGAATAAAAGTGTGATTAGTAAGGATGTTGAGGTCTAGAATTTTTCCTTACAGAGTGGTGAATAAGTGGATTAGTCTAGAGGTAGTTGTGAGGTGGAATGGATTAGTCTTAAGTTAGTTGTGAGTGCACCGTGAGTGAATGAGTTTAAGGTGAAGCATAATAGGCATGTTGTGAATAATGATTAGTGTAGGTTTTCACAGTGAATCTTTTTTCCAGTGAGTCTTTAAACTTCATGAAAATGCCTCGATAATAACACTACTAGACTTTATGACACCTAAAAGAGATATCTGATGAGTCTCATAACTCCATGAAGGTTCCATACTCAAAAGTCTACTCTTTTGAGTAGATTTTGGGTGTTTCTCTATGGAAGGGGATAAATTATTACAGTAAGAAATGCAAATGAAATAAATTTTCAATGTGCATCAAGTTTTTTATAATTGATAACCAACTTATTTTATAGTTACCATAATAGTTAATTCTGATTATTAATTCTGTATTTTTCCCTCATTACTGTTTTCAACTGATTCCACAGTCCACACTGGAAACTGTATGGGGAGTGGGGATGGTAATTGGACCTTCTCTTGGAGGTTTTCTGTATGAGGTATGTATGGATTCATTGTTATTATTGTTATTGTTTAAATGTGTAGAAAGTCTTAGGTGTCAACATTTATTCATCTTACTACTTAATAAGTATAAACACAACACTACAAGAATAAAATAAATGAGATTTTTTATTAAGCTGTTAATATTTTGCTGGATTTCAAACCAGCATCTTTGAAGCACACAAAACTTGTTACACAACAGAAGGTCCTAGTAATCCTCATAGTAATAAAATCAATTTCCAGGGATGATCTCCTGATCTCCCACAGTTTTCTGTAAAACCTCTCCAATACTGATCCTATAACAACCCATTACTAACTTGTCTCTATCTCATTTATAAAATAAAATCAATCCCAGTGCTCCTGAGTTTGTTTTTGGATCAGAGACTGGCTATCTGATAGATAGTATCAGCAAGTTCTGTATGGGGGAGCAATATCCCGGAAGAGGAAAGTCACTAGTGGTGTGCCTCAAGGCTCTTTTTCAAGGCCATTGTTGTTTAACTAGCATGTTAAGGATTTTGGAAAAGATTTGGATGGGAATATTCAGTTGTTTTCAGATGATGCAAAGTTGGGACGAACTATGAAGAGTAGAGAAAATGTAGTGGCTTTACAAGAAGACATGAATAAATTGAGTGAATGGGCATGGGAATGAGGATGCGAGTTCAATGTTGCAAAATGTAAGGTTTTAAAATTTGGGAATCAAAGATGGAATGTAAAACTTATGCTTAGTGGGGATATATAGTTGGGGGTGGAGGAAATTAGAGATCTTGGGATGATAGCGGATAAGGATCTGAAATTTAGGGGATATATTGCCAAAATTATGAGGACAATGCAAAGAATTCTGGACGCTTCGAGGTACTGCTGCTGGAAGGTAGAGAAGTGAATAAAGAGAATGAATCAGATCGAGTGGGAAGTGATGTGGAAGAGCGGGAGAATAAGACAGGAGTGATTGAAGAGGTGGTTATGAATGGGGAAGTGAGTGGTATGAGTATAGAAAATGAGAGAATGGGTGTGCAAGAGGAGCAGGGAAACGGGGAGGCTCAGGATGGACAGGGTTACACAGCATGAGAAAGGTGGATGCTCCAAGAGGAGGTGAGCATGTGTAGGCAGGAAAGGAATGGGATGACCAGGGATCAAGAGAAAAAAGTTGGAATTGAAAAGAGTTTTAAAATGAAGAAGCAGAAAGGGAAATGGCCCCAGTTGAGCATGGAGAGATCACATCGAGTGAGTGGTATCGGTGGAACTAGCTGTAGATCTCCAGAAATAAGCTGTTGTGTTTGTATACAAATGCTAGAAGTATAAGAAACAAGGCAGATGAAATGGTTGCACTAATTGCGTCTGTTCACCCAAAAATTGTCGGAATAAGTGAGACATGGTTGGAAGAGCATGACATCCTAACAGGAATAGAGATGGAAGGGTATGATGTGTTTCGTGAGGACAGAAGGGGTAAAACGGGAGGGGGAGTGCTATTGATGATCAAGAAAGAGTTATGTCCATATAAAGTAGAGATGCAAGAGGGAAATAGTGCGAGTGGTTTTGAGGCAGTATGGTGTGAGATAGAGGTGAATGGTATCAAATACTTGGTGGGATGATGTTATAGACCAGGTAATGCGGATGGTGGTGATAGTGAAACATATAGTCAAATTAGCCAAGCAAATAAGAAAAGGGTGATCATTATGGGTGATTTTAATTATGGCAATATAGACTGGAATGATGAGATAGCAATTGGAAATAAAGAAAATGAGTTTTTGAGTTTTTGAGGGATAACTACCTCAGATAGTATGTAACAGAGGACACACAGGGATTAAGGGTCTTGGATTTGGTCATCTCATCAGAGCATGTAATTATAAATGAGGTGTCAAATCATCCACCAATTGGTGAGAGTGACCATGAGGTGATTACCTGAGCATTGCCAGCAGTGCGAGGACTCCTGTGAGAAAAGGGTATATGTGGAACTACAAGGGGTGTGATTATGAAGAGCTCAGGAGACAGCTTGCAGATGTAGATTGGAATGAGGAGTTCGCTGGAAAAGACATTAATGCAGCTTGGGGGATTCTCAAAAACTATCTAGTAGATGCAATGTTTAAATGTATTCCAAGGGTGAGAAGATTAAATAAGGTAGGTGTGAGATGGATGGATGAATAAAGAGATTAAGCATGCGATAGAGAGAAAAAGGGCATTGTAGAGGCAGCATAAGAGAAGTGGAAATAACCAATTTCATGAGGTCTACAAAGACTAGCCAAGGAGGGTGACTTGGTTGGTGAGAGTAGCTAAAGAGAGGTATGAACAGCAGTTAGCTAATGAAGGCAAAAAGAATCCTAGGGAATTCTTTCGATATGTAGCGAGCAAAAGAAAGAATGATTATGGAAGGACGACGTTGATTGGAGAAAATGGTATAAAGACAGCTGATGCAGAATGTGTGGTGGAGACACTTAATGAGTAGTTCATGAAGATCTTTCAATCTTGTGAATGTAACTTCATGGAGGGATTAAGAGCAGTTGATGCAGAGGAGAGATTGACTGTAGGTGAGCAAGAGGTGTATGGGGAGTTGAGATGTTAATAAGGCTGTAGGACTTGATAATACATCACCACGTATTCTGAAGGAATATGCCAGGGAGTTGACACCTGCCTTGACATATTTTTTTAATATGAGTCTTGCACTCGGTCAAGTTCTTAAGGAGTAGAGAGGGCAAGATTGTGCCACTTCATAAAGGAGGTGACCGACCTGTGTGTCAGGTGTTGTGGTGAAGTTGTTGGAGAACCTTCTGAGAACTAGGTTAGGTTGATAACAATGGTATTATCTTTGATGGACAGCATGGATTTGCTAAAGGGAGGTCATGTTTTAGTAATCTACTTAGTTATTACAATAAAGTGACTGCTTCCTTGGACAGAGGAGAAGGATACACAGTAATATACTTGGATTTTGCAAAGGCTTTTGATAGAGTACCTCATGATAGGTTGACAGTCAAACTAGAGCAGATGGGGTTGGATATTAGATTGGTGCATTGGATTGGAGACTGTCTATCTGATAGGTATCAACAAGTTGTGTAAGGGGGGAGCAATATCCAGGAAAAGGAAAATCACTAGTGGAGTGCCTCAGGGGTCTGTTTTAGGTCCATTACTGTTTAACGTGTATATTAATGATATAGGTGAAGATTTGGATGGAGATATTTAGTTGTTTGCAGATGATGCAAAGTTGGGATGAACCATAAAGTGTAGTGAAGATGTTGTGGCCTTACAGGAAGACTTGAATAGATTGAGTGATTGGGCACAGAAATGGGGATGTGAATTCAATGTTGCAAAATGTAAGGTTTTAAAATTTGGAAAACAAAGATGGGATGCAGAATATATGCTTGGTGAGAATATATTGTTGGAGGTAGAGGAAATAAGAGATCTGGAGGTGCTAGTGGATAAGGATATAAAATTTAGGGGACACATCGCCAAAATTGTGAAGACAACACAATGGCTTCTGGGAATGATGCAGAGGACACTGACAAGTAGAAGTAGGGAGATTCTTGTTCCGTTGTATAAGGTTTTGATTAGGCCACACATGGACTATTGTGCCCAGATTTGGTAACCGGGTTCCAGAAGGATGAAGAGATGTTGGAAAGGGTCCAGAGGCCACTGACTAAGGTTGAGAAGATGCAATTTACAGAGTCTAGTGGAGAGAAGGAAGAGGGGTGATATGATAGAGACCTACAAGTTAGTAAGGGGTTGCTATATGATCATTGTTGGAGAGGTGTTACTGCAAATGGTGGGAGATCAGGGGAGAACCAGAGGTCATCCCTGGAAGCTGTATAAGGAGGGTGTATAATGAGCAGGGGATTGAGAAGCACGTTTTTTGCATGCAGAGTTGTGAATGATTGGAATGCGTTGGCAGAGAGTGTGGTGCCTGCAGAGAATTTGAGTGTGTTTAAGGTGTGGTATGATGAGCTGTGTGTATGACAAAAGGAATTCCTAGATGAGTCTGACCTGATAGGATCATGGGATTATAATAATAATAATAATCATCATCATCATCATCAAATTCCTGCCATGTACCCTCAAGGGGTGTACAGGATATAATAGTACTATATGAAAAAAATTAAATCATTACTAACTTCCTATCTACAATTTTTCTCCAAATCAGTCTGTTACTTGTCAAGACTCCAACATTATCAGATTTTTATTTCTATCATCTAAGGTACTTTGTACCGTATCAATCCAACTATATCTTGGTCTTCCTCTGGGTCGTTTTGCTGCCAACCTGGCAGAGAACATTTGTTTTGCTAATCTTTCTTCACCCATTCTGTTTAAGTGACAATACCAATTGAGATTAGCTCTGCTAATGCATTCCTGGATGCTGACAATGTCAAGTTCTTTCCTAATGTTAAAAGTTTATTTTTCAATAAATTTAGTTTAATCCTTTATCCAAGTGTGAGCAAACAAAATTTGCACCTGAAAGTATCTTCAGGACTGGGGTAAGGTAGCACAACACCAGGCAATTCGTTGCAAAGTGGAGCAAGCTAACGTCACTCCTATCTCAGTGTCTCCCATAATGAAAAACACATCTCCTTGCAGATATGTATAATGTTATGCATTAAGGGAAGAGCCACTAGCCAGACTAGTTTCGACCTTACGAATAAGTGAAACGGGCTGTAAAAATAACTCTGCGTCCAACTAACCGTCCAACTCTGCGGTGTTCCACTCAATGACAGACTCATCCCATCACCGAGAAGAACTTCTCAGCATTGGCTCTACCCAGTGGTAGGCTCACTCCCAAGCAGAGCCATAATCTCAGTGATGGCCCCACTCAGAGACAGGCGAAAACCTGTTCCCAAGCAGAGCCTGGTTGGGAACAGGACCTTTATTGAGGTTTCTTCAGTGGGAGTCAGGCCCAAGTGGAGATACCAGGCAGAAGCATTAGAAAGGTCATCTCTACGTATAGGAGTTGCCAAATGGTGTGCCACCTTTTTATTAAATTACTCTGGATTTAGAGAAAGATGTTGAAAGGTGATTTTTCACTTGGTTAGACTATAATAAATTTAGTTTAATTCTTTCTCCAAGTGTGGTTGATGACCTTGCTAATGCTTTTGCCTGGTATCTCCACTTGGGCCTGGCTCCCACTGAAGAGACCTCAATAAAGGTCGAAACTAGTCTGGGTAGTGGCTCTTCCCGTATATGTATAATGCATAACATTATACATATCTGCAAGGAGATGTGTTTTGAATTATGGGAGATACTAAGATAGGAGTGTTGTTAGCTTGTTCCACCTTTGCAGTGAGTTACCTGGTGTTGTACTACCTTACCCCAGTCCTGAAGTTATTTTCAGGTGCAAACTTTGTTTGCTCACACTTGGATAAAAGATTAAACTAAATTTATTATATTCTTTCCTAATATCTTCGTTTTTAATATGATATTGCCATTGATGCCATCTGTTCACACCTATAATCTTTCTCAGGACTCTCATATCTGTGGTCTCTAGTCTTTGGTCAAATGTTTTACTTCTGACCCAGCTCTCAGATCCATAAGTTAAAACTGGTTTGAACACTGTCTTGTATACAGCTAATTTAGTGTTCCGACTAATTCTCTCTTATTCCATATGAATTTATTCAATTGACTTCCCACCATACCAGCTTTGCTGATTCTGTTGTCTATTTCTATATTTAATTTACCATCTTCACTAAAAATCGTGCCTAAGTAGCCAAAATGTTTTACTTGTTTCACAGGTTCTCCATTCACAACACAGTTGACATTTTCAATGATTCTGCCTATTTTCATTGTCTTTGTCTTTTAATTGCTGACCTTCATACCATATCTATTACAACAGTTATTCAATTTAGTCAGAGAATCTTGCAGACTTGTAGCGGATTTATTTAGAAGTATAACATAATCCACATAAAGCAAAGCGCTGACATTAACATCTCCAATTTTGATATCATGTTTAGTGCCACTTTCCTTCATAATGTGATCCATATAGATAATGAATAACAGAGGGGATAATGTACATTCTTGTCTCACACCAGATTTAACATTAAACCATCTTCCTTTTCTTCCTTCAATTCTAACTGCTGACTTACAACTCAAATAAAGACTAAGTATTGCTTGATATAATGCCCCATTGACACCATATAACTGCAGCGTATTGAATAGCTTCTCTCTTGGCACCTTGTGATATGCCTTTTCCAAATCGACAAAACTTAAATTTAAATACAGATCTTTGTTATATTCCCATGCTTTCTCGACTATTTGTCGTAAAGTGAAGATCTGATCCTCACAGCCTCTATTTGGCCTGAATCCAGCTTGTTCTTCACCAAGCTTTTCTTCCACAATTCTTCTCAACTGTTTCTCAAGTATACTTGCATAGATTTTGCCAGGAACACTCAGTAGGGAAATACCTCTGTAATTCTCACATTCAGTTTTATTTCCCTTTTTATGTATGGGTACTATGAGAGCTCTTCTCCAATCATCGGGAATTTGTCCCTCTGTCCAGGCTTTCTGAACTATGCAGTGCAGCCACTGTAAGACTCTTATACCACCATACTTCAGCATTTCTGGTCGAATATCATCTACTCCTGCTGCCTTTCCACATTTCAAGCCTTTGATGGTTTTTTCTACTTGAAGTATGGATATGTATTCCTGACTGCACGCCTGTTGAGTGTTTTTTACCACTGTGCTATCACTGCTTGTTTCATCTAGCAATTTTTCTAAGTAATTACTCCATACTTCAAGGATATCTTTTTCCCTTCATTCCTAAGCTTCTTCAACAACCTCCAGAATATTTTGCCACCTTCTTGATATTTATTTTCTATATTCTTGCCAAAGTCCTCCCATGACTTTTGTTTAGCTAGTTTTACACAGTATTTAGCATTCTTGCATTTGTTTCTGTATTCTCTAAGAGCACAAGCTGACTTATTTGCCTGGAACTTTTGATATGCTTTCTTCTTTTCCTTCACTGCTTCTTTAACTTCCTGTGTTTAACAACCACGGAGTTCTAATATTTCTATCCTTGCAGACAACTTCATCACCTGCCTCTCTAGCTGAATCAATCAGGGCTTTCTTCAGAGTTTGATACTGAATCTCCAAGGTTTGATTCCTGTTCTCAAACTCGTTCATTTTTTCTTCAATAATCTTTGTGTATTTTAGTCTACAGTTCACATCTGAGAGCTGCTCAACTTTTATTCACTTGAAAACTTTCTTACATGTCATTCTTTTCAATATGAAATTCAATTTTATCCTGCTCAAGACTAAATAGTGATCACTTCCAATTTCAAATCCTCTGTACAGTCTGGTGTCCTGCACCATGGAGAAAACATCACTATCAACAATAACATAGTCAATGAGACCTTTCTTATTCCTTGCCTCTTCTCTCCATGTGAATTTGTGCACATTTTTATGTTGGAACATGGTGTTAGTAATAACCAGTCCATGTCCTGAGCAGAAATCCAACAGATATTTGCCATTATTATTAGCTTTGCTCTTTTCTCCAAATTTTTCCAAAATATTTTTGTATGTCTGACAATCATTTCCTACTCTGGTATTTAAATCCCCAACAATGACCAACTTTTCCTTTTCCATTGTGTCAGTTTCTTTTTCTAAAGCTTAAAAAAATTCCTCCACTTCTACCTTAGTAGAACCTTCTATTGAACCATAGGCATAAATAAGTCTCATTGTCCAGTTCCCCATTCTCATATTTTCCCACATTACTCTACTTGAGACTGACTGCCATTCAAGAAGATTAGCCTCGTATTTTGTGTTGAATACTATGGCTACTCCTTCTTTTCCTTGATTGTCATTGCCTGAATATAACATTTTGTATTTATTGCTCAGAAAGATCCCACCAGTTTTTGTCTTTTTTGTTTCAGTCACCCGTATTATATCGATCTGGTACTTATCTAATTCCTCAGCTAGCTCCATTTCTTTGCCATTTAGGCTTCTTATGTTGATAGTACCAATCTTTAACCCTGGTGTTGTTGAGTTGGGGTGTGTTTTCAGATTTGTTCCAGTAGCTGACTTTTCGCTGTTTGCCCTGGTTCCTTAGTGAAAACAATGGGGGCCTTGTTTAACCAGGCGACGCCCCAGCCAATATGAAATTTTGTCATGTTGTACCATCATTTTTTGTTTTGGTTTAAACAAAAAGAATACAATTTGGTCGGATAAATCCCAAATTGCCAGCCCATCCTTGTTCATTCAGTATCCAGGTTGATACCCAACAGGGTGCACCACGAGAAGGTGAGGATGGGACATTAGGTCAGAAGCCCTGGTCAGTTCTCCGTATTCCTTTAAAGGTTATGTGGAGGTCTCCTCTCAGTTATACAGCTTTGACCATTAAGCACCCCTAATAATAATAATAATAATAATAATAATATAAAATTGTAATGTGCAAGATAACTGATGTCCTATCTGAGTTCCTTATAGTAGTGAATAAGACGTTTACACTTTCAGGTAGAGGTCGATCTTAAAATGACTGTCTTCCACATTTTTCATAAATTAATACAGTCATGCTTGTTAATACTTAGTGATTGTTTCATCTCTGTTACTGGCTCCAAAATAGTATCTGAAACAGATAAGTACACACATATGCTTGTGCATGTGTACTTTGAATGCACACACAATTAGGATTGTGTGTGTATTCGAATGCACTTATGGATCTTATGGATCTAGTGCTTAATTAAGCACTAGATCCATAAGAAGAAGGTGTTATAGAAGGAATATCATGAAAATAAGAATCAGAGAAGTACAAAATATATGAAATGCGGCCAGAAAAGATATGAGTATTGTGTGGAAAGCATCAGCGTATGAAGTGAGAGAATGCACTTTGCTAAGATATATCAACCAGGAGTATAAAACATCATGCACAGTGCTGCTACTACATTGGATGAAGAGATAAAGGTGCATAAGAAAGAGGGTGAAGAGCTGGTGCATAACCTGGATAAGTGTTTGCAATGCGATGAGATGGAATATCAGCGCTTATATGCTCAAGGAATGCTCTCAGCTGAATTGGCTTAGCGTTTGATATGTTTGCATAATTTGAGTCTCAGCTCAGGAAAGATGCCGCAGGTATGGATAGAATGTATCATAGCTCTGTTGTGCAAGGGTGGGAAAAAACAGATGAATCTAACTACAGCATAGCAGTATCTCTAGAGCAGTGGTGAAGATTTTAGAGAAGTTCAGAAGCATTGCCAGTTCTCTTGCATGTTCATGTATAACACAGGCCAACATGCCATCCAGTCTTATTGCTGTATTTACATTGATATTTTTCAATATGCTGAGCACCACTTGTTCATTATTTCTATTCTATTCAGTTTCTGTTACATTAGCAACTGCAAAATCTCCACCTAAGTGATACATGTTTGCAAAGTGATCACTCAGCAACTTTTGCTTCTGTCACCTTCCTACCATCAGCACTGATTAAAGTCATTTTTCCTCTTATCTGCTACATAATGAAAAAAATCTTTTGGATTTACTTTAGCCTACTTAGCTAATTTTCTCACATAATCTGATTTGTCCTTTCTTATCATATTAAGTTACCTTTCTTGCTTGCACTTTGTACTGCTTGTGAGTATGCTGATATTTTTCTTTATATACCCCTTCACAATGTTTTCTTTTTTTTTTCAACTCATGCTTTATTATCTCTACTCATCCAGTAAGTCTCACTTGTTTTACCCTCATGATTGTGGGATGAACTCTGTTAGAGGGTTAGTGAAATGAAACAGCACTAAGAAAGGATTAAAAATGTTATTTAATTCTCCCAATATTTTATCTTAGTTACTGAGACATCATTAGGAATTACAACATGAGACTTGTAACACACACATACACAAAGGCAACACAAAACTAAGTGAAACAGGGATAAAAGACTAAAGTCCTAGTCTCACCTAGTTAGGACTCTGGTCTTTTATCCATGAGCTTCAGTTAGTTTTGTGTTTCCTTTGTATGTCTATTACAAGTCATGTTGTAATTCCTGACAATGTCTTAGGTAACTGAGTTGAAATATTGGAAGAATTAAATAACGTTTCAAATTCTTTCTTAGTGCTGTTTCACTAATGCTGTTTCTCCTAGCACTTAAGCCCTTAAACACATGGATTATGAGAACTCTGATACTGCATCTCTCAAATAATCCCATGTTCTATCACTACTAGCATTCTTTCCTTGTAGCTTCTCAAGTCATGACACTGTTTAAAGACGAATTTTAAGTCTGTCATAAATGTCATAAATAGCAGCTTTAAGAGTTCAATATAAACCATTTCACGAGAGAGAGAATTCTGGATATTTAACAACACCTAGAACAAGACTGCTTGGTTACTCTCCCTGACTGGAAGCAAAGTATCTACCTTGGTTATAGATTATTATTATTAACATTTAACCACCATTAAATCAAAGACTCATTGTGGGAGGTACACACTATCACTAACAAAGCTCATCCAACTGTTCCTTAAATTGATTCAATGTGTCTACATTCACAACACACTCAGGCAATGCATTCCGCTCATCAATCACTCTCCATGTATAGAACCTACTCCTCATGCCTCTACTCCCACCCTACTTACACAATTTCCAGGGTTGGTTCCTTGTTCTACCCTTCCCCTTCCCTCTCCTATTTCTATGAAAAATCTCCTCCATGTCAACCAGAAAACAACCCCTGACTAGATTTATATGTCTCAATCATATCCCCCCCCCCTTCTATTCATTAGGCTTTACAATTTATATTCTCTCAATTTGTCCTCATATTCCACATTCCAAACACCACTAAACACCTTTGTGAATCTTCTCTGGACCTTTCCTAACATATCTTTGCCAGCATGAAAACCTAATGACCAAATCTGTGCACAATAATCCATATGAGGCCTGATCAAGGTCTTATTACAATGGAATCATAACCACTTTGTTTCTGTATGCCGGGGTCCTCTGCATTATTCCATTATCCAATGTGATGTCTTGACAACTTGGGCAATGTGGCCCCTGAATTTCAGGTCCTCTTCCCCCAACACTCCCAGATCTCTTATCAAAGGTTTCCCCACCAAGTGTATACTTTGCATTTCATCATTGCTTATCAAATTTCAAAACCTTACACTTTGCAACATTGAACTGATAGTTCCACTTACTTGCTCATTCATGCAATTTATTCAAGTCCTCCTGTAAGGCTATAACATCAGCTTGACTTTGCATTGCTCTCCTCAATTTTACATCATCTGCAAACAGCTGCATATCACCAGTTAAATCCATTCCAATATTATTAATATACAAATTGAACAACAATGGTCCCAAAACTGATCCAGCAGCACACCATTAGTGACGTTCCTCTTTTGGATACTGCACCCCCATGTGATACCCATCTGCCGGCCTGTCACTGATCTAACTCAGAAGTCTGTTATCCAGTCCCATCTGTTTCAATTTATTTAACAGCTTGTCGTGTAGCAGTCTATCAAAAGCTAAGTATACCTATATAAGCATCACCATTGTTCAAGACATTTGTCACCTTGTTATAGTACATAAGTTAGTAAAACCATGAATCTCTCTTTAACAAACCCATGCTGATAACCACACAAAATACTGCTGTTATCAATCCATTTTATCCATGTATCCTGTTTCTCACCAATTTCTCCAGTACCTTTACCACAATGCCAGATATACAAATTAGTCTATAATTTGTAGTCACAGCCTTATCATCACCTTTATGCAGTGGAACAATTTTACCTTCTTTCCACTCGCTTGGAATCTGTGCTTATAAGACTCTTATTAAACAATCATGCCAATGTTACTTCCAATTCCTTGGAACATTCCCTTAATACATGTGGTGATATGCAATCAAATCCTATTACCTTATTGACATCAAGGTTATTTATTTCCTCAAATACCTCCTACTCACTCATAATTAAGCCATCCTCTCCTATGTCCTCTACATTTAAATTTCTCATGATTTTATCCTGAAGAGAATGAAACACCCTTATAAATTGATCACTGAATATCTCAATAATGTATTCTGCTGCAGTTAGCATGCTACCATTTTCTACCATGATCATTCTTCTTTCTACTTGCCACATATCTAAAAAAAAAACTCTCTAGGATTATTCTTTGCCTGATTTGCCAATTTCTTCTCATACCACTCTTTTGTTCTCATTATTAACTGAGTCACTCCCCTAGCTTGTTCTTTATACTCTTCATGTAACTGATTATTACCATTATTCATCTTGTACTGCCTTCAAAGTGCCTTCTTACAGATTTCATGATCAAGTGCCTCATTCATCCATTTTACACCTACCTTAATCAGCTTTTTGGCCTTCGGAATACATTCACACATTGATGTTGTTATGTATTCTTTGTCAGTTCCCAAGCAGCATTTATTTCCTTACTGCTCAACTCCTCATTCCATGCTATAGTACTAAGCTGTCTCCTAAGCCTGTCATAATCACCAGTCTTATAATTCCACATATATCCTTTCCTCCCAGAAGTCTGCATATGTAGTATGGCTTTGGCACCAACTGGAAGAAAGTGAGAAACCCCCACTCACAATTACATCCTCTGATGAAATGATTAGATCAAAAACTGTCGATCCTTGTGTGCCCTAATTTACATGCTGCCTGAGATGGTTTTTCTCTCAAGAACTTGAGAAATTCATTTTCCTTATTCCCAAATGCTATCTCTTGATTCCAATCTATACCACCATAATTAAAATCTCCCATAATAATTAGCCTTCCTTTGTTCCCTCAAGTTGAATATACATTTCTTCACCATCACCTTCTTCATTCTCTGACCTGTAGTAACATCCAACTAAGTATTCATCATCCAACTCAGGACTTCTGCAGATGGATTGCCAGCTTCCTGTCTGGATGCACACTATGTATGATGGTAGATGGCTCCCTATCCTCTCACCATCCAACTAATGCCGGGGTCCCTCAGGGCTCAGTTCTCTCACCGACCCTCTTCCTTCTATATATCAATGACCTACTTCAGTTGACCTCTAATCTAATACACGGTTTTGCAGATGACAGCACACTACATTCCTCCCTTTCATTTGACAAACCCTACCCTACACAACTCACTTCATCCCACAGAACATCAACCACCACTGCCCTTAATTATGACCTCCAAGCCATCCTCCAATGGGGCACAGACAACCTTGTCAACTTCAACGCTAGTAAAACCCAGTTTTACTAGCGTTGAAGTTGACAAAGTTGAAGTTCTGTCTTATTTCTCACAAAAAAGAACCATTTTCCCCCAGCATTGTTTTTGATAACACTCAAATTCACAGACAAGACGAAATTTCTCTTCTCGGAATTACCTTGACATCAAGTCTCTCCTGGCATAAATACATCACAACTATTGCATCTTCAGCTTCCAAAAAACTAGGTTTTCTTTTTCGCTCAAGATGCTACTTCACCTCTAAACAGCTGTTAACACTATATAAGTCACAAATCCGCCCAGCTTTTGAATACTGCTCTCACATCTGGAGTGGGGCTCCAAAAAGCTCCCTCAAAATGCTTGACTCAATACAGAGGAGAGCAATTAGACTAATAAATGACCCATCCCTCACCAACTTGCTTTCCCCACTTTCACATAAATGCTTGGTCTCTGCAATCTGTATATTCTATAAATAGAATATCTGAAACAGCATCAATAATTCCCCCACCCTGTACCAAGCCCATCGGAACACGTATAGCTGCCGCCCAACATCCTTTTACAGTGCACCTCGAAACCCACAGAACAAGTTTCTTCTCCTCCTCATTCATCCCTGCTGCTGCAGTACTGTGAAACAGTCTTCCCACTGACGTATTTTCCAAGGAATACAATATACAGCCTTTTAAATCAAATGTAAACAAGTTTCTCTTTTCACAACCCATCGCCCATATACTGTACGTTAGTACTATAGGTTGGAGGTCAACCTCCAACCTATAGCCAACCTCCTGTATATGGGCCCAACATAAAAAAAAAAAAGTATGTCTTCCTGTCAACCTGTCAACCTCCACCTGACAGCCTCATAACCATTGTGACTATTGCACTCTTTCATATCTACCTTATGTGGAAATAATTCCCCTGCTATCATCATCAGCACTCCTTCCCCTTCTTTCTTGTTCTTTCTATTCTCATGAAAAACACACTGTATCCTTCCATTTCTATTCCCATTAGGATATTATCTAGGTGGGAGATGGATTTCATTGCCCAGTGTGACACCACCTTCTCGCTTATTGGACACCTGAAGTGGCTTGAAAAATTTCCATGTTTGGTCTCTAGAGCAGGGTTTCCAGATTATGTAAAATATAAATTAAAAATACAAAAAATAAAAACATATAAAATTGATGTAAATTTTTCATGTTGTACTATCATATCCTGTACACCCCTTGAGGGTACATGTCAGGAATTTGATGATGATGATGAAAATTGATTAAAAAACGAGAAAAAAAATCCGTAGTCCACTTACGGTATAAAATGTACTATAGGTTTGCAAATAATATTTCGTTGGTGAGACAACATTAAAAAACAAATCATCTTTAATCAACTATGTTTTACTTATTCTAACAATTTTGGGACAAATAAACTCAATCAGTGAAATCATTTCATCTTTCTTATTTCTGATACTTCTGGCATTTGTAAATAAACACAGCAAATCACTTTTAGGTCTATAACCATTCCTACCAAGCATGTTTTAATTAGTTAATTGTTTAGAATTAATTATTATTATTATTATTATTATTCAGGCCTCCAAGGAGTCAAAAGACTCATCGAGGGAGGTCCTTCCTAAGACATAAAGTCTGTCAAGACTCACTGAGGGGAGGTCCCCCCCTGAGAAACACAAAGTCTATCATACCACTCTTTAAACTCACTGACCGTTCTCGCTCCCACCACTCCATCAGGCAATGCATTCCACGGCTCAACCACCCTGCACACAAAGAAACCACTCCTCACCCTCTTGCTCACAGCTTCCTTTCGTAACTTCCAGGGATGGCCTCTTGTCATCACTCCTTCCTGCTGATCAACCAAGCGAAAGAACTCCCCAGTGTCAACCCTGTAACCACCTCTCAACAGTTTAAAAGTCTCAATCATATCACCTCTCCTTCTTCTATCCACCAAACTCTGTAGTCCACATTCTCTCAGCCGATCCTCATAACTATCCTTGTACAGTCCTGAAACCATCTTTGTCATCCGTCTTTGTATCCTTTCCACAGTTAATTTATCCCCTTCAAATCCTGGGGACCAAATCTGAGAACAATAGTCCAAGTGTGGTCTGATCAGAGACTTATACAATGGAATGATAACCCTCTTATCTCTGCAGGTCAGTGTCCTTCTCATAATAGCAGCAATCCTCTGTGTTACCTTCACCACCTTTGCAATATGTCCCCTAAACTTCAGGTTTCTATCAATCATCAACCCCAGATCTCTTGTCTCCCCTACTTCCTCCAGTATAACTCCTCCCATAGAGTATGCAGCATCCCATCGATGTTTCCCAAACCTCAAGACCTTACATTTTGCTGCATTAAACTGACACCCCCATTCATTTGCCCATCTATCTAGCTTATTTAAATCCTCTTGCAGGGTTACCACATCTGCACTATTACTAATAATCCTTCCCAGCTTCGCATCATCTGCAAACAACTGAATATTCCCCCTGCATTCCACTGGCTATGTCATTGATATAAAGGTTAAACAATATAGGTCCTAGTACTGAGCCCTGTGGGACCCCACTTCTAACCCTCTGCCTCCTGGAAACTGCTCCACCATACACAACTCTCTGATACCTATCAGACAGCCAATCCTGAATCCAGTTGACCAATCTGACATCCAGACCCATGTGCTGCAACTTAAATATCAGCTTATCATGTGGCACCCTGTCAAATGCCTTCGCCAAGTCTAAGAAAATTGCAGTATATGCCTTTCCCTCATCTAATGTTCTTGTAACTTTATTATAAAAGGCTAGCATATTGCTAAAACAAGAGTGCCCCTTCACAAATCCATGTTGACTCTCACAGATAACATTATCCTCATCTGCCCAATGCTGTATACGTTCCTTCACTACGTTCTCCAAGATCTTACTAACCACTGATGACACACAAACTGGCCTATAATTAGACTATTCCAGTCTGCTACTGTTCTTATGCAATGGCACTATCTTACCTTCCTTCCATTCCATGTGCATCTTTCCTGCAGCCAGACTTTCATTGAAAAGCCACGTTAAAGGTACTGTCAATTCCCTAGCACATTCTCTCAAAACTCGTGGTGAAATACCATCCAGTCCCACAGCTTTACTGACATCCAGAGTACTCAGTATCTGAAACACACTCTCCTCCTGTACCTCCAGACCTCGTACCAGTCCTATCCCTCTAGCATTAAAACTGACTCCTCTAGGATGAAATACTCCAATAAAGTGTTCATTGAACAATTCCACTATGTCCTCTGCATCAGTCACTCTATTCCCATTTTTATCCCACAATATCATTCTTCCAGAGTCATTTCTCCTCCTACTGGCCACATAGCTAAAAAATTCCCTAGGATTTTCTTTGGATCTTAGGGCCAATCTCCTCTCATATTCCAGTTTCGCTTTCCTTACCAGACTAGTCACTCTTCTGGCCTGTGTCTTATATTCCTCATGCATCTCTTCACCTATCTCCTTATATCTCTTCCATAGCCTCTTTTTCGCATGCAATTCCTGTTTAATATTGTTTGTCATCCACTTTACTCCAAATTGCGTCCTCTTCTTCACTCGTGGTATACAACTTACCATTGCTGATAACAAATATTCTTTCACAATTTCCCACGCACTGGTGATATCCCGGCCTTCCAATTCCTCCCTCCATGAAACTTCCCAAAGTTGACGTCTAAGACTATTATAATCACCTGCCTTATAATTCCACATAAGTTCCCGTCTCTTTGATACTCCTGCATGTCTATTCATTTTCCAAGTCAACACCATATGGTCACTCTCTCCAACTGGTGGGAGAGACGTCAACTCAGTTATTATCAACTCTTCTGATGCTATAACCAAATCCAAAATTTTTGAACCTCTTGTTCCCTCTGTTACATGTTGCCTAAGACATTTGTCCCTCAAGAATTCTAGAAATTCCATTCCCCTATTGCTACATGCATCTTCATCTCTCCAATTTATACTACTGAAGTTAAAATCTCCCATAACAATCATTCTTCTTGCACTTGCCAAACTTAGCTGTCTAAACATCTCCTGGTCCCCATCCTCTGTGCTCCTGGGTCTGTAGCAACACCCCACTAAATATCCTGTCTTGCCTACCTTTACCTCACACCATACGCTCTCAAAATCATTTGTCTCACTTTGTTTTATTGTTTATCTCTCAATTGTTTTAATAATTTTCATACTTAGAATTTAGAGATTGAAAGACATGGAGGAATATTTATCAGAAATATCAAAATTCTTCATAATGATAACTACATTGTCATTATCCTTTTTTAAAATTATTTTTAGGGAACTTAGCTTTAGTTCACTATAAACATAATTCATTTGTTTTATTTTTTCCTGTTTTCAGGCTGGAGGATATAAATTGCCATATATATGTTTAGGGACTGCTCTTGCACTAGGTGTTCTTCCATCAGTATGCTCAGTACCAGACCACTTAGGTAAATCTCTTACAAGAATGGCACAAATTTAAATATTTATACATTACAAATCTAAATGTTTAGTTTAATTAAAACCAGTGGCGGCCAATGAAAATTTTAAATGGGGGTGCTGCATATAAAATAAAAAATAAATAAATAAAACAAAAATAAAAAAACTTTTTTTTCCTAATCAGTAACAAATTTATTAATAAATAAATTTACATATTAAAAATTGCTTTATTAAAAATATTTCATACTCACCACGAACAAACACCAATAATAAAAGTGTCGTATCAATAGCAGTGACAAGCGCAAATGAATATTGGCGTTAGACTGCAGTGCATTTGTTTCATGTAACTATAATTGAAAAAATATAATTATTTTCATATTTTCATCAGTGACACTCATCATAATTCAGCCTTGTATCTATAATAAATAAATAATTATATGTTATTTTAACAAAATAAAATAAGATTTACAAAAAATAGTTCACCATGAACACGCACCAATAATAAACGTTTCATATCTCACAGAAATAACGCATTGAAGCATATGATACACTGCCCAAATGGCAGTGTATCTAATGACATAACATCTAATGACAGTGACAAGCTCAAACGAATATTGGAGTTAGATCGCAGTGCATTTGTTTCGTAATCTAAAGCGTTAATCGAACAATTCAATTATTAACTATTCAATCAATGTTGAAACATAAGCTGTAACTTTTAACATGTATTGCATTTATATAATGTTGTAAGCATTGTTATTATTTATAAACACAGACAAAATTTAATTTTTTTCATTTTTTCCTTGGGGTGCTGCAGTGTTTATGTACGAGCCGCCCCTGATTAAAACTGAGTGGGGCTTCTGATTTAAGGTCCACTTCTCACCTTTCCTGTGGTGTGTCCTGTCACTAGGCATCTACATGATGGATGTTAAGTAGGGTTACTGCTTGGTTATACCATTAACCTCAGCTAAATTTATTAGGAAACCAGGCCAGACAGAAAAGTCATCTACCGGAACAACCAAAGTATATTTGAAAGGGTAACGTACACAAAGGAATCATTAGTAGACAGAGATAGAGTAGCAGAAATAAGGTGTCAACATGATTGATTGATTTTACTGAGACTAAGAAGACTAAATAGGCAAATTTTCTAAATAATCTTAAGTATATAATGATGTAAGGAGAAAGATGATCAGCAAGGTCATGAGAGTACAAAGCTCTAGTAAAAAGAAGGTGGCCAGCCTGATGAGGAAGGGAAAATTAGATTATGAGAAGAAATTAGCAAAGCAGGATAAAGAAAATCCCAAAAAAATCTTTTGTTATATAGCAAGTAAAAAGAAATATAATTATGGAAGGATAATGAATGCTAGTGGTAGGGAGATGACAAGAACAGAAGAAATAGTTGACTTACAGAATGATCACAAATATGTCCCATCTAGGTCAAGATACAGTGGCTAATGCAACAGAGATCAGTGTTAGAATAGAGGAAGATAAACTGGAGGTGCTTAGAATAGTAAGAAATCTCATTGCAAATACTGCCATGGAATTAGATGATATATCAATCTGAGTTTTATAGGAAAGTGCAAAAGAAATGATACTGTCACTAACTAGGTTGTTTAATTTAAGTCTTGGCACTGGCTGAGTGTGAAAGGAATCAAAGAGGAAAGATAGTCCTACTATATATAGGAAGAGCCTTCTGGTCCCAAGATAGTGCAGCAAAATTATATATCAAATTAGTTCTTGCAAAATAGCTTAAGGAAATTACAACATACAATAGAATATACATTAAAATAAATTTTAATACACTTCCAATATTTCGGCAACGTCACGTTGCCATTTTCACAGGAACTTAAAAACAAGACACGTGCATGCAAGCACAACACCACAGTAAATGAGGATGAAGCAGGAAGCTATTCTTTCTCCTAAAAGTCCTGATGGTTCCCCCTAGTGGGCAATGTTGGTATTCTTGGCAAATTGGGCTGAAGGTCTTCTGATGTAGGTCTCCCAAATTTGGGGCAGTCTCATGCAACCAAATTTGTTGAGGTTTGGATTGTTTCTTAGGGTTTCTTTCTCCTTCATAACACATTTAAACAACCAACATCCCAAAATCAAGTTCACCCTGGAAGAGGGAAAAAACAACTGCCTTCCTTTCTTTGACATACTAGTCACCCGCCAGCCTGATGGAACCTTGGTTTTCTCAGTTTATAGAAAACCTACCCATACAGGCAGATATATTTACCAACAACCCCCCCCCCCTCACAACAATATGGAGTCATTAAGACACTACACAACAGTGCTAAACTTATCTGTTCAAATGACAATGCCCTAACCACAGAACTAAACCACATTCTCAACACTTTCTCAGCCAATGGCTACCCCCCCCCCAAAAAAAAAAAAAAAAATCCAAAAAATATTGAAACCAATAAACCACAACCCCCCTCCCCCCTTCACAACAAGGATTACTCTAAATTTATCACCATTCTCTATATCCCAGGCACCTCAGAAAAAATTACAAAAATCCTAAAAAAACATGACTTAACTTCTTGTTACAGACCATATAAAAAAGTGGCACCCCTTATCTGCTCCACTAAAGACCAACCTCCCCCCTAGACCTACCTCTGGTATATACCAGGTACCTTGCAGCTGTAAGCTGTCCTACTTTGGCCAGACAGGCAGGACAGCTAATATCAGAATTTCAGAACACAAGGACTACATCCGTTTTCACCAATACAGCCACTCTGGTCTTGCAGACCATGCACTGGATACCTGCCATAGAATACAGTGGAAGAAAGCCACGATAATACACTGTAGTAAATTCAACTACGAAAGGCTATTCATGGAATCAGCCTCGGCCCTGAGAAACAATCCAAACTGCAACAAGTTTGGTTGCATGAGACTGCCCCAAATTTGGGAAACCTACATCAGAAGACCTTCAGCCCAATTGGCCAAGAATACCAACATTGCCCACTAGGGGACACCATCAGGACTTTTAGGAGAAAGAATAGCTTCCTGCTTCGTCCTCATTTACTGTGGTGTTGTGCTTGCATGCATGTGTCTTGTTTTTAAGTTCCTGTGAAAATGGCAACGTGACGTTGCCAAAATATTGGAAGTGTATTAAAATTTATTTTAATGTATATTCTATTCTATGTTGTAATTTCTTTAAGCTATTTAGTAAGAATGTATAACCAACGTCTAAGCCTTTCCACGAGAATATCAAATTAGTATCTCAGATGTGATGATTAAAGTATTGGAAAAGTCAGTTAAGGACAGAATTGAGGAATGGGTGGATAGGAATATTCTATGCTGTTGCCTTCACATGACATGTCTCCATAGGGACAGCATGGTTCTGTGAAGGATATCTCGTCTTCATAATTTACTCACTTTTTCTACAATAAAGTGACTTGCAAATGCATCTGAGTGAATGCTGAATGGAACACTGTTATCTAAGTTTAAATAAATTTGAATGGACATGAATCTGGCATGGATAAAGCGACTGATAGACAGGCATCAGAGATTGGTATATGCCAGAGTTGTATCAGAGAGGAAGCAGGCAACCAGTGGTGTGTTACAGGACTTTGTACTCGAGCCACTGTTGTTCAATTTTTATATTAATGATCAGGGCTCGACAAATACACTCATCCACTTGCCTGTGGTGAGTACATTTTTCTAGCTGGAGAGTAACTGCAGAATGAACAAAACAGAATACTTTTTATATAATAAAAATAAATAAATAACTTCTCCAACCACAGTACAGCATTATTAATCATTTTGTAAAACTCCTATTGACTTATTGAAATATCATTAAAAAACCAAGTGATATTGGGTGAGTAAATTTTTTGCATGGTGAGCATAGTTTTACATAATTTGTCAATCCCTGTTAATAATAATGGAAATAATTTAAGTTGGAACATTCAGTTTTTGCTGACAACGATAAACTGGGCAAAGCAGCCTTAATAAAGGTAATGTAGAGATCCTACAAGATGATCTAAATAGACTAGTACATTGAGCAAAGAATAATGGCTGCCAATTCAGTGTGTCAAAGTATATTGTGGGATTTTGAAGTAATGGTAGATACAGAGCCGAAGTCCAGAAGACATATTGAAAAAATGGACAAAATAATTCACAGGATTCAGTGAGATGTCTGGACTATTGTACACAAATTTGGTCACCCTAGTTACATGGATGTGGAAGTCATGGACAGAATTCAGAGGCAAGTAAACAAAATGGTGACTGGTTTGTGGAATACTTCCTATGATGATGACTGAAGGTTTATGGCTTATAGTTTAGCTTATTGGCAGAAGAGAGGAGATATAACTGAAACATACAAATTATTAAGAAGTCGTATAGAACAGAATAGATGCTAAAACATTTTTCTGATATATATATATATGGCAGGATGAGAGAGAAAAGGGATCTGGAGGTTATGCAAGAGTACGTAAACAAGGGTATAAGGATTATAATGATTTTTGCTTGGAGAAGTGTGGATGAATGAATGTGAATGAATGTGGAATGAACTGTCAGACAGAGGTGGTCATGCGTGTCATATCAATGAACAAGTTTAAAGAGCTGTGCTGTAGGCATTGTCCTGAATAAGGGTTAGTGTGAATCTCCTGTAATGAGTCTTTAGACTCCATGGAGATGCCCATGTAATAATAATAATAATAATTATTATGATTTATTGGAGCACGAGGAGTCAAAAAGTTAAACATGAAAATAAACTTCTTAATTGGAAGGCATTTCAACTATAGCCCATTTCCACAAACAGAGCTCTGGCATATTCGATAAGCATTGTGACAGCAAAAGCATATCTTCCCTAGTTGGAAACAATGCCGACTAGTCCTCTAGGTGGTAGATGTCTTTCATCGCCTGGCGAAATCATACCACCTCCACCAACTTGCTTATTGGAGGCCTGAAGTGGTTTGTAGCCCTGTTTGGTAGCCAGAACAATGGCTTTGGTCCCCCCCCCCCCCACACACACATATACTTCTCTCATGCAGCACAAGTGGAACCTTCAAGGACTTGCCAGTCATACTCTGGGGGGACCCAGACCTGTGGATCATAAAAAAATTTCACACAAAAAATTGTTTCAAAAAAAGAAACATAAAACACCCAAAATCTAACTAAAAAATCCCATATTTATTTCCCTATTTACTTCATCCCCATTTGAGGGTGTAGCAGCAAATGGTTTCACAGGCCAGTTGCTAGATAATACATGGGATTGAACTAGATAGTAACAAATTTGGAGCTTCTCAATCAGCTAGTGCTAAATCTTGCTGCCATATACTCTATCACTTCCTATCATGATTGGAGAG
Organism: Typopeltis vanoorti; assembly: GCF_054136105.1. NCBI lineage: Eukaryota > Metazoa > Arthropoda > Arachnida > Uropygi > Thelyphonidae > Typopeltis > Typopeltis vanoorti. The sequence continues at coordinate 159,922,274 of NC_143553.1, read as the reverse complement.
AGAGAGAGAGACCAAGTATCATGGTTTGAAGGGGACACTGAGGTCAAACATGAACAGGAGACTGGGTTTCCTCTGTGTGGGAGGTATGTTTACAAGTTTGTCATCTCGCATTGCATGCCCTTGTTTCTTATTATCTCTTCTTTCTCACATATAATGGATTAAAATGGGATAAAATGCTCATGGATAGGCTTATGTGTTCGTCAGACATGTTGTAATAGGTTTCACGGTATGATAAGAACACAGATGGTTAAGAAAATAACTATTTATTAACTTAAAAGCTAGGTTTAAAAAAAAAAAAATGCTGGATGCTGGATATAATACCAGCGAAATATTAGCTTTTAAGTTAATAAATAGTTATTTTCTTAACCATCTGTGTTCTTATCATAGCGTGAAACCTATTACAACAGGGATAAAATGCTATTTTATTGTGCATCATAAAAATATTTCCCATAAAAAATAGTTTCAAAAAAGAAACATAAAACACCCAAAATCTAACTAAAAAAATCACATATTTACTTCCCTATTTACTTCACCAACATTCATGGCCTAAATACCAATATAAACCATCACCTACAGTATCTAAACCAGAATTATTATTTCTAACAGAACCCCTAATGGGTAACTTATACAATCACTGTTAGCTTCTGGATTAGCTGTCCAATAGATATCAGAGTTGTGTATGGTGGGGCAGTTCCAAGGAGGCAGAGGGTTACAAGTGGAGTCCCACAGGGCTCAGTACTGGGACCTATATTGTTTAACCTTTATATCAATGACATTGTCGGTGGATTGCAGGAGGATTTTCAGTTGTCTCCTGAGCTTTTCATAATGATCAGCCTTATAGTCACCTAATCACCACTTAAATCGTTTCTCAAAGGCTTCATATGGCTGACCATCACCCAGGTGATCACTTTATAGTCATCTCATCAACTGGAGGGTGATTTGAAACCTCATTTGTAATAACATCCTTTGATCAGATGATCAAATCCAAGACCCTTACTCCTCATGTACTCTCTATTACATACTACCTAAGGGTGTCTCTAAAAAACTAGATAAATTCATTCTATTTGCTTCCAGATGCTATTCTTCATTCCAGTCTATATTACGATAATTAAATCACCCAAAACGATCTCCTCTTTGTATTTATATTTCCTTTTCCCTGTCCACCACATTATCACATCTATAGCAATATTCAACTAAATATTTCCTCTCTGCCTCACACCATGATTCCTCAAACCCACTGCTACTATTTTCCCCTTGCATCTAGATCTTGGATGGGCATAATTCCTCTGCTCTCATCAACAGCATCCCCCCCTCCTCCCTTTCTGCCCTGTCTGTTTTCATGAAAAACATCATACCTCTCCATCTCTGTTCCTGTCAGGATGTCATCTTCATCGAACCACATCTAACTTATTCTGACAGTTTATGGGGGAATCATCTTGGTCAGAGAATAAATTCATTCTCTTATTTCAGATAATTCTGGCATTTGTAAACAAATATAAGACCTTATTTCTGTTCTGTAACATGTCCCACTAGCATTACTTCTCAGATATGACTTGCATACTGCTCCCTCTCTGGCCATTCCTCTCTACATCACTATCCCACAGCTCTCTCTCCAGATAAATATATTCCCCCACCATGAATCAAACCAAACCAATCTGCTCATTCCTTCTGCATCCACACTTCTCATGCACTGCTCTCTTTCCACCCTCACCATTCCCATTTCTGTGTCTGTATTATTCTGTTCTGTCATTTCCTTTTTTTTTTAGCTCTCTTTCAATCTTTCCTACTCCCTTGCTCTTCCACGTCGCCTATTACTTCTTGCTCCTTGCATCTCCATATTGGAACAGCATACAGGAGAGATTGAAGAGATGGATATGAATGGGGGGGGGTGAGTGGTATGAGTATAGAAAATGAGACAATGGGTGTGCAAGAGGAGCAGGGAAACAGGGAGGCTCAGGACAGGGGTACACGGCATGAGAAAGGTGGATGCTCCAAGAGGAGGTGAGAGCATGTGTAGGCAGGAAAGGAATGGGATGACCAGGGATCAAGAGGAAACAGTTGGAATTGAAAAGGATTCTAAAATGAAGAAGCAGAAAGGAAAATGGCCCTAGTTGAGCATGGAGAGATCACATCGAGTGAGTGGTATCAGTGGAACTAGCTGTAGATCCAGCAATGAGCTGTTGTGTTTGTATACAAATGCTAGAAGTATAAGAAACAAGGCAGATGAAATGGTTGCACTAATTGCATCTGTTCACCTAAAGATTGTCGGAATAAGTGAGACATTGTTGGAAGAGGATGACATCCTAACAGGAATAGAGATGGAAGGGTATGATATGTTTCGTGAGGATAGACGGGATAAAAAGGGAGGGGGGGGAGTGCAATTGATGATAGAGAAAGAGTTGTCCATACAAAGTAGAGATGCAAGAGGGAAATAGTGCCAGTGGTTTTGAGGCAGTATGGTGTGAGGTAGAGGTGAATGGAATCAAATACTTGATGGGATGTTGTCTTACACCAGGTAATGTGGATGGTGGTGATAGTGAAACGTATAGTCAAATTACCCAAGCAAATAAGAAAAGGGTGATCATTATGGGTGATTTTAATTATGGCAATATAGACTGGAATGATGAGATAGCAATTGGAAGTAAAGAAAATGAGTTTTTGAGGGATAACTACCTCAGAGAGTATGTAACAGAGGGCACACGAGCATTAAGGGTCTTGGATTTGGTCATCTCATCAGAGGATGTAATTATAAACGAGGTGTCAAATCATCCACCAATTGGTGAGAGTGACCATGAGGTGATTACCTGAGCGTTGCCAGCAGTGCGAGAACTCCTGTGAGAAAAGGGTATATATGGAACTACAGGGGGTGTGATTATGAAGAGCTCAGGAGACAGCTTGCAGATGTAGAGTGGAATGAGGAGTTAGCTGGAAAAGAGATTAATGCAGCTTGGGGGATTTTCAAAAACTATCTAGTAGATGCAATGTTTAAATGTATTCCAAGGGTGAGAAGATTAAATAAGGTAGGTGTGAGATGGATGGATGAATAAAGAGATTAAGCATGCGATAGAGAGAAAAAGGGCATTGTAGAGGCAGCATAAGAGAAGTGGAAATAACCAATTTCATGAGGTCTACAAAGACTAGCCAAGGAGGGTGACTTGGTTGGTGAGAGTAGCTAAAGAGAGGTATGAACAGCAGTTAGCTAATGAAGGTAAAAAGAATCCTAGGGAGTTCTTTCAATATATAGCCAGCAAAAGAAAGAATGATTATGGAAGGATGACATTGATTGGAGAAAATGGTGTAAAGACAGCTTTTGGAGAATGTGTGGTGGAGATACTTAATGCGTAGTTCTTAAAGATCTTTCAATCTTGTTAATGTGACTTCATGGAGAGATCAAGAGCAGTTGAAGATGGGGAGGAGAAACTGACTGAAAGTGAGCAAGAGGTGTCTGGGGAGTTGAGTAAACTAGATGTAAATAAGGCTGTGGGACTTGATAATATATCGCCATGTATTCTGAAAGAATGTGCCAGAGAGTTGACACCTGCCTTGACATATTTTTTTAATACGAGTCTTGCACTTCGTCAAGTTCCTAAGGAGTGGAAGGAGGGCAAGATTGTGCCACTTCATAAAGGAGGTGATCGAACTCAAGCATCAAACTATAGGCCTATCTGTGTGTCAGGTGTTGTGGTTAAGTTGTTGGAGAAACATTGTGAGAACTAGGATCCAGAGTTGGGTTGACAACAATGGTATTTTCTTTGATGGACAGCATGGATTTGCTAAAGGAAGGTCATGTTTTAGTAATCTACTTACTTATTACAATAAAGTGACTGCTTCCTTGAACAGAGGAGAAGGATACATAGTAATATACTTGGATTTTGCAAAGGCTTTTGATACAGTACCTCATGATAAGTTGACAGTGAAACTAGAGCAGATGGGGTTGGATATTAAATTAGTGCATTGGATTGGAGACTGGCTATCTGATAGGTATCAACAAGTTGTGTATGGGGGTGCAATATCCAGGAAAAGGAAAGTCACTAGTGGAGTGCCCCAGGGATCTGTTTTAGGGCCACTACTGTTTAACTTGTATATTAATGATATAGGTGAAGATTTGGATGGAGATATTTAGTTGTTTGCAGATGATGCAAAGTTGGGACGAACCATAAAGAGTAGTGAAGATGTTGTGGCCTTGCAAGAAGACTTGAATAAATTGAGTGATTGGGCACGGAAATGGGGATGTGACTTCAATGTTGCAAAATGTAAGGTTTTAAAATTTGGAAAACAAAGATGGGATGCAAAATTTATGCTTTGTGAGGATACATTGTTAGAGGTGGAAGAAATAAGAGATCTGTGGGTAATAGTGGATAAGGATCTGCAATTTATGGGACACATAGCCAAAGTTGTGAGGACAACACCAAGGCTTCTGGTAATGATGCGGAGGACACTGACGTGTAGAAGTAGGGAGATTCTTGTTCCGTTGTATAAGGCTTTGATTAGGCCAGACAAATGGACTATTGTGCCCAGATTTGGTCACTAGATTTTCAGAAGGATGAAGAGATGTTGGAAAGGGTCCAAAGGCAACTGACTAAAGTAGTTTCTGACCTCTGGAATGTTGAGTATGAGGAAAGATTGAGAAGATGTAATTTGCAGAGTCTGGTGGACAAGAGGAAGAGGGGTGATATGATAGAGACTTACAAATTGGTAAGGGGTTGTTATAGGATCAGTGGTGGAGAAGTTCTACAGAGAATAGAGTGAGATCAGGAGAGAACCAGAGGTCATCCCTGGAAACTGTATAAAGAGGGTGTGAGTAGGGGAGTGAGAGGCAGGTTTTTTCGTGCAGAGTTGTGAATGATTGGAATGCCTTACCTGAGAGTGTGGTGTCTGCAAAGAGTTTGAGTGTGTTTAAGACACGGTGTGATGAGATGCATGTGTGATAAAAGGACCTCCCAGATTTGTCTTTGACTCCATGACTTCTTGGGGTTAATAATAATAATAATTTCTTTGCTGGAATTATGCTCTTTTTCACTGCTATTCATAACCTTTGTTTCTAAACTCATAACTGTCATATCTGGCAACCCTGACTACCCTTCCTACTACATAATATTTTACTCTCCTCAACAACATCCTGATATCCATTTTCACATTCTCCTTGGTCCTAACTAAATCATTTGTTTCTGCTATGACTACCAACTCTTTTGCTCAGTTATCCCTCATATCCAATACCTTAATCACTTTGCTCATTCTTCCTAAAAAACAAAATTTTTACACCTTTTCACTCATTAACAGTATTTTTCAGTTTAGCACCTCTTTATTAATAATTACCAAAGGGAATTTTTAGCTCTAGTTTTATGAACTAGAACTTGGGCATTAGATAAATATGAAATAGTTTTATTATTAATTTTTATTTTATAAAATATTCATTTGTAGTATAATTTTGTAAGATGTTTGTTTTCAATGAATTTCTAAAATATTGTTAATGATTTTAAATGAAATATAAATAATACTTTTTAAATGTAGAAAGCAAAGTGGAATCGTCAGAGAATGTGATGTCTATAGTTTTATATCCCAGTTTTGTAATTGATGTACTACTTTTCTTCACCACCTATGTCATAACCACATTCAATGATGCAACTCTGGAACCACATATCAGACATGTAAGAATATTTTTAAGTTACCACATTTACAAACTGCAGAAAAAATTGCATTTTTAATAACTCTACCTAAGACTATGTTTGCTTTTTTATAATAAATATATAAACACTTCTTAGCTCTAATTATATATCCTTACATATCCTTAAGATCTTCAAAAGAAATGTTTTATATGATTTCTACTGTATGCTTATTTTTAAGAATAGTAGAATTAAATTAAGCAACAGTTTGGATTAAGTATGGATGTTTTGGGTTTGGGGCTGTGTTTCATGTGCGAACTTCTATTTCTTCCTTTCATTTGGGAGAGGGGGAGAATCATGTGGTCTTGATATGTAGCATGACCAGACATGTTGATATTATTTTAGGTGGGAGATGAATTTCATTGTTAAGTGTGAGGACACTTCCCTGCCTATTGGAGGCCTGAAGAATCTTGAAGGAGTTCCACATTTGGTCTCTAGAGCAGGGTTTCCAGACTGGGTAAAAAAATAAATACAAAAAATACAAAAATAAATAAATAAAATTAATAAAAATAGAAATAAAAAAGCCCTAGCCCAGCACAGTACAAATGTATTATAGGTTTATGAAATAACCTTTCATGGGTGGGAGCTACATAAAATACAATGATTGCAATAGATTATTATTATTATATACATACACAGGGTGGCCATGATTAAAGAGGAGGTGTTCAGAGCCCTGTAGCAAAAAATGTATTGGATGAAATTGAACCAAACTTGGTGTAAGTACACTCTGAAACATAAGGTTTTTATTTACAGAAGACAAAAAATAGTACAAAATTCTGCCACCAGGTATCATTGGCACTATAAGTACATGGTTTGGGTAAAACAAACAGTAATGGCTAGAAGAGTAACAACAAATCAATTTTCATGTTCATATAACTTATAGATGTGGTTCAATATGTCCTCCTTTCAGATGTTCTAAGAACTACATTCTGTGAATGATATTTTCTACAGTGGAACACAACAGATTTTCATTGATTTGCCTCACATGCTGCATTATTCTGTCTTTCAAGGTTGCTAATTCAGGAACATGTCCCTCATACACCACGTATTTCAGATGTCCCTGCAACCAAAAGTCACAGGAGTTGAGATCAGGCAAACGAGGTGGCCTTGCTGTGGGAAATGTATGACTAATCACTGTATTCTGTGAAGTGTTTCATAACATTCGCTACAACAGCTATCCAATGTGAGATGATGCTCCATCCTGCATGAATATGTTAAAGTCAAGGCATATTCACTGCTGCAGTGGTGGAATAACAAAGTTGCACATCATCTCTTGATGCAGGACCAGTTCTTCAAAAAAGTATAGACTGATAATAAATGATGCAGCGAAACCACACTACACTGTGACTTTCAGTAGGTGTAAAAGAGTATGATGGAACACATGAGGAACACAAGAAATGATATATTGTCCTGAAACACACACACACACACACACACACACACACACACACACACACACACACACACACACACACACACACACACACACACACACACACACACAAAGGGTGGTCTGAAAAGTTCTCGGTTTCAACCATAGATGACAACACTAACGGCGCGATTTTTTTTCTAAGTTGGTACATCTGTCATAAGCATCCACGTGACACTGCAAGTCATGCTATCAAGTAGTTTGTTTTATATGGCTGTCTGGATCATTTGAAATGGATAAAGTTGAGTATCATGCAGTTATAGAATTCTTTGTGAAAGAAGGTTTAATGCCAAAAGAAATTCATTCAAAGTTCATAAAAGTTTATGGGCACTCTTCTCCTTCATTTTTGAACAATTAAGAAATGGGATGCCGAGTTTCAACATGGCCATACTAGCCTTGAAAATCATCCATGTGAAGGATGTCCAAAAAGTGTAACAACACCAGAAATCATTGATCAAGTGCACGATATGGTATTGGATGACCTGCAAGTCAAAGTGCATGAAATTGCTGAGATTATAGCATTTCAAAAGAACGTGTAGGATATATTTTACATGAAGAATTGCAAATGAAAAAGCTCTGCGCAAGATGGGTGCTTGCTCACAGCAGATCAAAAACACACTCGCATGAAAATCTCTGAACAGTGCTTGGAGCATTTTAACAAGAATAAAACTGATTTTGTGCGTTGATTTATTATTATTATTATTATTATTATTATTATTCAGACCTCCATGGAGTCAAAAGACTCTTTGTGGGAGATTCTTCCTAGGAAAGACAAAGTCTATCATACCATTCCTTGAACACACTGACCGTTCTTGCTCTCACCACACTATCAGGCAATGCATTCCACAGTTCAACCACCCTCAAGGCAAAGAAACCACTCCTCACCCTCTTGCTCACAGCTTCCTTTCATAACTTCCAGGGATGGCCCCTTTTCATCACTCCTTCCCGCTGTTCCACCAAGCAAAAGAACTTCCCAGTGTCAACCCTGTAAATACCTCTCAACAGTTTAAAAGTCTCAATCATATCACCTCTCCTTCTTCTATTCGCTAAACTCTGCAATCCACATTCCCTCAGCCAATCTTCATTACTAACATTGTACAGTCCTGAAACCATCTTTGTACCCTTTCCACAGTTAATTTATCCCCTCCAAATCCTGGGGACCAAATCTGAGAAAAATAGTCCGAGTGTGGTCTGATCAGGGTCTTATACAATGGAATGATAACTGTTTTATCTCTGCAGGTCAGCGTCCTTCTCATTATTGCAGCAATCCTCTGTGTTACCTTCACCACCTTTGCAATATGTCCCTTAAATTTCAGGTTTCTATCAATCATCAACCCCAGATCTCTTGCATTCCCTACTTCCTCCAGTATAACTCCTCCTGTAGCGCATGCAGTGTCCCATCAGTGTTTCCGAAACCTCAAGACATTACATTTTGCTGCATTAAACCAACAACCATCATTCATTTGCCCATCTATCTAGCTCATTCAAATCCTCTTGCAGGGCTACCACATCTGCACTATTACTAATAATCCTTCCCAGCTTCGCATCATCCGCAAACAACTGAATATCCCCTTGCAATCTGCTGGCAATGTCATGGATATAATGGTTAAATAATATAGGTCCCAGTACTGTGCCATGTGGAACCCCATTTGTAACCCTCTGCTTCCTTGAAACTGCCCTACCATACACAACTCTCTGATACCTATCAGACAGCCAATCCTGAATCCAGTTGACCAATCTGACATCCAAAGCCATGTGCTGCAACTTAAATATCAGTTTATCATGTGGCACCCTGTCAAATGCCTTTGCTAAGTCTAAGAAAATGGCAGTATTTGCCTTTCCCTCATCTAATGCTCTTGTAACTTTATCATAAAAGGCTAGCATATTGCTAAAACAAGAGTGCCCCTTCACAAATCCATGTTGACTCTCACAGATAACATTATCCTCATCTGCCCAATGCTGTATACGTTCCTTCACTACGTTCTCCAAGATCTTACTAACCACTGATGACACACAAACTGGCCTATAATTAGACTATTCCAGTCTGCTACTGTTCTTATGCAATGGCACTATCTTACCTTCCTTCCATTCCATGTGCATCTTTCCTGCAGCCAGACTTTCATTGAAAAGCCAGGTCAAAGGCACCGTCAGTTCCCTAGCACATTCTGTCAAAACTCGTGGTGAAATACCATCCTGTCCCACAGCTTTACTGACATCCAGAGTACTCAGTATTTGAAACACACACTCCTCCTGTACCTGTAAACCTCGAACCTGCCCAATCCCTCTAGCATTAAAACTGACTACTCCAGGATGAAATACTCCAATAAAGTGTTCATTGAACAATTCCACTATGTCCTCTGCATCAGAGGACATAGTGGAATTGCTCTCCTCTCATATTGCATAATAAATTTATATTAATCCTTTATCCAAGTGTGAGCAAACAAAGTTTGCACCTGAAAGTATCTTCAGGACTGGGGTAAGGTGGTACAACACTAGGGCACTCCTTGCAAAGGTGGAGCAAGCTACCAACTCTCCTATCTCAGTATCTCCCATAATGCAAAGCACATCTCCTTGCGGATATGTCTAATGTTATGCATTAAGGGAAGGGCCACAACCTAGACTAGTTTCGACCTTTATTGAGGTCTCTTCAGTGGGAGCCAGGCCCAAGTGGAGATACCAGGCAGAAGCATTAGGAGGTCATCTCCACCCATAGGAGTTGCCAAATGGTGTGCCTCCCTTTTTTTAATAAATTACTCTGGATTTACAGAAAGATGTTGAAAGTTTATTTTTCACTTGGTTAGAGTATAATAAATTTAGTTTAATCCTTTATCCAAGTGTGAGCAAACAAAGTTTGCGCCTGAAAGTATCTTCAGGACTGGTGTTGGTAGCTTGCTCCACCTTTGCAAGGAGTACCCTGGTGTTGTACCACCTTACCCCAGTCCTGAAGATACTTTCAGGTGCAAACTTTGTTTGCTCACACTTGGATAAAGGATTAAACTAAATTTATTATACTCTAACCAAGTGAAAAATAAACTTTCAACATCTTTCTCATATTGCAGTTTCTTCTTCCTTACCATACTAGTCACTCTTCATCCATCTCTTCTTCACCTGTCTCCTTATATCGCTTCCATAGCCTCTTTTTCACATGCAATTCCTATTTAAAATTGTTTGTCATCCGCTTTACTCCAAATTGTGTCCTCTTGTTCACTCGTGGTATACAACTTACCGTTGCTGCTAATAAATATTCTTTCATAATTTCCCATGCACTAATGATATCCCAGCCTTCCAATTCCTCCCTCCATGAAACTTCTCCAAGTTGACGTCTTAGACTATTATAATCACCTGTCTTATAATTCCACATACATTCCCACATCTTTGATACTCCTGCATGTCTATTCATTTTCCAAGTCAAAACCATATGGTCACTCTCTCCAACTGATGCTATAACCAAATCCAAAACTCTTGAACCTCTTGTTCCCTCTATTACATGTTGCCTAAGACATTTGTCCCTTAAGAATTCTAGAAATTCCCTTCCCTTATTGCTACATGCATCTTGCTCTCCCGAATTTATATTACTGTAGTTAATATCTCCCATAATAATCATTCTTCTTGCACTTGCCAAACTCAACTGTCTAAACATTTCCTGGTCCCCACCCTCTGTGCTCCTGGGTCTGTAGCAACACCCCACTAAATATCCTGTCTTGCCCACCTCTACCTCACACGATATGCTTTCAAAATCATTAGTGCCGCTGCCTTCCAAAGTCTCCACTCTAAGAGGACACAGGTCGTCACTTATCATAAGCAGTACTCCACCACCACGCTTTCCCTTCCTATCTTGCCAAAAAATGCTGTACCCAGCGACTTCTATTCCTGTTATTATATCCTCTTCTGTCAACCACGTCTCAGTGATCCTATTAATTTTTGGCCAGGCTGATGCTATCTACGCCATCGATTCCTCTTCCTTATTATGGATACTCCTGGCATTAGTATTAAGCGTATAAATGCCATTGTTTCTATACCCAGAATTATCCCCTCTAGACTCCACTGGGCTCAGTGTTAGCTGATGTTGTCCCCCTTCCCACAAGAGGCCACCCCTGCTATCATCCTCCCTGGGACACACTGACTTGTTCAGAACAGCAATCTCTCTAGATGCCTACGTCCTTCCTCATTCAAATGTAAGCGGTCTCTCGCACACAATTCCTCTCTGTCCTCAAACACACTCCAGCATCCACATATTCCAGTCATCTCTTGTCACACATTCTAGCTATTAAGTCATTCAATATTACTGCTCTTCTGCTCAGCTTGTCATTATCATACCTAGGCAACACACACTCTGTGTCTTCTTTCGTACCACCTAAGCAAGAATATCATATCTCTCGCTGCCCTATTTACACTAACACTCAAGTCATTTGTTCCCACCCTCACAATCATCTCATCCACCCTTTCACCTCTCTTAACTGACAAAGCCACACTTTCATCTCGTTCTTCCTCCTGGAAAACACTCCTCACACATTCTATCTTGAACACCACGGATCATTGAGTCCCCATACATTATATCTCTTACAATTCCCTCTCTCCTATTGTTTCCATTTTCTCGTCTTCTTTCATTCCCAGACCTCTCTCTCATTTCCTCTCTCCTACTATTTCCATTCTCTCCTCTTCTAGCATTCCCATACCTCTCTCTCATTCTGTCTCTCCCACTGTTTCCATTATCTCCTCTTCTAGCACTCTCATACCTCTCTCTCATTCCATCTCTTCTAAGTTGTGTGAGTTGGTTGATTGAGACCTCCCATAATGAATTAACTGAGTCTGTGGGAGGATGGGAGGGCTTGTTATTATTAATAATAAAAGAAAAAAAAATCAATGAAAGATCCTTGTATTCAGGTACGAATGATTTGAAAGGAGATAAAATGGAAATGATAGAAGACCTGAATGAATTGTTTGAGGTAGCAAAAGAAAAGAGTGAGAGAGTTAGAATGATTAGTCTTTTGCCACGGTATGACAGTGAAATGTTTAAAAGGAGGGCTATAATTGCAAATGACTTTATGCGTGGGTTATGTATGACGAGTGGTGTGGAATTTGTGGATGTGTGGAGTGAGTTTGATGGGCGAAACGATCTATATAAGATGGATGGCTTGCATTTGAATAGTTACGGTGTAAGAAGACTTGAGAAAGTGTTGCTGAATGTAGTGGATGTGCAAATTCAGGGAAACTAGATTTGGGGGGGGGGAGTAGAGATACAGTCCTTATAGAGGCAGTTGAATGTAAGAATGAATATAATATGCCAGAGCAAATAAGGACAACAAATCTGAGTGGGATAGTTAATATAAGGCGTCAAGGTATGGTTGGGGCTAATGGGGGTCTTAAATTCATGTACACTAATACTAGGAGTATTAGGAACAAGAAGGAAGAGTTTTTGGCCATGGTTGGCACTTCCAGACCACAGGTTATTGCCATTAGTGAAACATGGCTGACTGTAGATGATATAACTAGTGGGATTGAATGTGATGGGTATAGTGTGTTCAGGAATGACAGAGAGAATAAAATGGGGGGAGGAGTATTGTTGATGATAGCTGATGAGCTCCAGCCAAGGAGAATAGAAGTTGAATTGCAGGATAGAGAAAAGAGCACATTTGAGGCCATTTGGTGTGAGATTGTGGCTAGCAGAACTAAATATACAATTGGGTGCTGCTATAGACCAGGTGATGGAAAAGATGGTGGTGACAGTATGCACAAGCAAATAGAAGAAATGGGTGGAAGGAGGGTGATTATTATGGGAGATTTCAACTATGGTCGCATTGATTGGAGTGAGGAGAGGACACACGGGAGGAAGGAACTGGATTTTATGCGGTTAGTAAGGGATAACTATCTGCGACAGCATGTAATGGAAAATACTAGGGGTCAGAGAGTGCTTGACCTAGTAATTACATCTGAGGATTTGGCTGTAACAAATATGACCACATTGCCACCAATCGGTGAGAGTGATCATAGGGTCTTAACTTGGGAGGTGGCTAAAGGTGTAGAATTTTCAATTAAGACAGGGTACATGTGGAATTATCGGGCTGGAAAGTATGACAAGCTTAGGAGTTTGATTGGTTCAGTGCCATGGCATGTACAACTGCAAGGACTAGAAGTTGATAGTGCATGGGAGGTAGTTAAGAAGTGCTTGCATGAAGCAATGGCTGACTGTATACCTAGAGTCCGAATAATAAATCAAGTAGGGGTTAAATGGATGAATAACACCATTAAGCTTGAGTTGCAAAAAAAAGAAACAACTATGGAGGGAATTTAAGGAGAAGGGTGACCGGCAGGCACATGAACGGTATAAAGCACAGGCCAGAAGGGTGACGAGTGTGGTAAGAAAAGCAAAAAAGGATTACGAAAGAACATTGGCCATGCAGGCTAAAGAGAATCCTAAACAGTTTTTTAGATATGTAGCAAGTAAAAGGAAAAATGTACATGGCAGATTGATTTTAAAGAATGCCGATGGTAGGGAGGTAACTGAATCAGTTGAGATAGTTGAGTTACTGAGTGAGCACTTTGCAAAAGTATATCATCCAGGTGGTGACATTGCAAAAACGAATAAACCAGTAGATTATACGGGAATTGTGGTTAATGAAGTGGAGGTGAGTAGTCTATTGCATAACCTCAATGTCAATACATCTGTGGGATTGGATGGTATACCAGCTCGTGTTGTACGAGAAGCAGCTAAAGAATTGTTAGTACCCTTGACCATTTTGTTTAATTTGAGTCTCGGGTCTGGGTTAGTCCCGAGCGGGTGGAAAGAGGGGAAAATAGTTCCACTGCATAAAGGTGGTTCCAAGACTGCTGTAGTAAATTACCGACCGATTAGCATATCAGGAATCATTGTCAAGGTCTTAGAGAAAATAGTCAAGAGGAAAATACAAGATTGGATAGAAGAAAATGGGATACTGTATCGGGGACAGCATGGTTTTGTGAAGGGTAGGTCATGCCTCAGTAACTTGCTCACGTATTATAACACAGTGACGGCTGAACTGGATAAGGGTAATGGGTTTACGGTGATTCTACTGGACCTTGCCAAGGCCTTTGACAGGATTCCACATGGAATTCTAATCAGTAAATTGCAGCATATGGGAATGGACATAGGGTTGGTGAGATGGATAGGAGGGTGGTTGACGGAGAGATATCAGAGAGTGGTTTACTCAGGAGTAGAGTCCACAAGACGGCCTGTGACTAGTGGTGTGCCACAAGGATCTGTTCTTGGACCACTGCTGTTTAATTTGTTCATAAATGATATAGGAAATGATCTGAGAGGAACAGTTCATTTGTTTGCGGATGATGCGAAGTTGGGTAGGGCAATAGTGAATGCAGATGACGTCAAAATTTTGCAGGATGATTTGGATAGATTGGAGGTCTGGGCTAAGGAGAATGGATGTCAGTTTAATGTGGCAAAATGTAAGGTTATGCATTTTGGGGTGAAAAGATTGGCGGCAGTTTACTGCATTGGTGGAACCGTGCTCCAGGAAATTGATGAGGCACGAGATTTAGGAGTGTTGGTAGATAAGGAATTGAAATTTAGGGGACACATTGCAAAAGTGACCAAAACAGCTCATCAAATCACTTGGTTGCTGAAGAATACGATGACAAGCAGAGACAAGCAGGTTATTGTTCCTCTGTATCGAGCCTTGATAAGACCCCATCTAGACTACTGTGCTCAGATTTGGTCACCTAGGTTTCTTCTTGATGGGGAGGAGGTGGAGAGGATCCAGAGGCGAGTGACCAAGATGATAGCAGGTCTGTGGAATGAACCGTATGAGAACAGGTTGAGGATTTGTGGGTTGCAAAAATTGGTTGATAGGCGGAGGAGGGGAGATATGATTGAGACATTCAAATTACTGAAGGGTTTCTATAAAATTAATTCAGGAGATATTTTTGAGAACAGGGCTGGTTGTGGGAGGACTAGGGGACATCCATGGAAACTGGGCAAAAGTGTGGTTAGTAAAGGTGTTAGATCTGGGTTCTTTACTTTTAGAGTAGTGAATGAGTGGAATGTGCTCCCTGAGTCTGTGGTGGATGCTGTGACAGTGAATGAGTTTAAGGCGAGGTATGATAGATACTGTATGAATGTCAAATAGTTGTGATGAATATGATTTGGGGCCTCCCTCGATGAGTCCAATGACTCCCTGGAGTTGCCCGTAATAATAGTAATAGTAATAATAGTAATAAAATTGAATCATTTTCTTTGTTTTATTCTTCAAATTTACTAAATGCCAGTAACATACTACTGAACAGAGCAATTATCATTGGATTTCAGACAAAAATAAACCATCTCCAGGATATAGAGTAGATTACCCTAGCTTATAGCAAACAATTATAACTAGCTCATTTACTATTCCAAACTATTGTACTGGCCTGACCAAAACCTCATAAACAGAATGCTATCGAAAAGAAATTCACAATAACAAACTAAGCACCATAACAAATTATTCATGGAATTCCTATATGTTTGCTCTAATGATAGGGAATTATACATCATAATTCTAAGATACCTTAGAAGATACACTCCATTAATGAGTTCACATTAATGACCATTAATGAGAGGTTTGATCTAGGAAAGTTAAAAAACCCAGAGAAAACAAATTGAGTCAAGATCTGATCTCAAGAGACAGCACTTATGAAGAATGATGACATCATGAGGGTTGATTAATAATGAGACAAATTCAAATCTGTCTTCGAGAAATGTACCAATACCTCGTGTCCTGATAGAGCAGTAAAGAAGAAAGATTGGATAACTGACGAAATTCTTTCTCTCATGGATCAACGCAGATCATATAAAAATCATAGTCCAACAAAATATAAAGAGATTCAGACAATTATTAAAGGCAAGATCAAAGAAGCAAAAGAAATCTGGATGAATGAAAAATGTAAAGAAATAGGAATTCTACAAGAAAAGCATGACAGTTTTAATTTACACAAAAATCTGAAAGAGACATCAGATATATTTAATAAAAAAGAACCATGTATCCTTCGAAACAAAAAAGAAGAAATAATATCCGAAAAGGATGACAAAATACAGAATGGGTGAAATATGTGGAACTCTTTACTGATAACAGACAGCACCTAGAAAATACTTATGAACAGATGGAAAGTTCAAGCATTCTAAGATCAGAGGTAGAATATGTGCTAAACTCAGCTAAAAATGGTAAAGCCTTAGGCCCTGATAGAATACCAGCAGAAATAGTAAAGTTATTAGAAGGTGACAACATTACTATATTAGTAAAACTATATAATAAGATCTATGATATAGGTATAATCCCTCAAGACTGGTTACAGCTGACCTTCATCTTGCTACCTAAAAAAGCAATTGTGAAAACTTGTAATGACATAGGATGATCAACCTAATGAGTCATGTTCTCAAAATGTTTCTGAAAATAATTCAAAAAATAATATACAGAAAACGTGAAGACACTTTCAGTGATACCCAATTTGGCTTTAGAAACAGTTTGGAAACAATATATGCTATTTTCTGTTCTCAAATCTTATTCCAAAAATGAAGTGACCAAAACAAGGAGGTATTCATTTGATTCATCGACTTCAAGAAAGTATTTGACAAAGTCCAATATACTAAAATGATTGAACTATCAAAAAGAATTGGATTAGATGGTAAAGACATCAGGATCACTGAAAACTTATATTGGAAACAAAAGGCATCTGTTCAAGTTGACGACATTATTACAGACTCCATTATCATCAAATGAGGAGTAAGGCAAGGATGTGTGCTGTAACCTCTTCTTTTTAACATATACTCAGAAGCCATATTTCAGAAAATCTTAAAAGGAAGAGAGGAAGGGATTAATGTAAATGGTGAAATCATCAGCAACATCCAATATGCTGATGAAACAGCTCTCTTGGCTGACAATATTCAGGATCTTCAAAATCTTCTGGAACTAGTGAATGAAGAGAGTGAAAACATGAGATTAAAAATAAATATCACCAAAACTAAATTCATGGTCGTAAGCAAGAAACCAATTCTTAATTCAGCACTTTCTTTAAATGGGAAACAAATAGAAAGAGTGACAAAGTTTAAATATCCCAGATGCTGGTTAAATTAAGAATGCAATCCAGAAATGGAAATAAAAGTTAGAATTGAAATGGCAAGAGAAAGGTTTCTCTTGATGAAATCACCACTGTATAACTGCAATTTAAATTTAGAGCTTAGAGTATGCATGGTTAAATGCTATGCATGGTCTGTACTTCTGTAAGGTGCAGAAACTAGGACCTTGAAGACAACATCAATAAAAAAACTTGAAGCCTTTAAGATGTGGTTATACAGACGAATGTTGAAAATCCCATGCCCAGCAAAAACATCCAATCAGGAAGTACTGGAACAAATGGGGAAATCATGAACTTTTAGATACCATAAAAAGAAGGAAAAACTGCATATCTTGGTCACCTACTTCATAATGAAAAATATAAGATACTTCAATTGATTATAAAAGGGAAGATAAATGGAAGAAAAGGACAAGGAAGATGAAGAAAATCTTGGCTGGCAGACATCAGACAGTGGACTGGTATGAGCTCTGAGGGACTGTTCAGAGTGGCTGAGGATCGCTCAAAATTTGCTAAGGTGGTCACTCACTTCTGATAGGAGATGGCACTCAAAGAAGAAGATTGCTAATAATTTGTAATTCTTGTTTAAGAGCTTGTTCATTAGAGCAAACTGACTGGACATGCAATCCCTATCTGTAAAAGAGAACACAAATGACACATTAAATTTAACAATTTATTGTAGCAGGCCTCTCAGAACATGCTCTTAACACCCTACACCAAGGTGTAGGGTGTTAAGATCATGTTCAATTGATCAGAAAAGTACCAGTTCTTTACATCATACAAAAACCTGGTATGAATGCAAATTTAAAGAAACCTGTGAAATTTTGATTAACCATCCTAATCTTAATCATAATGGTGGCATAAAAATAAAGAATTTGGATGGTACACATTCAGTCCACTTAGGGATGCACTAATGATATCTCTTAGTGCATATATTTTGCATTTCTTTATTTATTATTTCTCAGATATTTCCATAGAGTTAATGACTTATCATAGGAGACCTACTCCAGCTATTGTTCACACAATGCCTATCATACCTTGTCTTGAACTTATTCACTTAAAAAGCACTCATAACCACTTCTGATAACTCATTTCACCCATTCAACACTATCCAAATGTGCCATACCTGCCTAAATGGTCCTCACAGTCATTGTATCATCATACGCTAACTAATAACTAACTACGACCACCATTAAAACAAAAAAATCTAGTTATAATATCCTTCTAACCACATTCTCATATATAATAACTAGAGGTAATCCCTTGTTCTCTCCCATTCTGTCATGTATTAAAAAAAAAGAATCTTTTTTTAATGTCAATCCTATCCAGTCCCTTTAATAACCTATATGTTTCTATCATGTCTCCAGTTTTTTGTTTAGCTAGTTTTTTAAACCCACAGACTATCAGTCTATTCTCATAGGAAGCACTCCATAGATTGTTCATAATCTTGGTCACTCACCTGTGGATTCTCTCCACCACTTCTTCATCCCTATGGAATCCAGCTGACCACATCTGCATGCAGTAATCCAGATGTAGCCATATTAGAGCCTTATAAAGGAAAATAATAGACTCCTTATTTCTACTTGTCAGAATCTTCTATAAGCATGTTATCTGATGTGCTGTTTTGGCCACATTTGCAATATGTCCTCTAAACTTCAACTTCACATTCAAAATCGCCCCCTAAAATCTCTGGCCTTTTCAATTTTCTGCAGCTCATTTCTATCAATGTAGTACACAGCTTGTGATCAATTTATACCAAAATGCATGACCTTACACTTGGCCACATTAAAGTGGGCCATACCTTTTCCATACTTCCACTTTATTTAAAACATTTGCAGATCTCTACGTATTTGTCATTCGCTATTGCTGTGTCCAGCTTTGCATCATCAGCAAACAATTGACTGTTTTCCCTTAAACCATTTCCTATATCACTTATGTAAAAATTAAACACCAGAGGAACAAGTACTAAGCCCTGCAGTATTCTTAAAACTCAGTTATACTACATACACAATTCTTTGATATTATTATTATCATTATTATTATTCAGGCCTCCATGGAGTCAAGAGACTCATCGTGGGAGGTCCTTCCTAAGAACATAAAGTCTGTTAAGACTAATCGAGGGGTGCCCCCCCCATAAGAAACATAAAGTTTATCATACCACTCCTTAAACTCATTGACCATTCTCGTTCTCACAACTCCATCAGGCAATGCATTCCACGGCTCAACCACCCTCCATGCAAAGAAACCACTCCTCACCCTTTTGCTCATAGTTTCCTTTCGTAACTTCCAGGGATGGCCTCTTGTCATCACTCCTTCCTGCTGTTCAACCAAGCAAAAGAACTCCCCAGTGTTAACCTTGTAACCACCTCTCAACAGTTTAAAAGTCTCAATCATATCACCTCTCCTTCTTCTACCCACCAAACTCTACAGTCGACATTCCCTCAGCCGATCCTCATAACCCAAATTGTACAGTCCTGAAACCATCTTTGTCATCCGTCTTTGTACCCTTTCCACAGTTAATTTATCCCCTTCAAATCCTGGGGACCAAATCTGAGAATAATAGTCTAAGTGTGGTCTGATCAGAGACTTATACAACGGAATGATAATCCTTTTATCTCTGCAGGTCAGTGTCCTTCTCATAATTGCAGCAATCCTCTGTGTTACCTTCACCACCTTTGCAATATGTCCCCTAAATTTCAGGTTTCTATCAATCATCGATCCCAGATCTCTTGCATTCCCTACTTCCTCCAGTATAACTCCTCCCATAGCGCATGCAGTGTCCCATCAGTGTTTCCCAAACCTCAAGACATTACATTTTGCTGCATTAAACCGACAACCCTCATTTATTTGCCCATTTATCTAGCTTATTCAAATCCTCTTGTAGGGCTACCACATCTGCGCTATTACTAATAATCCTTCCCAGCTTCGCATCATCCGCAAACAACTGAATATCCCCTTGCAATCTGCTGGCAATGTCATTGATATAAAGGTTAAACAATATAGGTCCTAGTACTGAGCCCTGTGGGACCCCACTCATAACCCTCTGCCTCCTCGAAACTGCTCCACCATACACAACTCTCTGGTCCATCAATCATGCTCTTATCCAAATCACCAGCTTTATATTCTCATTTGTTCCAATTTATGCAAGAGTTCCATGTGGAAACCTGTCAAATGCCTTTGCAAAGATCAGCATTATCAATGAGTAGCCATTTCCTTTATCCAACTCAACTGTCACTTTATTATAAAAAGTAAGCAAATCACTAAGGCATGACCTATCCTTTGCAAAACCATGTCCCCCCCCCCTATAGTGTATCATATTACTGTTCGCCCAGTCCTGAATTCTGTCTTTTACCAACTTCTGCAATACCACCACTTCTGAGATAGTGACTGGCATATAATTTGCAGTGGAAAATGAAGAGAATGACCAGATGGTAATGGAAAGGATAGCACCCTTATGTGGAGTCTCTTCACAGAACAGAACGTAAGAATGAGTCGTTGGAGAACACCTGGTGGATGGTATGAAAAGGAGACAAAGGAAAGAAAGGGGAGACAAAGCAGGGCATGAAAGGGCAAAAGCATGAAAATACAGATCGGATTTTGTATGGTGATTCATTGATATGAGGGTTCTTGAGGAGAGTGTGATGAAATTGTGTTTTCCTGGAACAAAAATAAAGGATATCAGTGATGCTGTAAGGATGTAGAGAGTTAAGGTGAAAGAGATGTTTATTTTGAATGGTACAAATGTATAATAAATTTAGTTTAATCCTTTATCCAAGTGTGAGCAAACAAAGTTTGCACCTGAAAGTATCTTCAGGACTGGGTTAAGGTGGTACAACACCAGGGCTCTCCTTGCAAAGGTGGAGCAAGCTACCAACTCTCCTATCTCAGTATCTCCCATAATGCAAAACACATCTCCTTGCGGATATGTCTAATGTTATGCATTAAGGGAAGGGCCACAACCCTTCCCTTAATTGAAGAGACCTCAATAAAGGTCGAAAACTAGTTTCGACCTTTATTGAGGTCTCTTCAGTGGGAGCCAGGCCCAAGTGGAGATACCAGGCAGAAGCATTAGCAGGTCATCTCTACCTATAGGAATTGCCAAATGGTGTGCCACCCTTTTTTAATAAATTACTCTGGATTTAGAGAAAGATGTTGAAAGGTTATTTTTCACTTGGTTAGAGTATAATAAATTTAGTTTTAATCCTTTATCCAAGTGTGAGCAAACAAAGTTTGCGCCTGAAAGTATCTTCAGGACTGTGGTAAGGTGGTACAACACCAGGGAACTCCTTGCAAAGGTGGAGCAAGCTACCAACACTCCTATCTCAGTATCTCCCATAATGCAAAACACATCTCCTTGCGGATATGTCTAATGTTATGCATTAAGGGAAGGGCCACAACCCAGACTAGTTTCGACCTTTATTGAGGTCTGTCCTGAAGATACTTTCAGGCGCAAACTTTGTTTGCTCACACTTGGATAAAGGATTAAACTAAATTTATTATACTCGAACCAAGTGAAAAATAAACTTTCAATGGTACAAATGATTTAACAGGTGACAAGTGTGGTATGTGAGAAGACATGAAAGAGTTGCTAGTACATGTGAAAAAGAAGAGTTAGAAAGTAAAACTTGTGAACCTGCTGCCACGATATGATAAAGGTAAGTGAGATGGAGAGCTATAATCACGAATGAGTCAGTGTGGAGATTTTGCAGGAGGGATGGTATGGAGTTTGTGGAGTGAATTTGATTGATGGAGGAGTTATATAAGGTGGATAATTTGCATGTAAATGTATTTGGTGTCAGGACTCATGAAAAAGAGTTGTTCAGTGAGAGTTCGAAAGTATAAAGTCAGTGAAACTAAAATGTTTGGGGGGGGATGCAAGTGAGCATGGGTCCAGACAACCTACAAGTTAGTAAGTGAGAGAGTGATCGCATGATGCAAAATGTGGCACACCAGGTTAACTTTAATCAGCTAAGTAACACAGGGTGTAAGGGAAGTTGGGGAATGAAAGGATACTGTCCAACCACAGAAGCAAGAGCAGTCACTGGCAGATTGCCAAGAAGAGTCATTTGATGTTGAAGGGGAAAAATGAATAAGGTGATGTACGAATTTCTCATCAACATGCGAAATCACGTGCTTTATACATAAAATTTTCCAACTGTTGTACAAGCAAAATAGTTACCACTTTAAAACCTAGAATTTTCATACAAGAAAAGCTAATTTTTCGTATTGTAATAATAAACACTCATCCCACAAAACACATTGATTACCCTATTCTCAGAATGGATTCACCTTATTCTGCCATGCACAGAAGTGTTGGGTGGTCTTGCATCTGTGGTCGCACAGTAATTGCATTTTATGCACACTAATGCCAAAATAAAGTTGAGTTTTTGCATTGGTTAGCACAATTTGGCCAAAAGTTATAGGCATTAGTGAGATGTAGTTGACCAAGGATGATATGGTCATAGGAATAGAATGCAAGGGATATGGTGTCTTCAGAGAGGACAGAGAGAAAAGGAGGGGGGGGGGGTATTGCTAATGGTAACAGAGAAATGAAAGCCAAAAAAGTAGAAATGCATCAGGGGTACAGGGATTTAGAGGTCAGTTCATTTGAGGCTATCTGATGTGAGATAGAAGCCAACAGGACTAAATATATAATTGGCTGCTACTATAATTCAGGTGGTATATGGGAGAATATAGATGGCATCCACTCACAAATTAGCATTATGAGTACAGGTCAAGTATTTATTATGAGGGATTTCAACTATGGGGATATAGATTGGGAGGAGGAATGGTCACAGGCAGTGAAGAAAATGGAATTTATACAGCTGCTGAGAGATAATTACTTGAGGCAACATGTAATGGAGGGGACACAAGGCTCAAGAGTGTTGGATCTAATCATTGCATCAGAGAATTTAGCACTAACCAATCTAGTATAGGCAGCATACTTGGAGAAAGTGATCATGTGGTCTTGACCTGGGAGATTGCCGGACATGCAGAATTTTCTATTAAAAGGGGATAATGTGGAACTACAAAGCAGATGATTATGACAATCTGAGAACACAGCTTTTGGCAGAGCAATGGCATAAGACTTTTGGAGGGAGATGCTGTTGGTGCATTGAGGTGGTCAAGGGGTGTTTGAAGAAAGCAGTATCTGAATGTTTGCCTAGAGTCAGAAGGATAAATCAGGTAGGAGTTAAATGGATGAATAGCTTCATTGATCAGGAGTTATACACAAAGAAAAGGCTTATCTGCATGCCCATGAGCAGTAAAAGACACAGGCAAAAGATTGACCCATATGGTAAGGAAGGCCAAAATTAATTTTGGCCAAAATTTTACAAAAGTCATGCCCCCCCCCAGGATTAATTTAGTCATTTCTTATAGATCTTGAGGTGCTGAACTCGAATATGACAATGAAAATGCAAAATTGGCTATGGTTTGTGAGAGATCTACAATAGTTTCTTATATATAATAAAGTCATACATATTTATCACATATACCAGTAAATGTCCACTTCTACATCCAATGTCACGTTGCCTGCCGCTTGTATAGCTGCTCAGGATCATCTCTAGTGAGCATCCAACAGTACACAGCCAACATGGAAGTAGACTATTTTCCCTGTATCATTTTAATTTCCTGATGGAAATGTTAACTGTGCTCATCACTAACCATGCTGCAGTTGTCAAGGGAAAATCCAAGTGGGAATGAAGTGTATTTTTAAGGACATATTGCAGTCAAGTTTGTGAAATAGAGACAACAAGTCCTCAACCAGTTCCTTGTAGTTTCCTGCCCTAACATTTCCGAGGAAGTTAGTTGACACCAGACGAAATGTGTCCCAAGCTTTTTTTTTCATCACCCTGTAGCAGCTTGTTGAACATCTTGTTAATGAAGAACTCTTGGATATGAGGACCCACAAAAACTCCCTCTTCATTTTTCGCTTCACTGAGTTGAGGGAATTTGCCAGCCAGGTACTTGAAAGCTGATCCAGTCATTTTCCATGGCTTTCATCAAATTTTTTACCAGAGCGAGTTTGATATGTAGGGTCGGTAGCAGAATTTTGTGTGTTTCTGCCGGTGCTGGGTTGCACATTCTTCTCTCCAACCTTCAGAGACTTCCTCGCTGGCCAGTCTCTCTTCACATAGTGTAAAGTCTTTGCTTGGTTGTCCCATTCACACAAAAAAGAGCAGTACTTCATATATCCCAGCTGCAGACCCATCAACACAGACACTACCTTCAAGTAACCACAGAGATGCCAGTCATACTTGCTGTATTGAAGGAAGTCCAACAGCTGTTTTAGGTTGTTGCAGGTTTCTTTCATGTAGACAGCATATCTGACTGGAACAGATGGAAGCTGGTTTCCATTATGCAGCAACACCACTTTGAGACTCAATTTCGACGAGTCTATGAATAGTCACCATTCTAGTGGGTCATATTTGATTTGAAGGACATTCATCAGGTCATTTACATTGTGGCAGAACACAAGGTCATTTTCCCTTTGGAAGTAAGGTGCAAACTGCTCATGATGAGTGTGAAACAAAGTCACTCAGACATTTTCCTTGAGAAAATTCCATTTTAGAAGTCTTGATCCCATTAACTCCCCTTTGATCTTGGATAGATTGCAAACAGGATTGTTTGGTTCTTTTTCTGTGAGAATGTGTGACACAGATGATGCACCATGGCCAACATATGGATCATCATTAGATGCTGAAGGCTCAGGCCTCCATCCTCTGAATCAATGGAAAATGCTTTCGGAAGTTTGGGAACAGGAAGTCTTTCACCATGCAGAACTGATTGAAGAGGATGGTATATTTGGGTACACAATTGTCTACTTTTTTTTTGTGATGCCTCCCGAAACAGGTGGTACCATGCAGAAGCAGCAGTTAATTGCATGACCGCTTGGCTCCCTCCAAACCATACAAAAAGCAAATGGCATTGACCCTTTACTGCCTTTCAGCCTCTTTGGAAGACTACTGCAGCATATGTGTGGGGCCCAGGTCTTGTCCTGGTTCCTGATCTTACATCTGAAATAAAGCTGATAGCCTTTTTCTGTCTTGCAAACATCACTTCCCCACAAATGTAACAAAAGTTATTTGCACTATTAACACAAGTACAAGGCGTCACAACTGCTGGATTTACACTGCAGGGATCACTTGTATAGTACATATGATGCAGGAGTAAGGAGTGTAGTCCAGGAAGTCACACAGACATATCATCTTATGAAAGCGATGTCATGACTCAACTGCATTGCATCAACCAATGATGCAATAGATCCTGGGGATGTTTTGTATGATTGACTGACTCAATATGTTGCAATCAGGAACTGAAATACGGTGTTGCCAAATGATACGTATGTATGCAATGCAGACTGAGTCTCTCCTAAACAAGAGCCAATTGACAGATTTTGTCATTTTCATGTTCAGAACATTGAAATTAGTAAAGAATCGCTATTTTCATTTCAGAAAATAGAGATTTCAGTCAAAAGGGAGGGGGAGTGCTATTGATGATAGAGAAAGAGTTATGTCCATACAAAGTAGAGATGCTAGAAGGAAATAGTGCCAGTGGTTTTGAGGCAATATGGTGTGAGATAGAGGTGAATAGAAATATTTAGTTGGATGTTGTTATAGACCTGGTAATGTGAATGGTAGCGACTAAGAAATCAATAATCAAATTAGAAAAGGGGTGATCATTATAGGTGATTTTAATTATGGCAATACAGACTGGGATGATGAGATAGTAACTGGAAGTAGAAAGTTTATTTTTCACTTGGTTAGAATATAATAAATTTAGTTTAATCCTTTATCCAAGTGTGTGCAAAAAAAGTTGCGCCTGAAAGTATCTTCAGGACTGGAGTAAAGTGGTACAACACTGGGCAACTCCTTGCAAAGGTAGAGCAAGCTACCAACACTCCTATCTCAGTATCTCCCATAATGCAAAACACATCTCCTATAGGAGGAGATGACCTTGCTAATGGTTCTGCCTTGGTATCTCCACTTGGGCCTGGCCGCCCACTGAAGAGACCTCAATAAAGGTTGAAACTAGTCTGGGTAATGACCCTTCCCTTAATGCATAACATTATACATATCCGCAAGGGGATGTGTTTTGCATTATGGGAGATACTGAGATAGGACTGTTGGTAGCTTGCTCCACCTTTGCAAGGAGTTGCCCGGTGTTGTACCACTTTACCACAGTCCTGAAGATACTTTCAGGTGCAAACTTTGTTTGCACACACTTGGATAAAGGATTAAACTAAATTTATTAAATAATAGTAACTGGAAGTAAAGAAAATGAGTTTCTTGAGTTTTGAGGGACAACTACCTCAGACAGTATGCAATAGAGGGCACATGAGGATTAAGGGTCTTGAATTTGATTATCTCATCAGATGATGCAATTATAAATGAGGTGTCAAATCACTCACGGAATAGCAATACCACCGATATTATACTTTTGCATTTATTCCTGTTAAAGACTTTTTGTTTTCTGGGTTCGTGTAATTCCAGGACACATTTTGATGCATAAGCATTGCATCACATTCATGTTAAAAGTCGGATTGTGTGATCAAAAATACAGATGCCTTTGAGCCCTTCGAACAGACATACAGATGGCACAGTGGGTCAAATTCTTAGCATTCCAGATGAGGCAACATGTTTGCTGAGACAATAACAGCAGCCAATTTTGTCAACATTATCATTTGTCATGAGTTGCTGTTTTCGTTTTTTGAGTTTCATCTGTTTTGCATGCGTCAAGTGTGAACTGACATTTAGAACACCAATATAGACAAGTTATGATTATTATTATTATTATTATTTCCCAAGACCTCATGGAGTCAAAGACTCATCTGGGAGGTCCTTTTATCGCACACACATCTCATCATACCGTGTCTTAAACCACTCAAACTCCTTGCAGACACCACACTCTCAGGCAAGGCATTCCAATCATTCACAACTCTGCACGAAAAAAACCTGCCTCTCTCTCCCCTACTCACACCCTCTATATACAGTTTCCAGGGATGACCTCTGGTTCTCCCCTGATCTCCCACTATTCTCTGTAGAACTTCTCGCCATTGATCTTATAACAACCTCTTACCAACTTGTAGGTCTCTATCATATCTCCCGTCTTCCTTCTCTCCACCAGACTCTGCAAATTACATCTTATCAATCTTTCCTCATACTCAACATTCCAGAGGTCAGAAACTACCTTACTCAGTCACCTTTGGACCCTTTCCAACATCTCTTCATCCTTCTGAAAACCTGGTGACCAAATCTGGGCACAATAGTCCATGTGTGGCCTAATCAAAGCCTTATACAATGGAACAAGAATCTCCCTACTTCTACACATCAGTGTCCTCTGCATCATTCCAGAAGCCTTTGTGTTGTCTTCACAATTTTGGCAATGTGTCCCCTAAATTTTAGATCCTTATCCACTATCACCCCCAGATCTCTTATTTCCTCTACCTCCAACAATATATTCTCACCAAGCATATATTCTGCATTCCATCTTTGTTTTCCAAATTTTAAAACCTTACATTTTGTAACATTGAAGTCACATCCCCATTTCCGTGCCCAATCACTCAATATATTCAAGTCTTCCTGTAAGGCCACAACATCTTCACTACTCTTTATGGTTAGTCCCAACTTTGCATCATCTGCAAACAACTGAATATACCCATCCAAATCTTCGCCAATATCATTACTATATAAGTTAAACAGTAGTGCCCCTAAAACAGACCCCTGAGGCACTCCACTAGTGACTTTCCTTTTCTTGGATATTGCTCCCCCATACACAACTTGTTGATACCTAACAGATAGCCAGTCTCCAATCCAATGCACTAATCTAATATCCAACCTCATCTGGTCTAGTTTGACTGTCAACTTATCATGAGGTATTGTATCAAAAGCCTTTGCAAAATCCAAGTATATTACTGTGTATCCTTCTCCTCTGTCCAAGGAAGCAGTCACTTTATTGTAATAAGTAAGTAGATTACTAAAACCTGACCTCCCTTTAGCAAATCCATGCTGTCCATCAAAGATAACACCATTGTTGTCAACCCAACTCTGAATCCTAGTTCTCACAAGTTTCTCCAACAATTTAACCACAACACCTGACACACAGATATGCCTATAGTTTGATGCTTGAGTTCGATCACCTCCTTTATGAAGTGGCACAATCTTGCCCTCCTTCCACTCTTTACGAACTTGACCAAGTGCAAGACTTGTATTAAAAAAATATGTCAAGGCAGGTGTCAACTCTCTGGCACATTCCTTCAGAATACGCGGCGATATATTATCAAGTCCCACAGCCTTATTTACATCTAGTTTACTCAACTCCCCAAACACCTCTTGCTCACTTATAGTCAGTCTCTCCTCCCCATCATCAACTGCTCTTAATCCCTCCATGAAGTCACATTCACAAGATTGAAAGATCTTTATGAACTACTCATTAAGTATCTCCGCCACACATTCTGCAACAGCTGTCTTTATACCATTTCCTCCAATCAATGTCATCCTTCCATATTCATTCTTTCTTTTGCTGGCTACATATCGAAAGAACTCCCTAGGATTCTTTTTGGCTTCATTAACTAACTGCTGTTCATACCTCTCTTTAGCTACTCTCACCAACCAAGTCACCCTCCTTTCCTGGTCTTTGTAGACCTCATGAAATTGGTTACTTCCACTTCTCTTATGCTGCCTCCACAATGCCCTTTTTTTCTGTATCGCATGCTTAATCTCTTTATTCATCCATCTCACACCTACCTTATTTAACCTTCTCACCCTTGGAATACATTTAGACATTGCATCTACTAAATAGTTTTTGAAAATCCCCTAAGCTGCATTGATCTCTTTTCCAGCTAACTCCTCATTCCATGCTACACCCGCAAGCTGTCTCCTGAGCTCTTCATATAATATATAATTTGATATATAATTTTATATGAATAATTTATAACTTTTTTGTTCATTTTTAAAATGGGAAACAGCATTGAATAAATGTCTAATTTTCCTCCAGAGCAGATTGTATGATTATAGTCGAAGGAGGTTGGAACTTGTGTAGAAATAAGTTAAACAAGTTATTTCAGCCTTTCTTTGCTTCAATCCAAAAAAAATGATAATCTCCCAAGTGATTAATTTTTTTGATTTCTGTGTGTATTATGTCGCTGTATTTAAAAATCATGTTTCACTGTAATATTTGCCAATGATAATCTAATCTCACCACAAAATGTAAACCCTTTGTGCTTCTCACATAAACGACGCATGTGAAGCATAGCTATTGTGGTCATATTTGTTACAGCCAAATCCTCAGATGCAATTACTAGGTCAAGTACTCTCTGACCCCTAGTATTTTCCATTACATACTGTCACAGATAGTTATCCTTCAATAACCGCATAAAATCCAATTCCTTCCTCCCGTGTGTCCTCTCATCACTCCAATCAATGCGACCATAGTTGAAATCTCCCATAATAATTACCCTCCTTCCACTCATTTCTTCTATTTGCTTGTGCATACTATCTCCACCATCTTTTCCATCACCTGGTCTATAGCAGCACCCAATTGTATATTTTGTTCTGCTAGCCACAATCTCACACCAAATGGCCTCAAATGTGCTCTTTTCTCTATCCTGCAATTCAACGTCTATTCTCCTTGGCTGCAGCTCATCAGTTTTCATCAACAATACTCCTCCCATCATTTTAGTCTCCCTGTCATTCCTGAACACACTATACCCATCACATTCAATCCCACTAGCTATATCATCTACAGTCAGCCATGTTTCACTAATGGCAATAACCTGTGGTCTGGAAGTGCCAACCATGGCCAAAAATTCTTCCTTCTTGTTCCTAATACTCCTAGTATTAGTGTACATGAATTTAAGACCCCCATTAGCCCCATCCCTACTTTGATGCCTTATACTAACTATCCCATTCTGATTTGTTGTCCTTATTCGCTCGAGCATATTATACTCATTCATACACTCAACTGCCTCCCTAAGGTTTGCATATCTACCCCCCCCCTTAATAAATCTAGTTTCCCTGATTCTGCACATTCACTTCATTCAACAACACTTTTTCAAGTCTCCTTACACCGAATCCATTCAAATGCAAGGCATCCATCTTATACAGATCCTTTGGCCCATCTAACTCACTCCACACCTCCACAAATTCCACACCACTCGTCATACATAACCCACGCATAAAGTCATTTGCAATTATGGCCATCCTTTTAAACACTTCACTGCAATACTGCGGCAAAAGACTAATCATCCTAACTCTCTCACTCTTTTCTTTTGCTGCCTCAAACAATTCATTCAGGTCCTCTATTATTTCCATTTTATCTCCTTTCAAATCATTTGTACCTGCCACAACAATCATTTCTTTCACCCTTTCCTTTTGCTCTCTAATAGACTCAGTTACGTCCTTGATGATCACACCAGGTTGGTACAATTTTGCCAAATCCTCTACTAACACACCTTGTACTAACGAATCTTCATACAACACTCTCTCCTTCATTTTGTTTATGCTCACACTCATACTCTTATTTTCCTATCATACTTTTTATTATTGGCTGGTACACTCAGTAGTCTTTAAATCTTTTGTTCATACGCTCTAGTTGCCGCTTTGCTCTTTGTATCGATCCACTCAACAACGCAATCTCACTCATTGCATCTATCTCATCTTTTTTATTTTCTGTTAAACCATTAATTTGCTCTGTGTTAACATTGTATTAATCTGTATTAATATCACACTTTCTACATTGATGCCCTCACAGTTCTCTGGTACAACCTTGCCATTTCTTGTCATATCACTATTTTCTTCATTCTGAAGTTTGACAAAAATATCACACGCACAGCCTGAAATACACTTTAATTTTTCATTTTCCTTACATTTCCTACACACATTCACTCCTTTATTATCATCTAACCATACTCCAGCCGCACTCTGCAAAGCGTACATTTCCCAGATCTTGACTTGGGAGGTGGCTAAAGGTGTGGAATTTACAATTAAGACAGGGTACATGTGGAATTATTGGGCTGGTAAGTATGACAAACTTAGGAGTTTGATTGGTTCAGTGCCATGGCATGTACAACTGCAAGGGCTAGAAGTTGATAGTGCATGGGAGGCAGTTAAGAAGTGTTTGCATGAGGCAATGGCTGACTGTATACCTA
This sequence comes from Typopeltis vanoorti, assembly GCF_054136105.1. Lineage (NCBI taxonomy): Eukaryota > Metazoa > Arthropoda > Arachnida > Uropygi > Thelyphonidae > Typopeltis > Typopeltis vanoorti. The sequence goes on along the minus strand of NC_143553.1, from coordinate 159,890,941 downwards.
GAGTCCGAATAATAAATCAAGTAGGGGTTAAATGGATGAATAACACCATTAAGCTTGAGCTGCAAAAAAAGAAACAACTATGGAGGGAATTTAAGGAGAAAGGTGACCAGTAGGCACATGAACGGTATAAAGCACAGGCCAGAAGGGTAACGAGTGTGGTAAGAAAATCAAAAAAGGATTACGAAAGAACTTTGGCCATGCAGGCTAAAGAGAATCCTAAACAGTTTTTTCGATATGTCGCAAGTAAAAGAAAAAATGTATATGGCAGAATGATTTTAAAGAATGCCGATGGTAGGGAGGTAACAGAATCAGTTGATATAGTTGAGTTACTGAGTGAGCACTTTCCAAGAATATATCATCCAGGTGGTGACATTGCAGAAATGAATGAACCAATAGATTATATGGGAATTGTTGTGAATGAAGTGGAGGTGAGTAGTCTATTGCATAACCTCAATGTCAATACATCTGTGGGATTGGATGGTATACCAGCTCATGTCGTACATGAAGCGGCTAAAGAATTGTCAGTACCCTTGACCATTTTGTTTAATTTGAGTCTCGGGTCTGGGTTAGTCCCGAGGGGATGGAAAGAGAGGAAAATAGTTCCACTGCATAAATGAGGTTCCAAGACTGCTGTTGTAAATTACTGACCTATTAGCATATCAGAAATCGTTGTCAAGGTCTTGGAGAAATTAGTCAAGAAAAGAATACAGGATTGGATAGATGAAAATGGGATATTGTATGGGGGACAACATGGTTTTGTGAAGGGTACATCATGCCTCAGTAACTTGCTCACGTTTTATAACACAGTGACGGCTGAACTGGATAAGGGTAATGGGTTTACAGTGATTCTACTGGACCTTGCCAAGGCCTTTGACAGGATACCACATGGAACTCTCATCAGTAAACTGGAGCAGATGGGGATGGATATAGGGTTGGTGAGATGGATAGGAGGGTAGTTGATGGAGAGATACCAGAGAATGGTTTATTCAGGATTTGAGTCCAAAAGACGGCTTGTGACTAGTTGTGTGCCGCAGGGCTCTGTTCTTGGACCACTACTTTTCAATTTGTTCATAAATGATATAGGAAAGGATCTGAGAGGAAGTGTTCACTTGTTTGCTGATGATGCATAGTTGGGTAGAGCAATTGTGAGTGCACAGGATGTCAAAATTTTACAGGATGATTTGGATAGTTTGGAGGACTGGGCTAGGGAAAATGGATGTCAATTTAATGTAGCAAAGTGTAAGGTTATGCATTTTGGGGTGAAAAGAAGAGCAGCAGTATATCACATTGGTGGAACCGTAATCCAGGAGATTGATGAGGTCAGGGATTTGGGAGTGTTGGTGGATAGGGAATTGAAGTTTAGGGGGCACATTGCAAAAGTGGCTAAATCAGCTCATCAAATCACTTGGCTTCTGAAAAATACTTTAACAAACAGAGACAAACAAGTTATTGTTCCTCTGTATCTAGCCTTGATAAGACCCCATCTGGACTACTGTGCCCAGATATGGGTGCCAGGGTTTCTTCTTGATGGGGAGGAGGTGGAGAGGATCCAGAGACGAGTGACCAAGATGATAGCAGGTTTGTGGAATGAACCTTATGAGAACAGGTTGAAGATTTGTGGGGTGCAAAAATTGGTCGATAGGGAAAAGGGGTGATATGATTGAGACATTCAAATTACTGAAAAGTTTCTATAAGATTAATCCCAAAGATATTTTTGAGAATAGGACTGGTGGTGGGTGGACTAGGGGCCATACATGGAAGCTGGGCAAGAATGTGGTTAGCAGGGGTGTTAGAGCTAGGTTTTTTACTTGGAGAGTGGTGAATGAGTGGAATAAGCTGCCAGAGTCTGTTGTAGGTGCTATGACCGTGAATGAGTTCAAGGCGAGGTATGATAGATACTGTGTGAATGTCAAATAGTTGTTCTTGACATGATGTTAGAGTCTCCCTCGATGAGTCTGTCGACTCCGTGGAGTTTCCCGGAATAATAATTATAATAATAATAATAATTGTTCATTTGACCTTTATGCTTTCCATAATGAAAATTATGTTAACTGATAAATTGAACTGATAAATCCGTATTCAAGGTTATCCTACAATTAATTGCATCAGACCAATTAAGATAGGCTCTGATGTGCTGTGCCCTCTTAAAACTGTTTAACATCAATAAAAATGCAATCATACACAGTCAAATTAATGTGAAGTTTGTAGCACAGGGTTTACAGTTAAATTATTACTATTATCAGTTAAACCTTATGTATATTATAAGTTTTTTTCACTTAGTTATACTATAAATTAAAAAGATACCAAAAAGTTATACTCTTGTTTTATATAGTATTTTATTATATACTAAGGCAACTAATGTGAAGCCATTAGCCTCTGTATAAAAGTAGCCCAGTCATGAATTTACTTCATGCGCAAACTTTGTTTGCTTACACTTAATTTTTTGGCATCTTTAATTTATAGTATAACCAAGTGGGAAAAACTTTCAACAACTATCTCTAATTCAGAATATTTTAGTAATAAGGTGTGGCACCTTTTGACTACTTGTATATGTAAATATGACTTCTACATTACTTCAACCTTCGTATCATTTCTGGTCTGAATCCCACCGATGAGACCTCAGTAAAGGTTGAAACTGGTCTGGGTAGTGACCCTTCCCATAATGTGTAGCATTATACTTGTCCATAAGGATATGTGCGTTGCATTATGGGATACTAAGACAATTGATGTGAAGTCATTAGCTTCTATATGCAAGCAGCCCAAAGTTTGCACGTGAAATTACTTCATGTGCAATCTTTGTTTACTTACACTTGGATAAAGGATGAAACCAAGAATATAATTTCTCGGCATCTTTAATTTATAATTTTTGGAAGAAGTTGAGGAGACAAAAGACCTTAGGGTGGTGGACGACAAGGACCTGAAGTTCATACTTCGCATAATGACTTCCCAACTTGTGCAATGTGACCTCTGAACTTCAGATCTTTGTCCACCACTACTACCACCCCAAGGTCTCTTGTCTCCTCAACTTCATCCAAAAAAGTGTATCCTATCGTTTCTTACCAAATTTCAGAATTTTACACTTTGCAACACTGAACTGATTTTTCTTTACTGTTTCCAACTCATACAATCTACTCAATTCCTCCTGTAAGACCACAATATCTACTTAATTCATCATCAATCTCTCTAGTTTTGCATCATCTGCAAACATTTGTATATTACCAGTTAAACCTATCCCAATATCATTAATATATAAATTAAATAACAATAGTCCGAAACAGATTCCCTGTGGCAGACCACTAGTGACTATCCTCTTCTGTAATACCTATCTGAAAACTAGTTGCCTATCCAACTCAGTAATCTATTATCCAATCCCATCTGCTCCAGTTTATTTACTAACTGATGGTGTGACAATCTATCCAAAGACTTTCCAAATGTAGGTATGCGTTGGTAAAAGAAGCTCCCTTGTCCAATACATTCTTCACCTTGTTATAGTACATAAGCATCAATAACCCATACATTAAAGGGTTATCAGAAAAAATCGACAGAATCCTACAACATTATAACCTCAATGCCACCTTTAAATCACTCACTAAACTTAAAACCATATTCAGCTCCTCTAAGGATCCTCTCCTTCCATTGGCATATCCTGGAGTTTATTCAAACATGGTAGTTTTCTCCATAATTTTCAAAAATGCAAGCATCAATAACCTTCTCTAATGATATGAAAAATTCCTCCAGTTCTTTCTAAGGAGGAACTTCTTTAAAATGACAGGCACAAATAAGTTTCATTGTCCAATTTCCCACATTGGAATTTGCTTTCCTATCATGAAGTTTGTCTTCATGTTTGGTGTGGACTGGCATTGTTGCTCTTTCTTTAATCATCATTTTTCCAAATATAACATCCTGATTATTTAGTAGAATTGTAATTGATGTTGCAATTTAGAATGACATTTACACTATGATAATTTCATTTGATATTTTTATTCAAAACACACTGTATAAAATTCTGAATGATTTAGTGGTTTCTCATAGTAGTAGCATGATTTCTTCACCATATGATTATTATTAAAATTTCATTCAGCTTTAATTACTGTATTTCAGTTTGATCTGGAACCATCTATATTAGGAATAATTTTTGTTGTTCAAGGAGGAATGTATGCCTTGTTTGCTGTAATATGGGGTACTCTTGCTGATAAAATAGTGAGTATGCTACTTTAACATATGAATTTTGACTTACATTGGCATACAAATATAATAAAATGTTTAAAAAATATTAGCAGAAATAATGTACCTAAGAGTTCAGGAGGCAAACAGAAAAATTTTAGTATTAGTATAATTTTATACCTTAATGGAGTTGCAAGGTTTATCACAGGAGGTTCTCACACATATAGATTACATCTATTATACCTAGGTGATGTAAAGCTTTGTGCATGCCATTCTGATAATGTATTCTAATTAGTAATCTTATTTTCTCTGCTATACTTAAAAGATAATAGTAGTAAACACCATATCTGATGAAGCATACCAAAGTGGAAAGAAAAAAATTAGTGATAAAATTGCCAAAACTGACAAGAGAGAGACTCATCAAAACTAACTATACTAATGAGGGGAATGCTGCTGTTATTCTCAACTGGAAAACCCCTATGTAGATAAAGTGAATGTTTTGTTTGCTGATGCTAGTTCTTACCCAGCAGTCAGTATCAATTACAACTCTGAAAAATTATATCCAACAAAAAATAATAACATAGTCCTTAGAAATAGTGTTATAGCATTAATTTTAAAAGTGGTTTTAAAGTTCCATCTGTACAATGCCAACAATATCTGTACAATATCCTTGAGTTTATGGCCTCCAAAAAATTCGCAAAACTAATAATATTATTATGCAGTTATCTCCAAGGAGTCAAAAGACTGATTGTGGGAAGCCCACAACAACCATTATTCACATATCATACCTACTTTTGGTAATCCATTCACTCATACACCACTCTCCAAGCAAAAAATCCAAGAGTCCAGGGATGGTGACCCCCCCCCCCTCGTTCTCTCTCTACTCATCATCTATTGAAAAATTTCTTTTGTGTCAATCTTGTCCAATTTACTAATTTGTCTGTTTTATTCTGCAACCTATAAACCTACAAATCTGTCCTCATATGGAGCATTCAATAGACCTATCACCTGTTTAGTCACTCATCTCTCTCTGAATCTTCTCTACCACCTCCTGGTCTTCAAGAAACTTAGATGACCAAGTCTGTGCGCTGCAGTCAAATCATAGCCTTATTAAGAGGGATAATAACTTTTCAATCTTTCCTTATTGAAGAATTAATTGTTGAAAAAACTTGATGTTTAAATGTTGAAGAATACATTTACTTGTCATTGTATTCTACAACATCTAAGTAATCCTTTGAGCTACTTTTCCACATTTAGCAATATGTTCTTTGAACTTCAATCCAGTATCATCAACATGATACAAAGTATGTAATTTTTAAACTGGAAGTACATAACCTTACCTTTGGCAACATTAAACTGACAGCCATTATCTTTTGTGCGCAGTGGAAATTTGTTTTTATTATCCTGAAGGATATCTACATTACCTTTATCAACTATTGCTCTCCCCCAGTTTTCCATCATCAGCAAACAAAATATTATTATTATTATTAGGATTCAGACCTCCACAGAGTCAAAAGACTCATTGTCGGAGGCCATTACTTAGAAAACACAAAGTGTATCTACCACTCCTTGAACTCATTGACTGTTCATACTCTCACTACTCTATCAGGCAAGGCATTCCATGGTTCAACCATCCTCCATGCAAAGAACCACTCCTCATCCTCTTGTGCACAGCTTCCTTTCGTAACTTCCAGGGATAGCCTACTGCCCTCGCTCCTTCCCCGTGTTCAACCAAGCAAAAGAGCTCCCCAGTATCAAACCTGTAACTACCTCTCAACAGTTTAAAAGTCTCAATCATACCACCTCTCCTTCAAACTCTGCAGTCCATATTTCCCCAGCCTGTCTTCATAACTAATTTTGCACGGTCCTGATACCATCTTTGTGATCCACCTCTGCACTCTTCCCACAGTTAATTTATCTCCTTCAAATCCTGGGGACCAAATCTGAGAACAATAGTCCAAGTGTGGTCTGATCAGGGCTTTATACAAGAATCACAACTCTTATCTCTGCAGGTGAGCATTCTTCTCAGTATTGCAACAATCCTCTGGGTTATCTTCACCACCTCTGCAATATGAGGGTGGTCTGAAAAGTTCTCGGCCTTGACGATAGATGGCAACACTATCACCAAGATTTTTTTTTCTAAGTTGTTACATTTGTCATAAGCATCCATGTGAAATTGCAAGTCATTCTATCAAGTAGTTTGTTTTATACAGCTGTCTGAAGCAAAAGTGTTGTCTGTATCACTTGAAATGGATAAAATTGAGTATCATATCACGCGGTTATAAAATTATTTGTAAAAGAAGGTTTAACAACAAAAGAAATTCATAAAAGTTTATGGACGCTCTTCTACTTCCTTCTTGACAATTAAGAAATGGGCTGCCAAGTTTAAACATGGCCGTATCTGCCTTGAAAATGATCCACGTGAAGGATGTCCAAAAAGCATAACAACACCAGAAATCATTGATCAAGTGCACAATATGATATTGCATGACCGGCGAGTCAAAGTGCGTGAAAGTGCTAAGACTATAGGCATTTCAAAAGAATGTGTAGGATATATTTTCCATGGAGAATTGCAAATGAAAAAGCTTTGCGCAAGATGGGTGCTGCGCTTACTCACAGCAGATTAAAAACGCACTCGCATGAAAATCTCTGAACAGTGCTTGGAGTGTTTTAACAAGAATAAACTGGATTTTATGCATCGATTTAATAGATTCTTTAGATCTCACAGCCAATCTCTTCTCATATTCCAGTTTTGCCTTCTTTATCATACTTGTCACTTTCCTGGCCTGAGTCCTATATCCTTCATGCATCTGCTCTCCACCCCTCTTCTTATATCTGAATGTGATTTTTAATGGAAAGTGATTTTTAATTGGTGAATAATCCATTTTTTCCCCTGTTTTTGAGTGCTAAATTGTTTCTCTGAATACGAGTGTAATTCAGTGGTTGTTTTTTGGAAGTTAGTTGCTGTCGCGATATAATATATTTTGGTACCGTCAGAATCGATTGCATAACGGTGGAAGACAAAACGAAGCTAAGTTTTCATTACTGTAGTTATATTTCATTTTATTTAATTATATTTAGTGTACTTAAATGTTTTGTTTTGCTTGTAATTGTTTGTACTTTTTTTTTTCTTATTTATTTAACGGAATTTATTAATTGAATAATTATTAAAGATTACGCTACTCGGCAGTAAGGAATGATGGCGGATTCAGCTGCAGTTGCAAGTGGCGTATTGCCAAGTCCTCCGCCATTTAAGAACTCTATTATAAGCAATATCATAAGGGACTTTGTGGCATGCAGTACTTGCGGCATGTATGCGTCTCGGGAATTGGATATGTGGCTTGTGAAAGAGAGCGGAGAGTGTATGTGCGCAAAATGCAGGCAGTTGGAGGAAATAAGTGCATTAGAAATATCGATATCCGACCTTGTTGCTCCAGGAACGGGGAATGAATGTAGGAAGACAAGTAGTGTGATAGGAGAGAATGAAAAAAATATATATATGAATGAGAAAATAATAGTTGATAGTGTGGAAGGTGTGAGTGACTGTGAAAGTTTAGGAGATGGTTTTGTTTGGGAGAGTGAATTTAGATTAAGATTGACTGACCTGCAGAGGGAGATAGATGAGCTGAAAGAGGAGGTGGAATGTCTTGTGAATGAGAGCAGAAGTATGAAAGATAAGATTAGGAGAATGGAAGAGATAAATGCAAGGCGATTCAGAGTAGGGGAGAGAGAGAATTTTGGGAGCATGAGTGAGAGGTATGGGGGTGCTAGAAGAGGAGAGAATGGAAACAGTAGAAGAGATGGAATGAGAGCAGTATGGGAATGCTAGCAGACGAGAGGATGGAAACAGTAGGAGAGACGAATGAGAGAGAGATATGGAAGTGCTAGAAGAGGAGAGAATGGAAACGGTAGGAGAGATGGAATGAGAGAGAGGTATGGGAATGCTAGAAGACGAGAGGATGGAAACAGTACAAGATTCGGAATGAGAGAGGGATATAGAAGTGCTAGAAGTGGAGAAAATGGAAACAGTATGAGAGAGGGAATGAGAGAGATGTATGGGAATGCTAGAAGACGAGAGAGTGGAAAGTAGGAGAGATGGAATGAGAGAGGGATATGGAAGTGCTAAAAGAGGAGAGAATGGAAACAGTGAGAGAGAGGTATGGGAATGCTAGAAGAGAGAATACCAGTAGAGGAGAGGGAATGAGAGAGACCTATGGGAATGAAAGAAGAGGAGAGAATGGAAACAATAGGAGAGAGGGAATGGTAAGAGGTATAATGTATGGCGACTCAATGATCCGTGGTGTTCAAGACAGAATGCGTGAGGAGTGTTTGCAAGGAGGAACAATAGAAAGGGTGGCTATGGCAATTAAGAGAGGTGAAAGGGTGGATGAGATGATTGTGATGGTAGGAACAAATGACTTGAGTGGTAATGTAAGTCGGGCAGCGAGAGATAGGAGATTTTTGCTTGAGGCTGTACGGAAGAAGACAGAGAGAGGAAAAATAGTGTGCATGTTGCCTAGGTATGATAATGATGAACTGAGCAGAAGAGCTATGATATTGAATGGCATAATAGCGAGAATGTGTGACAAGAGAGGACTGGTATATGTGGATGCTTGGAGTACGCTTGAGGAAAGAGAGGAATTGTATGCAAGAGACCGCTTACATCTGAATGAGGAAGGACGTAGTCATCTGGAGAGATTGCTGTTCTGAACGAGTCAGTGTGTCCCAGGGAGGATGATAGCAGGGGTGGCCTCTTGTGGGAATGGGTACTTGGGAGAAGGGGGACGACATTAGGTAACACTGAGCCCAGTGGAGTCTAGAAACTGGGTATAGAAACAATGGCATTTATATGCTATATACCAGTAGTCTCCAAACTTTTTTGATCGCATACCCCCAAGACAGAAAAAATAAATAGCTTGGATACTTGGGAGAAGGGAGACGATATCAGGTAACACTGAGCCCAGTGGAGTCTAGAAGGGATAATGCTGGGTATAGAAACAATGGCATTTATATGCTTTATACTAATGCCAGGAGTATCTGGAATAAGGGAGAGGAATTGCTTCCCCCAATCTATTAGGGTGTTCGAGGGCTAGGAATGAATCTTTCATATTTTGCTATTTCATTTTGTCTCATTCAATGGGAGTCTGCCTCACCTAATAGGCAGAAGTCCCAACCCATATGACAATTGCTGGATGAATTGGGAACAAAACTTCCCAGATATGTGGAAAGGGCCTCTGCAACCCTACCACTTTTTTTTCTTCGAGTGTTTTCACTCTAAAATGCTAATATGGTGGTGACTTATAATACATCTGCATCAGTTGCCACACAGAATAATCAGAACCACGTTCAGGGCTTAGGTAGAGGATCCTATTTGAGAAGTAAATTATAGTCTCCAACAAAAGTTAGTGATATTGAAAATGAGGAATATAAAAGGTATAGGATTAATCTTAGAGGGGAATTTTACACAGGTACATGGAATGTTCAGGGTCTACAGATAGCTGCTCTGGATATTGTGTGTAAAGAGATGGAGAGGTATAAAATTGACATCATGGGAATTACGGAGACCAGATGGAATGGAGAAGATTACTTCAAAAGACAGGATGTCAGTGTTTGATTAGTGGATGAGTTTAAGAAAAGGCACAATAGGTATTATACAAATAATGATAACTGTGAATGGTAAGCTAGTTGTCTATTCAGATGGTGACTCAAAGCATCATGGAGTAGCTGTAATAATGAAGACAGTTTGGGCAAGAACCCTTCTTGGTTATAATCCTGCTAATGACAGGATACTTTGTATTAGAATTGAGGCTCATCTACCAACACATTGATCATAAACTACCATGATCAATGTGTTGATCATGGTAGTTTATGCACCCCACACTGATAGGCACGATGAAGAGTGAGGAATTCTATGAAAACTTATGGATTGATTTGGAGTGGCTACCAAGAAGAGATATACTTTCCATCTTAGGGGACTTGAATGCAAAACTGGGAAAGAGTACAAGAGTTAGATCTAAGTGTGGCATGCTTTGTCTGGTGAATGTGACACCTGTGGTGAAAGACTGTTGGAATTTTCCCATGCTAACAGATTAGTTATTAACAATGTTGGATCCTACTTCTTAATTTATACTTTGGATCCGACATATTAGTCACTATGATGTTCTTAAACAAAATTATAAATTGCTAGTTGATTTCTAATTCAAATATAGAGAAAATTTATATTTAAAGACTGCGCCACTCTATATCCGAATTAGTTCAAGAATTGAAGAAAAATCAACCTTCAACCATTTCTCCTTAAAATATATACTGGCCGAGTATATTTAACTTACTTAATTTTCCCGCTTTGGTTCGAATATTTTATGAATGGTGCAGTAAAAGAGATTCAGGCAAAACACAACTTTAGATTAACAAAAACAAATATTTAATTTTATAATCACAAATTATACACTCAAGATTAAATCACTAATTAAGTTATTAGAAACACTTCAGCCTTTCCTATAATACTGTCACACAAACTCTGACAATGATAAATTTGTCATCTCTGATACAGTCTTCTCACAGTTCCTTAAGTTCCAAAATACAATAAAATCGCAGTAATACCTCTTCATAAACAGACACCTTTAATTTTACACTTCTTTTAATTCTCCGCGATAGTTACTGTTAACATCAGGGAATTCTAAGATGAAACTCACACACTTCTCTGAACAGAAATATTAAAGTTGGAATAATCTTACCGTTAATCTTCTTCCTTCATCAACATACACACAAACACTTTTTATAACTGTAAACACTTTTAACAATAAGCAGCACTCATTAAAATAAATCTTCTAAGCATTAACTGAATTAATTCACGGGCACAATACATATAATCAGATGTTCTTGTATGAAGCACTACTGATCACTCTTGAATTAGGGAAATACACAATAATTCCTTAACTTGGGGTTTTATATATACAGATGTTCATTCCTCCGGCATTCAAATAATTCCTTAGGCACTATAATTCTAAACACTGCTATCATTAAGCACAACCCTGTTGCCTCTATTTATTCTCTAGTTACTTCGTACTATGCTTCACGTTTCAGTGTGTCCTTGAAAGGTCGGCCCTGAAAATAAATCTCAACTAAAGTATCGCTAGTCATTCAGTAGTCACTCAGCTATCTTCTGTTGCTTTATTTGTTATTCAGAAACTTATTAGCTAACTGCTTCTCAACTTGTAGACTTTATTTAGTTGCTTGAGTGACTTGCCGACTCTCTATTATCGCACTGTGATTGCCGAATGCTGAATGCCCGATTCCAACCTAATACCAATCTCTCTCTCTTATAAATCTCTAATCTCCTAATTAATAATTCCAGCATTCGTCGCTTATATATCTGTTTTTCCCCCTAAATTGCTCACGTCATTTCTTTCTAAAACTCTTTTCAATAAACCTCACGTGGTGTTCCAAAACGTGCTCACTCACTTACATACGTTTCCATGACAACAAAACAAAATATAATAAAATTGAGCTATTGCATAACGTTAAACTTTCACAAACGAGAATAAATAAAGAATATTTATATTTCAATTAATGCGCAGTTAATTTATCAGATACAAATTCCTATAATATTCACATAACAATAAATAAAATAACTTATTAATATTTAATACAGTCTTTTCATTATTCATACATATATCTTTGATTAAATAATTAAATATTAGACAAAATTAAGGTAGTTATATGAATATTCAATTTTAAAATAAGTTGTTTACATTAAATAATATTTACAAGTCTAGCCAATGTGATGGGAGATCATGTTGGATTCTGAAGCAAATAATAATTACTCCAATCTCTATATAATCAGAATCCAACAACAATACCTCCTTCCAGAAACATCCACAACAGACCTATACTTGGACATCTAACATTGATAGGTCAAAGCACCAGATTGATTACATTCTGTCTCTCCACTGGTGGAAGACAATCATGTCTGATATGCATACTTGCCCTGGAGCAGACTGTGGTACAGACCATCAGCTAGTAAGAGCCAAAGTATGACTAAGATTCCGAAACTTCGAAGTCAGGCACATCCCACTAGACTGTATGTCAGAGGAATTCCTAGTGGGGTCACAGAAAAAACATCAACTCGGTTGGATGATTTTTTGTAGACTAGTGAGCAGAACTCACCATAAATGCTTTGGGAAGGAGTTATGGTTATAATACACAATACAGCCAAGTATCTCGGCCCAATAAGAAGTCAAAGAGACTCGTGGATATTGGATTCAATGTGGGATCTAATTGAAAGAAGGTAGTTGGAAAAACAGAGACACGGGAGCTAAAGAATATAAGAGAAGTCAGAAGAGCCATCAGACGGGACAAAGAAAAGTTTTATACTAATAAATGTGAAGCGATAGAATTCCAGATGAGGAGGCACAATTATAAAAGGAACTATCATTTAGTTCATGATCTAAAGCACAAGTTAAAGCCCAAATTGAATGTCCTCAAAGACAGGAATGGAGCAGTACTGAAGGAATGGAAATTTAAAACAGATGGAAAGAATATTATACGGAACTGTACAGTAGAGAGGATAAAGAAAATTTGGAGAAGCCCTCTCAAAAATTTTAATTTGGAACCTTCTCCACTTAAGCATGAGGTTGAAAGAGCAGTTAAATAGCTTAAAACAGCAATAAGATCCAGATTCAGGTGGACTCCCAGCAGAGTTAATTAAGGCTACATGGGATGGAGGGATAAGAGTGTTTCATAGATAGATTGATTACAGAGATATGGAGACAGGATCATGGCCATGACAAATGGATGGGTGCAAGAAAGGATCAGTTTAACGTTAAGGCTCCTTAAGGATATCGACAGAAGAAAGTTTACAAACTTTGGACACATTGAAAGGATGAAAGGAGTCCACCTACTACTTCTCAGAACAGTAATAAAAGTTAAAGTTCCTGGAAAAATAGGAAGGGGTAGATCATCAATAAAATGGATAGTGTGTTGAGTGACTGATCTTCAGAGTTGAAGCCTCCAGTAAAGTATACAACAGGACCACATGGCAAGGACTATTGCGGCACATCACTGAGCATCTGAGTGAACATACAGAATATGTTGATGTACAATGAATAGATGTTCCCCATCAGATCATTTCTCATTTTATTAATTAATGGCATAGCATGCCATTGATTGCTATGCCAATAATCAACTTCCTTCACCTGATTCAAATCCACTATATATAGTTCTCCGTTATCCTATAATTTGCGAATTTGCACCAGCTCATATAATAGGGTTCTGTACGGTATTCTACCAATTCTTTTTCAAACTTTAGAATTATTATTATGATGTGGCCATTTCCCTTACACACCTGAAGTATCACTTGACTGTGAAAAGTCTAAAACAAGACTTCCCGTGCACAAAGTTGCTCCAATAGAGCAATCCTTCCCAAACTTCTGGATGTCAGGGCCCCCTTCGCAAAAATTAAAATATTTCACGGCCCCCCTCCAAAAAAAATCGTAATAGAGAGATATATTATTATAATATTTGTTGTATTTATATTCAATACAAAACATACACAGCGAATATTACAAAAATCAAATGCATATATTACATTTTTTGCCTCTTACCGTTTGGTTCTGAAGACGATGCGGGCTGTTCTGGTAAAATATGAAATACTGTATTTTTTTTTTAGTCTGTTTCTGCTTCTCCTGATTGTTCGCGGGAATTTTTTTTTTTTTTATCAGCCACTTATCCATCTCAGGGTTAAATTTTTTAATGTAGAATAGATCAAATAATATCACCACTTACCGATACTGGCACACCACAGACTGATAACATGAATTAGTGAATATTACCTGAATAAGGGAATCCCCAGACCAGGAACATTTTTCTCTTTTGTGACTTTTCTCCCTTTAAGGTAATTAAGCCTAACGCGAAACAGACAGCAAAGGCAGGTTATTAAAATGTGCATATGATTGGTGCGGTATTAACAAAAGATTGTGCAACCGAAAGATAAAAGCATAGCTGACAATTGTGTTGAAATGCTAACTCTCTTCAACCGAATTACATATGTGAAACTGCCATAACATTCATTATATATATATATTACTTAGTTTTAACACTTTTATGAATTTTAACACGTTCGGTTGAATTTTATTGCTGCCTTGGGAAATCGAACTCACACACATATAATTAATAACAATAGTTTTTAGTTAGATACTGTGTTTGCCCATGCAACATATGGTTTTGTTTCAGTCTCTACAGCATAGTTTCTGTATGAGGGAACATGTGATTCCTTAATATATTTCTCAACAATATTTGTTGAGAAATATATTACACAGACTCCTCATACCTTATTCACTGACATAATAAAAGTACTTGTTTTTATTGCTTCTGCAGTATAGTGGCTGTTAGGGAGGGTGTGTTGTTTACCACTGCAAGCAGTTACTATCTCCCCATATGAACTTGTTTAAGCTTTTTTTCATGTGTGAAGTATATGCGAAACTTTTATTGGTAACAGAAAACTAGCTCGGATGACAGTGATAATATAAAACGAGTTTTGATATGTATATAAAGTCAATATCAACAGTCCCTGATTACGAACGCGTGATGAAAGGGACAGGAAGATTTGGAGCTTCCCTGGAGAGCATTCGAAGTAAATACAATTAACCACTGCTTTGAAATGAAACATATGAATAAGCCATATTTACTAATATTCATTAAGTGCTGAAATACGCAGGAAGCAAAGTTTGTGAACCAACACCAATGTGTGAATTTTTCCATTAAAATATAAAAAATAACAAAAAAATAAATAATAAATAATAAAAGTTAAATACGTTTCTTTTAAAATAAAAAAATCTACTTAGTCTTAAAACATTTTAAATTTGTTTTCATTATTTCACAGCCCCCCCTTAACAAAACCTACGCCCCCAAGGGGCCGCGGCCCACAGTTTGGGAAGCGCTGTAATAGAGTATCATCTTCCTATCTACCCATTCCCAAATTCTCTCCTTACCCGACCTTTCCCAGTACCTGAATCACTATTCCTGAGATACCAGTCCATCCACTACTTCTCTCTTTTAGTCTCTTCTATATAAGAACTATCTTGCATGCTGTCTACTCCCTTCAGACCCTGTCAGTGCTGAGATTTAAATTAAATAGCCTAGTTAGGGGCAGTGTTAATTCTCTTGCACTTGCTAATAACACACAAGCTGAAATTCATTCCATTCTATTAAAATAATGTGGTATTTAGTGATGAATATTATACTAAATATTATAATATTATAAATAAATATCAAAAAGATAAAATTACTATTTATTAAAGATGAAATTCTTTAGGCTTATTTCTTTTATAGAAACATTCTCGTATAATCTGCCTGATTGGCTGTGGACTTTGTTTTTCATGTTTTTTGATAATTGGTCCAGCATCCTTCCTTCCTTTTAATAAGTAAGTAGTTTTTTCAGATTGATGACACATGAAACTGTTTTATTGTTGTTGTTATTATTATGAGATTCACATGAACTCATCATAATATGTATGTATGTATGCTTTAACTGTTAATATACTTGTCATAATGAATAATTCATTCATTATTCAGCATGAGTGCACTGCTGATTCTTTCTGGCAGTTTAATTCTGGTCATGCACAAATTTTCATGAAAAAATATATTCCTTACTTTCTTGCTCACCACATCATTATATGGTTTCCAGAATGGCTTCATGTTCTTTTTCTCCCACATCCCACCCACCTTTTCTTCCTTCTGCCACATGAAATATTTCTCCATATCTACTTAAAGCCACAATTTATTGCTTTCAGTATGTTTTCTTAGCTGATGTATTGTAGTTCTGATTTTATATATATATAATGGTGGGAACAAATGACTTGAGTGGTAGTGTAAATAGGGCAGCGAGAGATATGAGATTCTTGCTTGAGGTGGTACAAAAGAAGACACAGAGAGGAAAGATAGTGTGTGTGTTGCCTAGGTATGATAATGACAAGCTGAGCAGAAGAGCAGTAATATTGAATGACATAATAGCTAGAATGTGTGACAAGAGAGGACTGGAATATGTGGATGCTTGGAGTGCGTTTGAGGACAGATAGGAATTGTATGCAAGAGACTGCTTACATTTGAATGAGGAAGGATGTAGGCATCTGAGAGAGAGATTGCTGTTCTGAACAAGTCAGTGTGTCCGAGGGAGGATGGTAGCAGAGGTGGCCTCTTGTGGGAATGGGTACTTGGGAGAAGGGGGACGACTTTAGGTAACACTGAGCCCAGTGGAGTCTAGAAACTGGGTATAGAAACAACGGCATTTATATGCTTTATACCAGTAGTCTCCAAACTTTTTTGATCGCGTACCCCCAAGACAGAAAAAATAAATAACGTGTACCCCCAATTGATTGAGCAAAAATCTATTGTAATAAGTATTATAAAGAGGAAATATGCCTTGTATCATCATATAATAATTAAAAATGCTAGATATTTTTGCACATTATTTTTATTATTGACAGCTTACAAACATATTTATTACAATATTTAATGTGAACAACGGCCTTGCATTTCTTTCATAATTTCTTGAAATTCTGGTTTGATGGCTTCTGATACTGCGATACGTTGCTTCTTTAAATTACTACAATGATTTCTATACGTCTACCAATAGTATTTGCTGATAAGGGAATACATTTTAGTTTATCTGCATATTCTTTTAAATGGATTATTTCTACCATTTTGGTATGACTTGACGTGAAATATCTTGTTTGGAAAATTTCAAAATCGCATGACACACAATCTTTTACCTGCAGAATGTCACAGCACAACCAATTGGAAATACGGATAATCCTGAGTTTTTGAATTAATCCATTTTTAGAAGGGACTCAACGGCCTGTTTTTAAAAACTGAAGTCAATGGGAGACCGCTGTGCACGTCGTGATGCGTTAGCAGGTGCCTAGTCCTCTTTCGCAAGCAGAAGTAAGGGGGATGAAGCAGATGTTACATCAGGCAGACATCACAGTGATGCACCGATATGTAGAGAAAGCTAGCTTTGTGCTACTGGAATAATGGCACCCACCAATTTTGAAATGGATATTCCTTTACCAGAGGAACTGAACGTACGGAGGATATAAAGAAAACAGCTATAACACAAATCAGAAGTTTTTGCTGGATGTCACCACATATAAAACCTATTAGTGAAGAACTTAAGAACTAACCTAACCTAGCCTAAAGAACTAACCTAACCTTAAGAACTAACCTAACCTAACCTAAAGAACTAACCTAACCTAAGCTTAAGAACTAACCTAACCTAAAGAACTAACCTAACCAAACCTTAAGAACTAACCTAACCTAACCTAACTATGCAATGTATCTTGCAATTTTCCAAAGGAGTCAAACACCGTCCAAAGCAAGATAGGGAGCCTCGTTAAACAAGCCACGTGTGGTCGGCCGCATATTCACGCAAGCGACCGTATCGTAACCAGAGATATACGGAGACCACGGCCGCTATCCTACTCGCAGTCAGAGAGAGAGAGCCAAGCATCACAGTGATGTCAACCTGATGTTACTTCTGTTTCATCCCCCTTCCGGTGACGTCTCTTTCGGTAGCGAATGAAGACGAGGTACCCGCTCATGCATTAGTGCGTCCGCTGCGGTCTCCCATAGGCTACCATGTTAAAGAACTGGCTGTTGGAAGGGAAGGAGTCTGATTTTCGAAATGGATTAATTCCCAAACCAGAAACGAGCTGGGATTTTAGTAAGTTGCGCTATTCCCGCTAAAAGGTAAGAAATTGCATGAACTGTTAATTTTGAAATTTTGAGACGAGACATTCTTTGTCTTGTAAAGATTTGTGTTCATGTTCAGGATGTTTACTTTTTAAGTGTCTTACTAATAATGATGGTTTCATACTTCCATTACATAGCATCACATGACACAATACACGTGTAGGACAATGTTGATTGTTGACTATCGTCGATGTAAATCCCCATTGCAAGTAGTCTTCTTGATAATTTCAAACTTTTTTGGGCAAGGTTTTGTTAAATTTCAGATTAATGTTTTTATCACTTAATTTGACTGATAACGAACTTGTTTGAATAGAAGAATCAATCCTATCTTTTCCTTTGTTCGTCTGATGTAGAAGTACTATCATAATTATCTTCAATTCGGGGTTTCTTTGGAGGAAATTTTTTTAACCATTTATCCATTTTGTGAGGTTAATTTCTAAAATTTAAATATAATTCATTTACTATTGATAATATCAAACACTTTTAAAAAATGTAAGCAATTTAGATAATATTAATTCACAATTTCTAGTCTAAACGTAAAAGTAAGCACAAAAAGGCGTTGGAATTGCACAGAAACAATATATACTAAAAAATCGTTAAACGTACTGCTAATAGTCAAATAATTAATACAACTGTGGTGTCATCTGTAGATAGCAGGATAACTAAGCAATTTTCCTTTTCTAGTTGGGCTGTCAACACTAGGATGCTCTACAAACAATGGCAATGATAAGAAGTAAGTGATTTACTCCCTAGTTATAAAAAACATGACAGCTTTGCCATGGACGATTATGTGCAAAGTCGCCCAATGTGCGCTACTCGCAAATTTAAGTTTACAGGATCTTTATAATGTCTTTTCCAATATTAGATATATGTTTAATTGATGAAAGAAAGTAATATTCTTTATCTTTAATTAATTACTTAATTTTTTCCTATCAATATAAAACTTTTTTTTGACGTACTCACATGTATCGACTCACGTACCCCAGGGGGTATGTGTACGACACTTTGCAGACCACTGCTTTATACTAATGCCAGGAGTATCCGTAATAAGGGAGAGGAATTGGTGGCACAGATAGCATCAGCCTGGCCAAAAATTATTGAGATCACTGAGACGTGGTTGACAGAAGAGGATATAATAACAGGAATAAAAGTCGCTGGGTACAGCATTTTTCGGCAGGATAGGAAGGGAAAGTGTGATTGTGGAGTACTGCTTATGATAAGTGACGACTTATGCCCTCAAAGAGTGGAGACTTTGGAAGGCAGTGACACTAATGATTTTGAAAGCATATGGTGTGAGGTAGAGGTGGGCAAGACATGATATTTAATGGGGTGTTGCTACAGACCCAGGAGCACAGAGGGTGGGGACCAGAAAATGTTTAGACAGTTCAGTTTGTCAAGTGCAAGAAGAATGATTGTTATGGGAGATTTTAACTACAGTAGTATAAATTGGGGAGAGGAAGATGCATGCAGCAATAAGGGAATGGAATTTCTAGACTTCTTGAGAGATAAATGTCATAGGCAACATATAATAGAGGGAACAAGAGGTTCAAGAGTTTTGGATTTAGTTATAGCATCAGAAGAGTTGATAATAACTGAGATGACATCTCTCCCACCAGTTGCAGAGAGTGACCACGTGGTATTGATTTGGAAAATGAATATACATGCAGGAGTATCAAAGAGACAGGAACGTATGTGGAATTATGGGGCAGGTGATTATAATAGTCTAAGAGACGTCAACTTGGGGAGGTTTCATGGAGGGAGGAATTGGAAGGCCGGGATATCATTAGTGCATGAGAAATTATGAAAGAATATTTGTTAGCAGCAATGGTAAGTTGTATAACAAGAGTGAACAACAGGACACAATTTGGAGTAAAGTGGATGACAAACAATATTAAACAGGAATTGCATGCGAAAAAGAGGCTATGGAAGAGATAGACAGATGAAGAGAAGATGCATGAAGAATATAAGACACAGGCCAGAAGAGTGAGTAGTGTGGTAAGGAAAGCGAAACTGGAATATGAGAGGAGATTGGCCCTAAGATCCAAAGAAAATCCTAGGGAATTTTTTAGCTATGTGGCCAGTAGGAGGAGAAATGACTGTGGAAGAATGATATTGTGGGATAAAAATGGGAATAGAGTAACTGATGCAGAGGACATAGTGGAATTGTTCAATGAACACTTTATTGGAGTATTTCATCTTGGAGGAGTCAGTTTTAATGCTAGAGGGATAGGGCAGGTTCGAAGTTTAGAGGTACAGGAGGAGAGTGTGTTTCAAATACTGAGTACTCTGGATGTCAGTAAAACTGTGGGACTGGATGGTATTTCACCATGAGTTTTGAGAGAATGTGCTAGGAAACTGACAGTGCCTTTGACCTGGCTTTTCAATGAAAGTCTGGCTGCGGGAAAGGTACCCATGGAATGGAAGGAAGGTAAGATAGTGCCATTGCATGAGGGTGGTAACAGACTGGAAGTGTTTAATTATAGGCCAGTTTGTGTGTCATTAGTAGTTAGTAAGATCTTGGGGAAAGTATTGAAGGACCGTATGCAGCATTGGGCAGATGAGAGTAATGTTATCTATGGGAGTAAACATGGATTTGTGAAGGGACGCTCTTGTTTTAGCAATATGCTAGCCTTTTATGATAAAGTTAAAAGAGCATTAGATGAGGAAAGGCATATACTGCCATTTTCTTAGACTTAGCGAAGGCATTTTACATGGTGCCACATGATAAACTGATATTTAAGTTGCAGCACATGGGTTTGGATGTCAGATTGGTCAACTGGATTCAGGATTGGCTGTCTGATAGGTATCATTGAGTTGTGTATGGTGGGGCAGTTTCAGGGAAGCAGAGGGTTACAAGTGGGGTCCCACAGGGCTCAGTAGTGGGACCTATATTGTTTAACTTTATATCAATGATATTGTCAGTGGATCACAATGGGATATTCAGTTGTTTGTGGATGATACGAAGCTGGGAAGGATTATTAGTAATAGTGCAGATGCAGCAGCCCTTCCATGGTTTAATGCAGCAAAATGTCAGGTCTTGAGGTTTGGGAAATTTATGGGACACTGCATACTCTATGGAAGGAGATATATTGGAAGAAGTAAGGAAGACAAGAGATCTGGGGTTGATGATTGATAGAAATCTGAAATTTAGTGGTCATATTTCAAAGGTGGTGAAGGTAACACAAAGGATTGCTGCAATAAAGAGAAGGATGCTGATCTGCAGAGATAAAACAGTTATCATTCCATTGTATAAGACCATGATCACACCACACTTGGACTATTGTTCTCAGATTTGGTCCCCAGGATTTGAAGGGGATAAATTAACTGTGGAATGGGTACAAAGGTGGTTTCAGGACTGTACAATGATAGTTATGAGGATCGGCCGAGGGAATGTGGACTGCAGAGTTTGGTGGATAGAAGAAGGAGAGATGATATGATCGAGACTTTTAACCTGTTGAGAGGTGGTTACAGGGTTGACACTGGGGAGTTCTTTTGCTTGGTTGAACAGCAGGAAGGTGTGATGACAAGAGGCCATCCCTGGAAGTTACGAAAGGAAACTGTGAGCATGAGGGTGAGGAGTGGTTTCTTTGCGTGGAGGGTGGTTGAACCATGGAATGCATTGCCTGATGGAGTGGTGAGAGCGAGAATGGTCAATGAGGTTAAGGAGTGGTATGATAGACTTTGTGTTTCTTAGGGGGACCCCCCTCGATAAGTCTTGATATAATTTGTGTTTCCTAGGAAGGACCTCCCTTGATGAGTCTTTTGACTCCATGGATGCCTGAATAATAATAATAATAATAATAATAATAATATCATCTGATCCACACACAAAAGGCCACACGTTTCTGCTCACATTTTGTTTGAAGAGCTAAAGGTCGTATTCTTTGAGAAGGCTGAGTGGAGTTTCATTCTATCTACTCTTATGGTCTCTGTTCCAGAGACCATGAGAGTAGATAGAATGAAAGAGAAGGCAGTGAAGGTGGTAGAGTGAGTTGCAAGATGATGAACTGTAAAAGGGTGTTGGTTAGCAGTGGCTCATGCTTTAATGATTTTGGAGGAATAATAGTGGCCAGTTCAGCAGAACACTGTCCATGAAAGTTCTTCCACACTGCACATTTATTTAAATCATCCTGCAGGATATCTACATTACCTTTATTAACTATTTCCCTCCCTGGTTTGTATTGCCAGCAAACAACTGAACACCTCTTCAATTATTCCCTATATCGGTAATATACAAATTAATCCTTTGAGCAGTAATTTTACATATACACATCAACATGCTTCTTTCCCTAACACAGTATCAATGTATCTGCACACACACACACACACACACACACACACACACACACACACACACACACACACACACACACACACACACACACACTCTCTCTCTCTCTCTCTCTCTCTCTCTCCCAGCACATCAGCACAGCAAGTAGGACTCAGTACTTATTGAAATTACATACAGAGGAATTAAAACTTTTGCTGCAAGTATCTATCTAAACTATCACACCGACATAAAATATGACTTAGAAAAAATGTGCAACATCGTGGATTTTACTATCAACCACAGCTTAATTATGGGAATAGATAGCAACGCCCATTCGGTTTTATGGTTTAACAAGAGCACAAACAATAGAGGTAAAAATTTGGAAGAGTTCATAGCATAAAACTCCCTACACATACTAATCAACGACAGCAACACTCCATCATTTGAAAATACCACAGGCAGCAGCTTCATTTATTTGACACTAGCAAACAACGCTATTTTACCCCAGGTTTATGAATGGAAATGCGAAGAAGAGGAAAGCTGTTCTGATCATCGCATATTAAGTTTTAATCTCATCTTCTCATCTTCTTTATACCCTCTTTTACCTTGCGGTGTCGAGGGTACATTGATCATCGGACCTCAATCCGTTTACAGGATAAGGTGGTCAGCCCTATGCCCCGGTATATCCTATGGCCTTTAGTGTTAAGTTCTCAAGGCCAGTTTGCCTGCTTTGCGGGATGAAAAACCCCAGAATAAACTGAGGAAAAAACCCTGCTGTCCACGCCCAAGACTGGCTAACTTGGCTATGGCTGAGGAAGATCCTTCAGCTCCTCACGTCACCGACGGTTCGATTCCCGTCGAATAACAAAATATAAACAGAATAAACAGAATAAACAACACAAACCATCGCATTAACATCAAGTACTTCACCAATAAAACCAATCTAGAGATATTTGCTAAAGTATTAAAAACTGAATTTTCATTCCTAATCTCAGAACATCACTTTAATGGGATCAGCAAACAACAGCTCAGCTTAGACAAGAACCTAGCCATCTGGGCATCAGAACAAGCTGATATAGATTTCCTTGTTTATGTGCTTTCATCAGGTCTGAAAGCACATTAACAAGGACCAAACACTCGGAACAACCGAGAAGCTAAACATCGAAGGAAGAAAATCAGTACTTTGGTGGAATGTCAAATTAACAGTCCTAAGAAAACGGATTAATGCACTCAGATGACTATATCAAAGAACATACAATAACCAAGATTTAAGGGAGAGCAGAAGACAGCACTACTATAAAGCCAAATACAGCTATCAGTCCAAAATTACAAATGCAAAAACAGAATCATGGAAAAAAGTCTGTACTGTTTCAACCGTATCGAATCCTTGGAATTGCATATATAAATTAGCAGCAAGCAAGAATAAGTCAACACCTATATTATCAACCATCAAGAAAACAGACGGTACCTACACTAAAAACTTGGCAGAAACTGCAGCTATTATGATCAACAAATTTATTCCTGATGAAGATGAATCAACAGACGAAGAAATCCACAAAACCTACAGACAAAGAATGAAAACTGACATAGATACTCTTAACGATGACTTATTTAGAACTAAAGAAATCGAGTCAGTATTAAGATCAATGGATCCGAGTAAAACTCCTGGAGAGGACGGAATAACCAGCAATATACTACTAAGAGTGTTTGTCGAATTCCCCGAATTCATAACAGTTTACAACAAATGCCTAAAAAGTGGGCGATTTCCTTTAAAATGGAAACGTTCTAAAATTATACCCATAATAAAATCAGGAAAAGAAACATCCGATGAAATTAGCAAATACAGGTCAATCAGTCTCATAAATGTTGCTGATAAGATGCTAGAAAAACTTCTGATAAACCGAATAATGAACTATGTCTACTCAAGAAACCTATTAAGCAGCAATCAATATGCATTTAGACCTCAATCCTGCACAGTAGACACAATTATGGAGGTGAAAGAGTTCACAGAAGACACAGCAAAAAAAAGATGTACTACTGATCTCACTCGACGTACAAGGAGCTTTCGATGCTGTGTGGTGGCCAGCCATAATCAATCAATTAGGAGATTTAAAATGTCCAAAAAACTTACTCGATCTTACAAAAAATTATTTTACAAATAGAAGAGCAACCATGCTATTAAAAACCACAGCTGTAACGAAAGAAGTCAAATGAGACTGCCCTCAAGGTTCCTGCTGTGGACCAGGCTTCTGGAACATCCAGTATGACTTGCTATTAAGACTTCCTTTCACTACTGAAACAAAAGTCATAGCTTATGCAGATGATGCGATGATAATGATTTGTGGACGCGACGGCATACAACTAGAAATAACGGCCAATGAAGAACTCTTTAAAATTGCAGAGTGGGCATGCGAGAAGAAAGTAACATTCAATAGCAGCATGTCTAAAGTGCTTCATATCTCACATAAAAAATCAAAACAACCTGTTACAGTCTTCCTAAACGGAGAAGTTCTTGGGGTAGCCAGTGAGCTAAAATACCTAGGGATAATGATAGATGAAAGATTTACCTTAAAGAAGCACACCTCATATGTTGCTGAAAAAACGCTTACAAATTGTAAACCTTCTAGCAAAGTTGGCAAGGATTAAGTGGGGAATCGGCCAACGAGCACTGAAAACAATATATACCAGAGCTATACTACCATTAATATCTTATGCTGCACCTGCCTGGAAATATTCACTAAAATCAAAGAAAAATAGACAAAAGCTAAATAGAGTTCAACGCCTTATAGCCATATGTACAATTAAAGGATACAGGACAATATCTTTTGATGCAGCTTATGTTATTGCAGCTTTTACACCAATCTGCCTGAAAATACAAGAATTATCTCTAATACACGAAGTCACTTTCGGAAGATATAATGAAAATCTAACATAGATCCAAATTGCTACAAATGTCTGCTTCACTACAGTAAGTGACCTCACCCAGCAAAGAAAACAAATATTAAGGAGAAGGAAAGCTCTGAAAGTGACGAATTCCATATATACACTGACGGAAGCAAAGCTGGAGGGAATGTCGGCTGTTCTTTCATTGCATATAACAGGCAGTCCATTATACAAGAATGCTGCTCTAGACTGCATCCTCTCTATTCCAACAACCAATCGGAACAACTATAATTCATTCACTTATATATTTCCAGGAATTAGAAGTCAATACCTCTCATCAAAAGACAGCAACAATTTACAGCGACAGTAGAAGCACTAGAGACGGCATAAAAAACCAGAACAGTGATATAGTGTTAATAGAACAGACAAGAAAGCTGATTTGGAATCTCACTTTATCAGGATGGGAAATCAAGTTCTGCTGGGTGAACGCACATACAGGGGTTGCAGGAAACGAGAGAGCGGATCAGTTGGCTAAAGAAGCGGTTAGAAACGAACAGCTAGAAACAAGTTACCAAAAGTACTCGAAATTTGCTATAAAAACACTTTCAGAAAAAGAAGCCTAGACTTGTGAGAAGAAGAATGGAAAACGTCAATAAATGGATCATCGACAAAAGAATTCTTTCCCAGCATCAGAAGCAGACTCCAGCTGAAAAAACATGCCATTTCTTCAAGTTTAACCACACAACTAACGGGACATGGAAAACTAAGACACCACTTACACAGATTCCATATCCTGGAATCGCCATCATGTATTTGTAGTTCACAACTCCAACAGACTGTTGACCACATACTTTATGACTGCCAGCTACTGGACTCCATATGGATGCCCCTAATGCAACACGTCATTACTTCTGGACACAAGTGGCCAGTGTCAAAACAGAGACTAATCGAACAGTATTACTCAGAACTAATTAAATTTGCCAATAAGATTAACTACCAGTCATTGTAAAGTAACATAAATTACTGATATTGTATGAATTATATAGTGTAAATATATGTTTATATAAAAATATAAATATAAATATGGATGCAAAAGTCGGAATATGTACATATAGATGTAAAAATATAAATGTAAATATGAATATTGATACAAAATTAGAAATGTAAATGTTAATCGGTACTTGGAAGCTACATGTAATATATGCATTGTATGCAATGGAGCATGTAGGAATAAATTACCTCCTGGTTGGGTTACTATTGGGAGGAAAATGCAACACACACACACACACACACACACACACACACACACACACACACACACACACACACACACACACACACACACACACACAAACTTGTATGTATATATGTATGATACACATACATGCACTTGGGGATGTTATTACATGACACCCCCAAGGAGGTCAAAGACTTATCAAAGGAGGGCACCTACTCTGCAACTTTCCACCTCCACCACTTAATCCACCAAATACAGTGAACCGCAATTACCATCATCATCTGTTAGTATTTTAGGTTGATTTGTCTGTATGCAGGATGAAAAATCTGAGTTTCTGGGCCATTTCCTTTATCCAATTGTGCTGTCAGTTTATTATAAATGTGAATTATTTATAGAGCCATTCTGTTCCTATCCACTCATTCCTGGATTTTATTATTATTAGTATTATTATTATTATTTAGGCCTCCATGGAGTCAAAAGACTCATCGTGGGAGGTCCTTCCTAAGAAACACAAAGTCTATCAAGACTCATCGAGGGGAGTCCCCCCCTAAGAAACACAAAGTCTATCATACTATTCCTTAAACTCATTGACCGTTCTTGCTCTCACCACTTCATTAGGCAATGCATTCCATGGTTCAACCACCCTCCATACAAAGAACCCGCTCCTTACCCTCTTGCTCACAGTTCCCTTTCGTAACTTCCAGGGATGGCTTCTTGTCATCACTCCTCCCCGCTGTTCAACCAAGCGAAAGAACTCCCCGGTGTCAACCCTGTAACCACCTCTCAGTTTAAAAGAATGACAGTACATTGCGCCCTTCGATTGGAATAGGCCTAAGTTCGATTCTCGTCACAACAGGAGGAATCTTTATCTGGGCGATTTTCAATGGAAGGTGAGTTAGCCGATCTCATACGGAGGTAGCAGGGTTTTTTCTCCCAGAAACTCGGGTTTTTCATCCCACATACAGACAAATCGACCCTTCAGAACACACAATTTACAGACATAGAATACTAGTTGTAGTGGTGATGGAGGTGGGCGGTAGATGGCGTTGATGGAGATGATTCGTAGTAGAGGTTCGGTGTAGTGGTTGAGATAGTTGTAGGTGTTCTCCTGCGATGAGTCTTCGGACTCCTTGGAGGTGTCAGGAATAATAATAATAATAATAATAATAAAATCTCTACCACATTATATGGTACTTTCATCTACTGTCTCTCTTGTTGTCCTAATCCTAATGCCACCAACTATTCTGAATGTTTTGATATTCTTTCTCTAAATATTGATTTTCCTTGGTCTAACTTTCCTAATAGCAAGGTCATCTCTCAGGGATTTGAATGTTCATGACATTACCTGCTTTCCTCTTTCAACTGAACAGATCAGATCAGGCAGGTAGAGGTACTAAGACATTTGCTATCACCAATCACCTTACACAAATCATTCATAAATACCAGTTAATTCTAACCACTCTCTAAACATCTCAGAACTCTTCCTTACTAAGTGACCCTTCTAGGTACACTGTGAATGTTGCTTGTCCTTTAGATAATTCAGATCATAGCCTCATGCACACAGCCACTCCAGCAAATGTGTTGTATGCCATTATAAATATAGCAAGTGGGATGAACATTGCAACTTCTGTTTCTCATTTCTTTGGTTGAGATACTGTTTCCAACTTTCTTACCCTAACATATGTCCTGAATGTGTCACCAGAATAATCCTCATTGGTATGGAAACATTCCAATATACATTCCCAGCCCGCCCTACCTAAGTCTTGGTTCTTCAAAAGATGCTCTAAAGCTGTACAAGTGAAGAACCAAGCATCTTTTATATCTCTGTCTTCCTTTACTGCTTATACTACTGTAAAACTATCAACTCATCCAAAACGGATTTTGAAAGATCTACTTGCATCGTGTCTCCAAATAGCAGTCGTGCCTTCTGGTTGTTGCCAAAGCCATTGGCCACCACTTCTGTCCATCACTGCTCCCACCACTGTCTGACCTGCTTCCACTCATCTGAACCTAACACTTGCTTCAAATGAGTCAGAGAAATTATCCTCACTTGTATGAAGGCCTTCATCCTCCATTTTACCCAAAATTCTCATTTGCCTTCGAATCCTGGTTCAAGAAAAAGTGTATCAAAGCAGTTGATGAAAAATATTCAGCCTACTGAAGGTAGCTTGCATCAAGCTACCTTCCAGCTTCATACTTTGCCTATATCATAGCATGCAACAAGTGCAAAACAGCCATCAGCAGATTCAAATCAGATTTTATAAAAGATAACAGCAGCAAACTTCTCTCTCTTCCCCAAATGGAAGCTATGCCTTCTGGTCCACTTGCTAAGGGCTTTTTATGCAACTTCTGCTCACTTGCACTTCTCTCTCTCATCCTGATGGCATTATCAAAGATTACTTCAATCAGAGATAAAGGTGACCTCTTTGTACCACTCTTTTCTTTGTTTCCTGCATAGATGAAAAAGGGAAATTGCTTCCTACTATACCAGAATTCAAGCACTGTATACCTCCTGTAGTTTTTCCACAAAAAGACATCAGAGCACTACTAAATAATTTGGACACTAAAAAGTCTTCTAATCCTGATGGCATCTCTCCAATTGCTCTCAAATACTATGCTCTAAAGCTAACACCTGTCCTGCATCATATACAATCTATTATACATAGCTGGTGCTTATCTCAATGTGTGGAAGCCATCTCATATCCAGCCTATTCCAAAAAAAGGGAGATAGAAGTCTACTGTTAAACCACCACCACAATTGCCAACACCTCTGTTCTCTCCACAATAATGAAGAAAGTAATCAATAGCCAACTTTTCCACTACTTAGACAACCTCAATTAATTAGCAATCACAAGTATGGAATCTGCCATTCAAGATCCACAGCTGACCACTTAGCTTGTGTCATCCACCACTGGACATATGCCATGGAAAGGTTGGAAAAACTTGTGCTTGCTCTGGACACTTCCAGAGATTTTGACCATATCTGGCACAGAGGCCTGCTAAACAAATTGCCATCACTTGGTCTTCCTGCCACCCTCTGTAATTCAGTAACCAGCTTTTTTTTTTTCTGGTCATTTTCTGTAAATCATGGTAGATGGCTCCTCTCTTCAGGCTTCACTACAATGCAGGACTGCCTCAAGGCTCAGTCCTATCACCTACTCTCTTTCTCCTGTACTTAAATGGCCTACTCTCAATCATCACTACTCCTATTCACAGCTTTGCAAATAGGGCCTCAAACATTGATCTACATACCATCCTTCAGGTGGAGTGAGGACAGTCTTGTCACATTCAGTGCCACCACAATACACAGTCTTGCCTTTTTTCATGCAATAGAGATCCCACCTCACCTACCCTTACCATCAGTAATATCAAATACACAAATCACCAGACATGATCAGATCGCTCTTCCTGGACTAACTTTTGCT
Organism: Typopeltis vanoorti; assembly: GCF_054136105.1. Classification (NCBI taxonomy): domain Eukaryota; kingdom Metazoa; phylum Arthropoda; class Arachnida; order Uropygi; family Thelyphonidae; genus Typopeltis; species Typopeltis vanoorti. The sequence continues at coordinate 159,861,216 of NC_143553.1, read as the reverse complement.
CCCAGTCTCTCCCAGCATAAACATCACATCAGTAGCTTCCTCAGCATCCCAAAAATTAGGCATTCTCTTTCATTCAAGATGCTATTTTACATCTAACCAACTCTTAACTATATACGAATACGAAATCTGCCCATTCTTAAAATACAGCTCACGTGTTTGGGGTGGTACACCTAAAACTTCCCTAAAAATCCTTGATGTTATCCAAAGGAGAGAAATTAGGCTCATAAATGATCCCTGTATTATATTCACTTTAACTTCTATCTCACAGATGCAATGTTTTGGCCCTGCATCTATTCTACAGGTACTTCAATGGTTATTGCTCTGCTGAATTGGCAACCATCATTACTCTGCTTTCTGTTGCACTTGTTAATACAAGAGCAGCAGCTGCTAAGAATCCTTTTATTATGCAACTGCAAACACACCAAATCTGCTTCTCCTCTTCCTCTTTTTCCTCTTTTCTTTGTCTTCCTCTGAAACAGCTTTTCTCATGAACTATTCCCAAATAACTACAACCTACAACTCTTCAAAAAAAAAAAACATCAATAAACTTCTATCTCAGTACTCATCTGCATCTCACACAAAATTTCAGTGGGCACATTGCAAAAGTGGACAAAATAGCTTTAACAGATCACTATGATGTTGTAGAATACATTGAGAAGTAGAGATAGAAAAGTTATCATTCTTCTTTATAAGGCTTAGTTGTGACTGTATCTGAAATATTTTGCACAGGCCTAGTTGTCTGGATTTCTTGGGGAGGAGATAGTGGAGAAAATCCAGATATCAAAGTGATCAAAATAGTGACAGACATATGAAATGTTTTCTATGAGAATAGACTGAAGGTGGGTAGGTTTGCAAAATTTAGCTGATAGGCATAAAAGAGAGAGTATAATAGAAACTAAAGTTACTAAACGTTTTTATAAGATTAATATAATACAAATGAAATGTTTCAGTATATAACAAACTGGTAGAGAAAAAGACATTACTCCTGGAGGTTGTTTAAGAGTGTAGCTACTGAGGGTATGAGGACTAGATTTTTGCCTGGAGAGTGGTGAATGAGTGGAATGGGTTGAATTGCCGGAAGAGATGTCATATAATAATAATAACTGTTTGTCTTATTTCTTCTTCCTCCTTCATCTAAAATTGAATATAATTTCCACTGCTAGTTATCATTTCCAGAAACACTGCATTTATGTATACATTAACTAGAAAGTGTAGAGCAAAGTTTTTTATTTACTTTATCTTATTATTATTATCTCATCTTCCTTTTACCTTGCAGTGTCGAGGGTTTATTAATCATAGGCCCTCAAACTGTTCACAGGATAAGGTGGTCAGCCCAATGCCCTGGTGTATATCCTATGTTCTGTAGTGTTATGTATTATATATGTTGAACTGCATTTGTTTTAATCTTTAAAACCTGAATTTGGTTGAAGTAAATCATTTTGAAAAACATGTTACTTATAGTATTTATATATATTTATGTTTATTATCCTTACATATTTATATTTGTGTATTTACTTAGAAAACTTTGGCTTATCATTCTTGCCCAGGCGCTAATGGGAATTGGAAGCGGAGCAAAACTGGTAGCAAGCTATATCAATGCCTTCAAAGAAACTTTGTAAGTAAACTGGATTGTATCAGTTTTGACGTTATAATTTTTCGTTACCAGGCACTGAAATATGAAAATCAAAATACTTTAAATTCCTTTCTATAGTTGAGGTGCATCATCCCAACTGTGAAGTTGGAGACAGTGGAGAATGTTTGCAACAGCAGGAGTATAAGGTGCAGGCTAGGAAAGTGAGGAGTGTGGAAGGAGAAAGGTACATATGAAAGCAGAAGGGCTGAGGCATCAGAACAAAATCCTGGAGAATTCTATAGTTATTTAAAGAAAAGGTTATTATGGAAGACTGATTTTAGTTATTGGAAATGGCACATGGGTGTCAAAACTGCTGAAGACAAGATAATGTTCAGCAAGGATTTGTCAGTGTATTTCATGTTGGAGGATTAGGAGCAGTAATTTCAGCTACTTAGGCATGATTTTTAGTGAAGATGGTAAATTAAATATGGAAATAGACAACAGAATCAGCAAAGCTGGTATGGTGGGAAGTCAATTGAATAAATTCATATGGAATAAGAGAAAAATTAGTCGGAACACTAAATTAGCTGTATACAAGACTGTGTTCAAATCATGGATCTAAGAGCTGGGTCAGAAGTAAAACACTTGAACAAAGACTAGAGACCGCAGATATGAGAGTGCTGAGAAAGATTATATCGGTGAACAGATGGCATCAATGGCAATATCATATTAAAAATGAGGATATTAGGAAAGAACTTGACATTGTCAGCATCCAGGAATGCATTAGCAGAGCTAATCTTAGGTGGTATGGTCACTTAAACAGAATGGAAGACCAAGATATAGGTGGATTGATATTGTACAAAGTGCCTTAGACGATAGAAATATAAGATCTGGTAATGTTGGAGTCTTGACAAGTAACAGACTGATTTGGAGGAAAATTGTAGATAGGAAGTTAGTAATGATGTAATTTTTTTCATGTAGTACTATCATATCCTGTACACCCCTTGAGGGTACATGGCAGGAATTTGATGATGGAAGAAGAAGAGATATTGACATTTAAGAAATATGAAGTGTTTGGAATTTTAAGTAAGCTGGATATTAATAAGGCTGTGGCACCAGATGGAATATTGATGCATATATTAAGGAATGTGCAGAGCAAAGAGGAGCTGACAGTGCCTTTGACTTGGCTGTTTAACAAAAGTTGGACAAAAGAACATTCCCAAATAGTGGAATGAGGGCAAAATACTGCTACTCCATGAGAGAGAGAGAGAGAATCCAAGTTAGTGTTACAAAACTATAGATCTCTTTTTATATCAGATGTAGTAGTGAAGATATTACATAAGGAATTACGAGTTAGAAAAGCATGGAATATTCAATTGATAAGAATTAATAGATCTTTACAGACAGCAGCATCAGTCTGTTGAGAATTCTTGCTACAATAATATAGTTAGATTTTCCCATATGGTAACAACTATATTGCACAGAGAAGATGTTTATACAGTGAATTTTCTAGACTTTGCAAAACCTTATGATAGAATTCCACATGAAAAATACTGCTGAAATTAAGAAGGATGAATATGGATAGTCAGTTGATTACAGGGAAGAGTGACTGAGGAAAGAAAGAGTAGACTTGAAAGAGAATGGTAACAGTTCTGGGGCTGTCATATTTTAATGATATCATTTTTGGTTTGAGAGGAAACATTTAGTTGTTTGCTGATAGAGATCAATGGAGATATCTGTTCAATGTCTCTTCTGGTACTTTGACTAGAAGGGACAAAATGAGATGTATTGTATTAGCATAATTTTGCTTCTGTTGGAAGAGGAGGCATTAGAGTAGGAGGGGACTGATAGTGTTGGGGAAGAAGAAATTGAAGTTCAAGAGACATATTAAAAGTTGTTACCCAGAAAACTGCTACCACATTTGGAAGGTCATTGGCAACAGGGATTAGGAGGTGAGAGTGGCACTGATCATGCCACATTTGGATTTGTTTCTTTGCATAGATCTGATCATCTGGATATCTGGGTGGTAAAGAAACATCAAATCAAGTGAAAAGCACTGCACAAACTGTAGATCATCTGTGCATTCTCTGTTGTTATTTATGGTCCATATGGCTTACATTATGAAGGAAACAGCATCAAAATTATATATGTTAATCTCAGCTTTTTATGCAGAATGCTATACTTCTAAGTAAATCCACTACACATTTTTAGTACTTTAACTGAATTGAATAAGTGCTGAAACAAATTTGACATGAAAATCAGCAATAAAATACCAATACTATGAGAATAAATAGGCAGGAACATGGAAAATATCAACTGCATATTCAAATGGAGAAGCTATAAAACAAGCAAAATATTTCAGTTATTCAGGTGCAATTTTTAATGAAGATGTAAAATTAAATATGAAAATGGATAACATGATAATGACAACTACTACAGCAGGAATCCAGTTGAATAAACTTACATGGAATAAGAAAGAAATTAGCCAAAACACTAAATTAGTAGTGCTCAAACCAGTTTAAACTTATGTATCTAAAAGTTGGGTTAGAAATAAAACCACTGCTACAGACCATAGATATGAAAGTTCTGTGGAGAAATTTTAGAAATACACGTGACATTATTAACATTTCATCTAATATTAACATTTCAGTATTGTCAGATCTTACATTTTAGTCTTCTAAAACACTTCTAACTGCATCAATCCACTTACATGTTGGTCCATTTCTGAATTTTTTCATTGTTTGTTTCATTCTTTCAATGAAAATTATTTCATTGATTTTGAATCAATGACATTGCCGGTGGACTGCAAGGGGATATTCAGTTGTTTGCGGATGATGCAAAGCTGGGAAGGATTATTAGTAATAGTGCAGATGTGGTAGCCCTGCAAGAGGATTTGAATAAGCTAGATAGATGCGCAAATGAATGGGGTTGTGGGTTTAATGCAACAAAATGTAAGGTCTTGAGGTTTGGGAAACATCGATGGGATGCTGCATACTCTATGGGAGGAGTTATACTGGAGGAAGTAGGGGAGACAAGAGATCTGGGGTTGATGATTGATAGAAACTGAAGTTTAGGGGACATATTGCAAAGGTGGTGAAGGTAACACAGAGGATTGCTGCTATTATGAGAAGGACACTGACCTGCAGAGATAAGAGGGTTATCATTCCGTTGTATAAGTCTCTGATCAGACCACACTTGGACTATTGTTCTCAGATTTGGTCCCCAGTATTTGAAGGGGATAAATTAACTGTGTAAAGGATACAAAGACGGATGACAAAGATGGTTTCAGGACTGTACAAGCATAGTTATGAGGATCGGCTGAGGGAATGTGGACTTCAGTTTGGTGGATAGAAGAAGGAGAGGTGATATGATTGAGATTTTAAACTGTTGAGAGGTGGTTACAGGGTTGACACTGGGGAGTTCTTTCACTTGGTTGAACAGCGGGAAGGAGTGATTACAAGAGGCCATCCCTGGAAGTTACGAAAAGAAACTGTGAGCAAGAGGGTGAGGAGTGGTTTCTTTGCGTGGAGGGTGGTTGAACTGTGGAATGCATTGCCTGATGGAGTGGTGGGAGCAAGAACGGTCAATGAGTTTAAGGAGTGGTATGATAGACTTTGTGTTTCTTAAGGGGGACTTCCCCTCGATGAATCTTGACAGACTTTATGTTCTTAGGAAGGACCTCCCACGATGAGTCTTTTGACTCCATGGAGGCCTGAATAATAATAATAATAATAATTTCACCAGTATTTAAGTGACCATACCAAGGTGGTATGGTCACTTACGTACCTTGTTTTGCTAACTTCTTAGATACTGAGGCCGTATCCAAGATGCCCCACTTTCTCTTCTGTTCCAGAAAAAATTCAGAAATGGACCAACATGTAAGTGGATTGATGCAGTTAGAAGTGTTTTAAAAGACTAAAATGTAAGATCTGACAATACTGAAAATCTCAATATCACATAAAAATTTAACTGTTTGCAGTACTGGCATAGTATCACTGTAGTACTCAATGTAGATTGATATCATGAAATGATGATGATGAGCTGTAGCATTGTTTAGAAATTTATTTAATTCATTTGCATATGAAGAAAACAATGTTTGACTGATCATTTATTTTCAGCAATATTTGTCTCTATATCCCTTTATCCCCCCAAAAAAAATTTAAAAAAAACTTCAGTTGGAAGTTTTGCAAATGCACACTAATGCAAATGTTGAGGACTAGGTTTAACAGAAAAAATATTATTGGCATAAAGAATCCAAGCTTAGAATCCAAGCTTATGACTTTGCAAAAGCAGTTCATAGTAAAAATGAATGTATCATAATTGGCTAAAAAACGAGTTTTTATCCTTGCTTTTACATATACCAAAGCACAAAATGCCTGAAGGGGGGGGGGAGCTCAGTCCAAAACAGACTTTGAAAAAGGCCAAATGTAATCTACCTTCATTTGGTTCTCACTAGAGATATTAGTTCTAACTTCTCTACCTTGCTTTCTCCCCTTCTGCATTCTGATGGCCTGTGCACCATCAGCAAAACAAAAGTTTCCCCTTATCATGTGTATATGCTCAGCACCTCTCATAATCTTTTGGCAATGATTATGTCACTCTGCAGATCTTACATCACTTTTTTTTTTTTTTTTTTGCATTTTTATATTCTACTGATACACAGTTGAAAATTAGTCTATATCTAGTCCATCCTGAAGAAGGGTCACAGATCTGTACCATCCAACTGTTGATTTATTTCTTGAATGTTATTTTTCTCCAAAACAGTGGGAATATCTACAAACAGCAACTTCTGAAATGCCTGGAAGCTTTCTATCTAATTAGTGATTGCCAATATTGATTCTCTCTCAAAACCTCGGTGACAGAAGATCATTTAGCAACTGGCAGGGCAACCCCAGCTGGTGAAGTCTCATTTGGGTAGGAGCCAGAATAAGCGAGATATCCTCAAAGTGGACAACAGCACATTCCAGTACCAAGTACCAATATGTGTATTTTTTTTCTTAAATTGGTGCTTTTTGGTCATAGTTGGATTGTGGCTGAGAAAGATATCAGTTTTTTTGAACATCATAGAGTTTTCTATTTTCATTTATGGTGCTGAATCTTGGACACTCAGCAGAAAAAATATGGACAAGATAAATAGCTTTGCGATGTGGTGCTGGAGAAGGATGTTGAGAGTCTCCTGGATGGACAAAAGGCATAATGAAAGTATAATAAGTCAATTAAAAATCAAGAGCAGCTATATGTTGCAAATGAAAGCATTCTCAAATACTTTGGTCACATTTCAAGACGTGAAAATGAACAACCTGGAAAAACTTATCATTCAGGGAAAAGTGGAAGGACAAAGAAAAAGAGGATGCCCAAGACCAATATGGTTGGAACATGTTAAAAAGATTACTGGAATTACTTTGGAGTTGGCCAGTGCTGCAAAAAAAAGGCAGAAAGAAATGGAGAGACATTGTTGGTAGAGTCAAGGGTCCTCAGACATGAGGAGACCGAGCAGAAGAGAAGACTTGCCTCTGAATGAGTAATATGGAAAGATTTGAAGAAACACAGATTTTTATCATCACTATTTTCATAGCATTTGATAGGTCTGACACAAAGGTCTTTTGAGTAAATTTCAATATTGTGGCATTTCTAATATGTATTTTGTAATTCAATGACTAGTGTTCTCACTGGTAACTTACAGCACATGAAGATAGATGACTTTTCCTTCCAAGTTCTTCAGCAGTTAGTTAGTTTTGTATAATGATACAACAGCAGTGAGTCCCTTTTATCGGAAGGTTCAGCACTATCGCAATCCCCCAAATTTTATCCAGCTCAGGACTGGCATAGCTGATGAATCAGGCCTATGGCTGGGTCAGTATTCCTGACTGTAATCTGTGTGTGTTCATGTGGCCGGTTTGCCAGCTTGTGGGATGAAAACCCCCCAGATAAACTGGGAGAAAAAGACCAGCTAACTTGACTATGGCTGAGGAAGATCCTTAAGCTCCTCAAGTCATCGACAGGAATTGAACCTAGGACACTCCTTTCCCAGGCATATGGTTGTGAAGTGCAAAGCGACTAGGCTAACTGCACAGACTTTTCAGCAGTGCTGGAGTGTCTTACAATTCTGTTCTTTCACCTGCTTTCTCTTCTGTACAGCAATAATATACTCTTTTGCTACAAACTACTAATGTGATTCATAGTTTTGCAGGCAACATTTATACTCTTTTGCTACAAACTACTAATGTGATTCATAGTTTTGCAGGCAACATTTCTTACTCTTATTTGTCATTCTCAAAGCCTTATATACAGACCAATCATCTTTAAGAATGTCTATAGTAGATTATCTAAATGCTGATTGCCATACCATTTTCTAGCAAGGAAAAAAGATAACAGTCAAATTTTAATCCTTCTAAAACTCAGTCTAGTGTTATTTCACTCAAAAAAAAAAAAATCATATCCTGACTTTACATTTGATTCCATCCTGTTCCTGAATAAAGATGTCTCACTTCTTAAAGTGATAGAGGCTACACTTTCTCTTCTGTTCAAAGTGGTATTACTCATATGAACAAGTTCTTACACCATGCAAATTCAACTCAGTCCAGCAATGGTGCTTCTGGTGTTTGGAGAAATGTCCATTCTAGATGTTGTTTAACAGCTCTTCTCTTATGGATTTGCTTCACATTAACAAGAAACATAGATACTTAATATGTGCTTCGAGTCTCTTTCAAGAGATCCAGAGCAAATATTAAGTATCTACTTTTCTTGCAAGTTTTTCATCTCACAAAACAAAAACTGCAAGTAAACACATGCATTTATGAAAAGAATACACTGGCCTCATAGTTTTAGTTGCTTTTGTCACAATCTCAAATAACAACTGCCAAATGCCTTTTCAATAATACTTCCATAGTTAACATCGTCATGCTTTCAACTACAGTTCCACTTCTCGGTTCAAAACTGCAAACATCATGTTACAACTAGTTACTATTTGTAGTCTGGCTTTGAACCCATCAAAGTTGGATGAGCACCTTATAGATAGGCTACCAGCACTATACCTAAAAAAAAAAATAATAAAAAAAATTTTTTTTTCTAATTTCTTAGCTCTGGCTCTCCCTTAGTTCTAGTACACTATAGGTCCTCAATCTTTCCTTGGTGGAATTGATTATTAAAAAAGAGAAAGTTGCATTCCTTACCTTGGAATTTACTCAGATAGAGTAATTAATTCTGTCAGTTGTATATGCTTTGTGACTGGTTTGCTTGTTTTTCTGAAAGAAAAACTTCATTTTCTAGAAGGAAAACTCTGACCACATTCATATGGGAACAACTAACTCACTTTCAGCAGAAAAAACAACAACTTCTAAATGTTTCTCATGCTTGGATGAGATATGAACTCAGGTCTTTCCAGCCTGAGGTTGGTTGGATAAACAACTAGTATTGTCTAAGAGTACTGAAGTACTGTTCAATAACAATCTTCTTCTTCTTCATCTCCTGCAGCTTGTCCCACTTAAGTGGGGTTGCTGTTTGTAGTGAGTCTCCTCCACATCCTCCTGTCTTGGGTTGTAACCACATCCAAGTTCTTCATCCTTAAGTCTTCCTCCACCAGCTCCTTCCATCTCTTCTTTGGCCGCCCGCTCTTCCTCCTCCCATGCACATCCATCTGCATGACCTTTCTTCCCACATACTCATCCTCCCTCCTCATCACATGACAAACCATCTCAACCTTGCCTACTGTATCTTTGCTCCTAAGTTCGTAACTTTCACTGTCCCCTCACACAGTCATTTCTCAGACGATCCTTTCTGGTCACACCGCACATCCACTTAAGCATTCTCCACTCCGCTACCTCCATCCTGCTGATGTTATTTTTCCTGAGGGCCACAGTTTCCATAGCATATATCATAGCTGGTCTCACTACTGTCCTGTAGATTTTGCCTTTTAGATCAGCATCCCCTTATGGCAGAGCACTCCAGCCATCTCTCTCTCCAGTTCCTCCATCCCACTTCCTTCTCAGCCTCTCCATCCTCTTTTACTATTAAACCTAAGTATCTAAAGTCACTGACCTTCCTAATGACATTTCCTTCCAGCTCCAGATCTGTATCCTGGCTGCCATCCACTTTGCAATACATATACTCTATCTTACTTCTGCTCAGTCTCATACCTCTCTCTTCCAGTACTTTCCTCCAACTTTCCAGTTTAGCTGCCACTTCTTCTCTTGATTCTGCACACAGCATGATGTCATCCGCATACAACATAGTCAAAGGCACGTCTTCTCTCACCTCCTCTGTCACCACCTCCATCACAATATTAAACAGGAACGGACTTAATGCTGACTCTTGATACAAGCCACCTGTCACTTGAAAACTTTCTGTCTCTCCCAGGCAGGTCCAAACTCTTATCTTCATATTTTTGTTCATCTCCTGCATCAACCTGACATATTTCTCCAGTACTTTCTTCTCCCTCAGACACCTCCAGACTTCTTGCCTTGGCACTCTATCATATGCTTTCTCGAGATCAATAAACACCAGATGTAGCTCCCGTTGTTTCTCTTGACACTTTTCCATCATCTGCCATAACCCAAAGATAGCATCTGTCATCAATTGACCAGGTATGAAGCCAAATTGTTTCTTTGCAATCTTCACCTCCTTCCTCAGTTTTCCATCAAGTACCCTTTCTAGGATTTTCATTGTGTGGACATCAACTTTATTCCTATGTAATTCTTACAGGCCCTGCATCAGGTCAATTCCCTCTTCCCCCAGTGCCTTCCATGCCTCCACTGGGATCTTGTCAGGGCCCACTGATTTTCCATTCTTCATCCTCTTTATGGCCTCCTTCACTTCCACTCTACTGATGTTCTGCACCATCCCCTCATAAGGCTGCCCATCTTCTCTGTGAGTCCTCATATTTTCTTCATTCAAAAGCCATTCAAAGTATATTCTCCATCTGTTTCTTATATCCACATCTCTCCTTAATTCCCCTTCTCCAGAGTCTTTGAGCTACCTCACATGTAAGATGTCTTTCGATGCTTTATTTCTACATTTTTCCAATCGATAAATTTTTCTCTGTTCTTCCTTTGTTTCTAATTGATCATAAAGACCTTGATATGCAAGGGTTTTTGCCTATGCAACAACTCTCTTGGCTTCTTGCTTTCTCTGTCTGTATTCCTCTCTGTCCTCTTCCACTCTTGATTCGTCCCACTTCTGCTTTACATTCCTCTTTGCTGCCACTGCTTCCTGTACATTATTATTCCACCACCAATCTTCCTTCTGCTCTCTAATCTTTTCAGATGTTTCACCTTTTGAATTATCTCCACCAATCCTGTACACTTTCTAGTCTATCTGAAATCCTCTCTAACATCCTCTCTCTAAAACGGTTCCTCACACTCTCTTCTTTTAAGCGAAACCACTTAATTGTCTTCATCCCATGGCTTTCAAAGGTTCTTATCTTTGACCTTATTTTTAAGTCTGCACACAGCAGCCAGTGTTGCTGTGCCACTTGATCTTACAATTTGTTACTGCCTTAAGATGTTCTCTTCTAGTCAAAATGTAGTCAATCTGTGAACTGTTGTTGCCACTTCTAAATGTGGCAAATTATCAGATGTTCTTTCCTCTTTCAGAAAAATGAGTTCACAATTGCCAATCAAACGCTACCGCAAAGTCGAAAATCCTCTCTCCTTCCTGGTTCATCATTCCCACTCCATGGTCGCAATTCACCCTTTTACAGTCCCTATTCTGTCTCCGTATGTGTCCTTTCAAGTCTCCTCCAACAATCACCATCCTTTTTTCTTCGAGTTTCCACATTTTTTCATCTAGCAAGTTCCAGAACTCATCTTTCTCTTCTGTTGTATAGCCAACTTGTGGGGATGTAATACATAAGATGACCACTTGCTCTTCTCCAAGACCCAGTTTCATTTGCATGATCCTGTCGTTCCTCCTACCCACTTCCAGTACTTTGCTCTTCATTCTGCTATACACACATCGCAATTCCGACACCATTTCTACCCTCCACCCACTGGGCTTGCTTCTTTAACTGCATCTGCCCTTGATGCGGTAGCCCTCATCCACTTCTCACAGCTGTAGGGTGATGTAGCTGCGCGTCACCTAAGGGGTATGCCCTAGCCCTTGTATCACTTTCTTTTTGACTCATTTGATCATACCTAGAGCTTGCAGTGAAGTTTCACAACCGGATGCCCTTCTTGATGTCAACCCTCGCCATTTATCCGGGCTTGGGACTGGCACCTATTGGTGCTAGCTTGCCCCTTCAGTGGCTGCATAAGACAAAATGACATAGCAAGATAAGAAAGATTCACTCCCTAGCCCTCGAATACTCTAACAGCATTGGGGATGAGGAGCAAGAAGATAAGAAAGAAGGGAGGGACCAGCCTACAGATAATATAACAGATGTATATTGCATGAAGTAAGGCATGGTCCAGCATCGGTACCTCAGGTTTGCCATGCTCACTAAAGTGAGCCTTTGAGGCCACTGTTCAATAACCATATTAATCTTAAATTGTGGACATATATGGCATATACTTCGCAATTCTGTTGCATATATTTTGAACTTTTTTTTTTTAATATACCTATTATTCTGTGTTTTTTTTATTTTTAGGAACAGAGGCTTTCCAGATAATGTTTCGACTTATGCTATAGTCTCAGGTATATTAACTGCAGCACAGGCTCTTGGGTAAGTGGCAGTAACAAACTAGAAATGAGAAGGATTAAATTATTATTTAATTATTATACCAATATATAATAATTATTATTAAATTATTATATGTTGGTACCTCCAGGAAGAGGTACCAATATATAATAATATTGCATATATAATATATAACAATATATAATAATTTTGGCACTCTATGACCAGCCTTTTGCTGGTCATAGAGTGCTAAAATACTTATACCTCATGGAGAAAATATTCACCAAAGTCTGTGTGTCAGTTGTTGTGGTTCAAGTGTTGGAGAGGCTGGTGAGAACCAGGATCCAAAATTGAGTTGACAACAATGGTATTATCTTTGATGGACAGCATGGATTTGCTAAAGGGAGGTCAGGTTTTAGTAATTTACTTACTTATTACAATAAGATGATGGCTTTATTGGACAAAGGAGATGGATACACAGTAGTATACTTAGATTGTGCAAAGGCTTTTGATAGCTTACCACATGCTAAGTTGAAAACTAGAGCAGATGGGATTGGATATTACACTGGTGCACTGGATCAGAGATTGGCTATCTAATAGGTATCAGCAAGTTGCATATGGGGGAGCAATATCCCAGAAAAGGAACATCACTAGTGGTGTGCATATGGAGTCTGTTTTAGGGCCACTGCTGTTTAACCTGTATGTTCATGATATATTGAGGAAGATTTTTATGGGAATATGCAGATGTTTACAGATGATGCAAAGTTGGGACAAACTATGAGGAGTAGAGCAGATGTGTGGCCTTACAAGAAGACGAACAGATTGAATGAATGGGCCAGTTCAATGTTGCAAAATGTAAGGTTTTAAAATATGGGAAACAAAGATGGGATGTAGAATTTACACTGCAAGGATATATTGTTGGAGGTGGAGGAAATAAGAGATCTTTGAATTATGGTGGATAAGGAGCTAAAATTTAGAGAATACACTATAAAAATTGTGAAGATAACAAAACAAATTCTGGAAATGATGCAGAGGACACTGACTTGTAGAAGGAAGGAAGGAGATTCTTGTTTCATTGGCATTGATTAGGCCATACATGGACTACTATGCACAGATTTGGTCACCTGGTTTTCAAAAGGATGAAGAGATGCTGGAGAGGGTCCAGAGGCAACTGACTAAGGTAGTTCTGATCTCTGGAATGTTAAATATGAGGAAAAGTTGAGAAGATGCAATTTACAGAGTAGTAGATAGGAGGAAGAGGGGGTGATAAGATAGAGATGTACAAGTTGTTAAGGGGTTGTTATAGGATTAACAATGAGCAGGTTTTTCATAAAATGTTGGGAAATTAGGGAAGAACAAGAGGTCATCCCTGGAAGCTATATAAGGAGGGTGTGCTCAAGAGAGTGAGGTTTTTTGCATGCAGAGTTGTGAATGATTGGAATGCCCTGTGTAAGAGTATGATGTCAGAATAGAATTTGAATGTGTTTAAGGCAAGGTATGATGAATTGTATGTGTATGTATTACAAAGAGACCTCCTAGATGATTCTTTGACTCCATGAAGTCTTCAGGTAATAACAATAATAATAATAATAATAATAATGTCTTGCCTAGCAGTGCCTAATATTAGTAACTTTCTATTCACTTACCACATATGCTGGACCTCACATGCTTCCTGACCACAGCCACACTCAGCCTTTTGGGAATAACTTCAACTCACCTATTTGCAATGAACTGCAAAATTTTCCTTTATCCATACTGTATAATTCCCTTAACAACTTGTCTGGACTACTGTGCAGAGATCTGTACAATAGTTGAAATAGGGCCATATCAAAGCCTGGTAAAGAGGGTATAATGACCTCCTTATCTCTGCTTCTTAGTGCATTATTCAATAACTAGGTAACCTTATGAGCTATTTTAGCTACTTTTGTAATATGCTCTCTAAGCTTTAACTCAGAGTCCACCAACATCCCCACATCTCCAGCCACATCAGTTTTCTGCAGCCCAGTTCCATCACTGTAGTACATATCCTTTCCTTTAGTATTACATGGTGATCAGCATTCATTTTAGATAATTATGGATAATTATGGTCCATAATTATCTAAAATGACTGTAGTACATAATTGATAATCTTTTCATCCTAAAATCACAACCTTGTATTTTATGACATTAAACATTCTCCTTTGCACATACCGTCAAAGGAGAATGTTTACATTTAAATTGTCCTTCAATATCTGCACATCATCTTTATTAGCTATTGTTCTACCCAGTTTTGCATTATCAGCAAAACTGGGTAGCACAATCATTTCTTATATCATTAATGTACAAAATGAAATAGCAGTGGATTAAGTCCTGTAGCATGCCATTATTCACAAGCCTTCTCCTGGACTCTGTTCCTTCATAAACTACTCTCTGATGTATGTATGTCTGTCTGTCAGCCACCCTCTTATCCACATCACCAACTTCATATCCATACATATTTGCTCCAATTTACTTAATATGCCCTCTGAACTTTAATTCATAGTCCACTAGAATCCACACATCCCTAGCTTCATAAGTTTCCTTCAGCCAAGTTCCATTAATGCAGTACACTGCTAATAATTGTCTCATCTCAAAATGCATAACCTTATATTTTGCAACATTAAACATTCTCCTTTGCCCATACTATCAGTCTGCTTAAATTGTTCTGCAAAATCTTCATATCATCTTTATTATCTATGGCTCCACCCAATTTTGCATCAACATTAAACATCCTGTCAAATTCCTTTGCATGGTCCTGCAGTATCATCATATTATCATTCCTCTTCTCTAACTCAGCCATCTTTTTATTATAAAAAGTAAGTGAGTCATGTCCTAGTCCTTCCTATAGTATCCCATTCCTGAATTTTACCCTTAACAAATTTCTCTAATACCTTGACCACCATTCCTGATATACTGATTGGTTGATAATTTTTTACCTCACACTTTGAGCCTCCATTTATGCAATGGAATTGTTTTCCCCTTTTTCAACTCCCTTGATACCCACCTAGAATGAGACTTAAACAATATGTTCAAAGGGACTATAAGTTCCCAAGTACATTCTCCTAATACATGTGCTGATATACCAAATATTTCCATAGCAGTATTCACATCAATGTTCTGCAATATACTATGCACCTCTAGTTCATCTACATCTGTTTCCTTGTCACCCCCTGTCACACTCAATAATCCAACTATTTTGTTTACTTCAGTCACCTTTCTACCATCAGTATTCATCAGAATTATTTGACCATAGTTATTCTTATGCCCCATTCCAAAAGAACTCTCTGGGATAACCTTCATCTTGTACTGCAAATTTCCTCTTGTACTCACATTACATCTTCCTTACTATACTGGTTACTTTTTTTGCTTGTGTTTTGTACTGCTCATAAGCCAGCCTGGTTGGCCAAGTGGTTAGCATATCTGCTCTCCAGCCAAAAGGCTGCAGGATCAAATCCCACCATGGACATGGCTATTTGTGATTGTCTGTGAAAATAATAGTGGTAGTGGTGGTGGGCAGTAGATGGTGTTGGTGTAGATCATAGGTTCCCAAACTTTTTCGTGCCACCGCCCACTTTGCAAAACATAAATTTTGTAATGCCCCCATTATAACAGTTTTCCGCATTCAAGCTGTTTGATATTTTTAACGTAAATAGCAACTAATGATACATTACTGCTTATGCCATTAAATTTTTAAAAAGAAGTGGCCAATATGTGCTTCATCTTGAACACAGTTATTGCTATACCGATTTTGGTGAAACGTAGCCCATATGTAAAGATTGTAAAATGTATGCTCGAATAACATTATGCACAGTTTCATACAATGGTTTAAATATGAAAATGTGGAATACAATTAAGAGATTGCATTGCATTAATAAGAATCTTATTGTAATAATTAAAACACCATTAAATATATTACAAAATTGTTTATTTCTAACTTATAAAGTAAAAATACAAAGCAAAAATAACAAATTAATGTGAAGTTTCATACAATGGTTTAAATATGAAAATTCGGAATACATATTAAGAGATTGCATTACATTAGTAAGAATCTTATTGTAATAATTAAAACACCATCAAATGTATTAGATGGTTTATTTCGAACTTACAAAGTAAAAATACAAAGAAAAAAATAACAAATTAATGTGAAGGATGAGCCTGGTTCATTTTTAAAAGTTTGTTAATATTGGGGTTCAACTCTTGTCAAAAACAGGCATAAATCACCACGCTTAGTTATATGCAATCGGTTCTTTTTCTTAGATAGTAAATTCACTACAGCACTAAACCCATGCTCAGCTAAATAAGAAGATGGAAATGCAATTAAAAATTTCTGCACTATTTCCCATAATCCAGGGTACGGTGTCGGTATTGATTTTTGAAGCCAGAACTCTTGGTATCCAGTTTTGAATTTTATTTTTACTTTTTCATTTGTTGTGAGTTCTATGAGTTCCACTTCTAAATTTGATGATCCTGCTGTGCTTACATGTGAGAAAGGATCCAGAACCCAATTTGGTATATTCATGTTTAGAATATCCTTGAATCGCTCATTGAAATCAGCATGGAGAACCTCCAAGTGTTGGCAGTATGTAAGTAAATCTTCCTTTTTGAGAGACACTGCTGATAAATTTGAAAAGTGGCTATATTCCTCTCGGCCCATATTCCACTTGAACAGAAGAAGTTTCCCTACAAAAGCGGCAATAATGTTTTTTGTTTTAATTAAATTCAATTCAGCACCTTGTAGTTGTAGAGTGACTTCATTAAATATTTTATAGAGGTCTGTCAAATAAGCGATGTCATTTTTGGATGTAATCAGGTTGGCCCACAATCCGTCATCTCTGTTTTCTAGGAACTCTAGTACTGAATCAAACAAATTGTAAAATTGATTCAGACAAATACCTTTTGAAAGCCAGCAAACTTCTGTGTGAAGCAGCAAATGGTTGAAATCTTCATTGTTTTCAATCGTTTTAGCCCACTACAAAGTTGGCTAAACAATCTGTCACTCAATGAATTGCTTCTAATCTTGTTGACTACTCTAATAACATAATGGAGCGACGTGTGCAGGCGTTCATTTAAATTTTTCGCAACCAAATGTTGATGATGAAGAACACAATGTATAGTGAGTACATTTGATACTGCTTGTTTCAAATACGCTATGAAACCCTTGTGGTGCACTGTCATTGCTGGAGCACCACCAGTAGCAGCAGACAAAATATTACGAATAGGAATGTCTTTCTCTTGAAAAAACTTATTCATGATATTAAACATAGTCTCCCTTTGTATCTGCTTCCAAGTTTTTAGCAAATAATAATTCTTGACAAACTTTTTCTTCTTTTATGAAGCATATGTATGATAAGAGTAGTGGTTCATTATTTGGGAGAGTTGATTCATTGAGTTGAATGGAAAATTGGCATGTCTTCAAATAATCGCACAATGATTTTTCAATGTCTTCAGCGAGTTCATCGATTCTTCTTTGCACTGAATTATTGCTCAAAGGAATTTTCCTGATGATATCTGATGCTGGCTTATGAAGCACAGTGTTTATTACTTCTTTTACTGCCGGCAAGATTAATTCCTCACCAATTGTGTGTGGTTTTCCCACTTTTGCAATTAATAATGAAATATTATAAGAAGCTTGTAATCCGTCATTATCTTATTTAGTGGACGACATAAAAAGTTTTTATATAGTTAGACGTTTAAAATATTTTTCTTCTAGTACTTGAAAATAGGACAAATCTTTATTCTTTTTGTCAGCATGCATTTTAGTCAAATGCTCTTGTAGCCTAGAAGGCTTCATTTGAAAACACTTTTTGGCAAATCAAGCACATGGGTAATAATTGGTTTGTAGGAGACTGAATAAAACCATATTTCAAATACTCAATACTGTACTGTCGACATTTCTTCTTATATTCAGACATAATGAAGTAATAAAATTTGCAAAAATATTCACAAAATAAAAGATTTAATTTACACTTTGTATGACTCCACTTATCTGTCACACTTTCTACTGATGATTGTTGGCAAAGCACACAAAAAATAATGAAACTTATTACTAAACCACTAGTATTTATAGATTTGAAATCTAGCCCAAATTGACTTGCATGCATTGACTTGTTTGTGATACCATCGTACTCGTGCTTGAACAAGTCACGGCAAGCACCCATATTCCTGTCATAACATGCTGAATTGAGTGAATTACCTACGTAATAATTGACCGACATACTACTAGTTAAGACTCGTCTGCTGCGTGGATAGACTAAAGCCTATATGGCATGATCAGTTTTTACAATAGCAAAAAATGAATACATTTTTTAAGTATATACAAAATAGAAGTTAAAATATCCTGTATGATACGTTCAATTTTTTATTTTGCACGCAAGCGCATTTTGTTCGTCCGACCACGCATTGTCTGAATAATTATAAATAATAATTAATAAATAAAATAATTACACAAGATATAAACAACAAACCTACAAAACATAACCACAGAAAACAGTATAATAAGTTTCGAATAATATTTGCTTTGTTTTTATCCTCTAGTTAGCAATATAAGTTAGTACTAACTAGGCTAACTAAAATTTACAATTTTATTTCTTTCTTGCCATTGGGTTTATTTTTGTACAAATCAATTAGAAAAGTGGTTTTATATATTTTATATGTATTTTGAAATGAAATATAACGAATATATTTGCTACTGTAAACATAACCTATTATACACACATGCTCTATTTTCTCATTGACATAGAAAATTGACATCTATTTCTATCTGACATGGTAAATTTTCAAATGATTAAATAATTGAAATAGAAAATTGATAAAAAAATTGATCGTGTAAGACGGGCATAAGATGAATTAAAATGCATTATTTAAATTTTAAATGATTATCTAATCGCAAAATCACGAAAATAAGTAATTTTTAAATATATATTATTAATTTCTTCTATAAAGAGCCACCAACCCCTAGGCTGCCTGAACGCCCCCAAATGCTTCTGATCCCACTATAGCCCCCCCCCCTAGGGGGGTTATAGTGGGAACTTCAGCGTCCACTGGGGGGCAGTACTGCCCACTTTGGGAACCTATGGTGTAGATGATGATGGTAGTTGGACTGAGGGTGGAGACAGAGAGCTGTAGAGTAGGTGCCCTCCCTTGATGAGTCTCTGGACTCTCTGAAGGTGTCAGTCATGTAACAATAATAATATGCTTGCTGATTACCTTTCTCTTAAATTCCCTCCAGAAACTGTTCTTTTATTACAGCTCCTGATTAATGATACTTCTTATCCATTTTATTATTATTATTTCTAGCAAATCTCCATGGAGTCAAAGACTTATTGTGAGAGCCCATCCTAACCATTGTTCATACAATACTTATCTTACTTTTTTTGAACTCATTCGCAGATAAAGCACTCACAACTCATTCCATCCATTCACCACCCTATAAGCAAAAACATCTAGTCCTAACCATCTTGCTAACCACACTTATACAATTTCCTTTGTTCTCTCATTTCCAACTATGTACAGAACAAAATATTTGGTTGCAGTCAAAATATCCCTTTAATAATTTGCTGGCCTGATTGGCTGAGTGGTTAGCATACCTGCTTTCTAGCCAAAAGGCTGCAGGTTCGAATCTCACCATGGGTAGGGATATTTGTGATTGTGAAAATACTAGTGGTCGTGGTGGTCAGTAGATGATATTGATGTAGATGATGAGTTCACCGTAGTTGGTGGATAGAATGGTGGAGATGGAGAATTGTGGAGCAGGTGCCCTCCTATGATGAGTCAACAGACTCATCATATTTAGATGCTCCATAAAATATGATGAGTCAACAGACTCATCATAGACTCATGTAATAATAATAATAACTTATATGCATCTATCATATTTTATTTTTTATTATCTATCAACTACTCTTTCACACTCACTGACCTTCAACTCTGTCCTCATATAGAGCAACCCATAAACCTGCAATAATCTTGGTCCCTCACCTCTGGATCTTCTCCATCACTTCCTCATCTCACTGGAATCTAAGCAACCAGATCTATGGACAGTATTTCAGATAAGACCTTCTTAAAGCCTTATAAAAAGGAATAATAACCTCTCTATCCCTACTTGTCAGTGTGTTCTTCAACAATCATG
Organism: Typopeltis vanoorti; assembly: GCF_054136105.1. NCBI lineage: Eukaryota > Metazoa > Arthropoda > Arachnida > Uropygi > Thelyphonidae > Typopeltis > Typopeltis vanoorti. The sequence goes on along the minus strand of NC_143553.1, from coordinate 159,840,885 downwards.
TAATCTGATAATCTGATGTACTGTTTTGGCCACCTCCAAACTCTAAATTTCAGCTTGTTGTCTGCAATCACCTCTCCATCCTTGGCTTTCTTATAATTCAGTTCCATCGATGTGGTGCACAACTTGTGAACTCTTCTTCCCAAAGAGCATGTGTACCTAACTTGGCCATATTAAACTGGCCACCTTGGCCATATTAAACTGGTAGCTGTTATCCTTTGCCCTTACTTCCAGTCCGTCCAAGTCATCATGCAGGATCATTACTTCCTCTTCATTGATTACTGCTCTGCCTAGCTTTGCATCATTAGCAAACAATCAAATATTTCTTGTTAAATTATTTTCTAATTAAATAGCAGTGGACCAAGTATTGAGCCCTGTGGATCCTTGTCAACTATGTTATCCTGGACTCACTTTCCTCATGCACTACTCTTTGATATCTGTTCCATTGTTCCTCCTCTTTTCCAACTCATCAGCTTCGTATATCCATTCCCATTTGCTAAAATTTATGTAACAGAGTTCCATGCATTATCCTGTCAAATGCCTTTGCATCAATTTCCTTTATCTAGCTCAGTGGTCACTTTATTATAAAAAGTAAGCAGATAACTCAGTCAAAACCTACCCTTTACAAAACTATTATGCTCAATATAAAGTATTATAATCTAATATAGATGTACTAATATCTAATATATAATATATAGAATCTAATATACTAAAATATAGATGATATTGATGTAGATGATGAGTTCACCGTAGTTGGTGGATAGAGTGGTGGAGATGGAGAATTGTGGAGCAGGTGCCCTCCTATGATGAGTCAACAGACTCATCATATTTAGATGCTCCATAAAATATGATGAGTCAACAGACTCATCATAGACTCATGTAATAATAATAATAACTTATATGCATCTATCATATTTTATTTTTTATTATCTATCAACTACTCTTTCACACTCACTGACCTTCAACTCTGTCCTCATATAGAGCAACCCATAAACCTGCAATAATCTTGGTCCCTCACCTCTGGATCTTCTCCATCACTTCCTCATCTCACTGGAATCTAAGCAACCAGATCTATGGACAGTATTTCAGATAAGACCTTCTTAAAGCCTTATAAAAAGGAATAATAACCTCTCTATCCCTACTTGTCAGTGTGTTCTTCAACAATCATGTAATCTGATAATCTGATGTACTGTTTTGGCCACCTCCAAACTCTAAATTTCAGCTTGTTGTCTGCAATCACCTCTCCATCCTTGGCTTTCTTATAATTCAGTTCCATCGATGTGGTGCACAACTTGTGAACTCTTCTTCCCAAAGAGCATGTGTACCTAACTTGGCCATATTAAACTGGTAGCTGTTATCCTTTGCCCATACTTCCAGTCCGTCGAAGTCATCATGCAGGATCATTACTTCCTCTTCATTGATTACTGCTCTGCCTAGCTTTGCATCATTAGCAAACAATCAAATATTTCTTGTTAAATTATTTTCTAATTAAATAGCAGTGGACCAAGTATTGAGCCCTGTGGATCCTTGTCAACTATGTTATCCTGGACTCACTTTCCTCATGCACTACTCTTTGATATCTGTTCCATTGTTCCTCCTCTTTTCCAACTCATCAGCTTCGTATATCCATTCCCATTTGCTAAAATTTATGTAACAGAGTTCCATGCATTATCCTGTCAAATGCCTTTGCATCAATTTCCTTTATCTAGCTCAGTGGTCACTTTATTATAAAAAGTAAGCAGATAACTCAGTCAAAACCTACCCTTTACAAAACTATTATGCTCAATATAAAGTATTATAATCTAATATAGATGTACTAATATCTAATATATAATATATAGAATCTAATATACTAAAATATAGATGATATTGATGTAGATGATGAGTTCACCGTAGTTGGTGGATAGAGTGGTGGAGATGGAGAATTGTGGAGCAGGTGCCCTCCTATGATGAGTCAACAGACTCATCATATTTAGATGCTCCATAAAATATGATGAGTCAACAGACTCATCATAGACTCATGTAATAATAATAATAACTTATATGCATCTATCATATTTTATTTTTTATTATCTATCAACTACTCTTTCACACTCACTGACCTTCAACTCTGTCCTCATATAGAGCAACCCATAAACCTGCAATAATCTTGGTCCCTCACCTCTGGATGATCTCCATCACTTCCTCATCTCACTGGAATCTAAGCAACCAGATCTATGGACAGTATTTCAGATAAGACCTTCTTAAAGCCTTATAAAAAGGAATAATAACCTCTCTATCCCTACTTGTCAGTGTGTTCTTCAACAATCATGTAATCTGATAATCTGATGTACTGTTTTGGCCACCTCCAAACTCTAAATTTCAGCTTGTTGTCTGCAATCACCTCTCCATCCTTGGCTTTCTTATAATTCAGTTCCATCGATGTGGTGCACAACTTGTGAACTCTTCTTCCCAAAGAGCATGTGTACCTAACTTGGCCATATTAAACTGGCCACCTTGGCCATATTAAACTGGTAGCTGTTATCCTTTGCCCATACTTCCAGTCCGTCCAAGTCATCATGCAGGATCATTACTTCCTCTTCATTGATTACTGCTCTGCCTAGCTTTGCATCATTAGCAAACAATCAAATATTTCTTGTTAAATTATTTTCTAATTAAATAGCAGTGGACCAAGTGTTGAGCCCTGTGGATCCTTGTCAACTATGTTATCCTGGACTCACTTTCCTCATGCACTACTCTTTGATATCTGTTCCATTGTTCCTCCTCTTTTCCAACTCATCAGCTTCGTATATCCATTCCCATTTGCTAAAATTTATGTAACAGAGTTCCATGCATTATCCTGTCAAATGCCTTTGCATCAATTTCCTTTATCTAGCTCAATGGTCACTTTATTATAAAAAGTAAGCAGATAACTCAGTCAAAACCTACCCTTTACAAAACTATTATGCTCAATATAAAGTATTATAATCCTGTCAACCCAGTACTGAAATCTGTCTTTTTTCAAACTTCTCCAATATCTTAACCACCACTCATGATATACTGATTGGCCTATTTGCTTATTGTCTTCAAGCCTCCTTTATGCACTGAAACTATTTTGTTCTCTGAAGTTTAAATTAATGTAATTATTATTAATTACTAATTTATTAATAATATTAAAATATTATATTAATATAAAATATAAAAGATATATTAATATAAAATATTAATATATTAATTACAGGGTGTTCGGGATAAATTTGACATATTTATAATTAATTATATTTTTCCGTAAGTTACATGTATTAACACACACTTCTCTTCATTTAAAAGTTTGGACCCTTCTTCATTCATATACAAGATGTCAGAAAGGATGGATAGCTGGAACCCACCTGAATCATGGAAGAGAATAACTTGTATCATGATGATTCGTGCCCGCCATCAAAATAAGGATATTACGACTGCTGCCCAATGCTCCCTGAATACAGTAAAAACAATCAGGCATGAACTAGAGACTTGCAATGGTGACTACGAGGATGTAGCAAGAAGAAAGATCCCTAGCAGACGATCTGATTGCGTTCGTACAGCAGAATTCCTCGCAAATCTGCAGGAACAGGTGTTGAAGAACCCTGGCATTGGAATTCGGGCTTTGTTCGTGGAGTTGCTAACTGTAGTCAAGCCCTGGATAACAAGGGTAGCCAATGGTAGGCCGTATGTATGGCAGCAGGATTCGGCCCCTTGCCACACCTCTGGGAAAAGTCAAAAATGGTTGTCTGAAAATTTCTACGACTTCAACAGTCCAAATGTTTGGCCTCCAAACTCCCCAGACCTTAACCCCATGGATTATTTTGTATGGGGCGCAGTTGAAAAAGACACCAATCGCACTTCCAGTAATACAAAAGCCCAGTTAATGGATAAAATTAAAACAGTTTTTGCGGCCCTTCCCAGGGAGACTGTAGCATCAGCTTGTTCGAGGTTCCGAAGCAGAATTGAAGCTGTGATCGATGCTAATGGTGGTTATTTTGAGTAAATCTTGTTGATAGTATTGTAATTAACTCTGCCTGTAATGTTGTTTTGTCAATTCATTAAATTTAATAGATACAAAGAAGATTTTCTTTTTCCTTACGAAACTGTCAAATTTATCCCGAACACCCTGTATTATTAATGTAATATACTATATTACATTAATAATATACTTGGACTTCGCAAAGGCTTTTGATATGGTAGTTTCTGATGATAAGTTGACAGTCAAACTAGACCAGATGGGGTTGGATATTAGATTAGTGCATTCGATTGGAGACTGGCTATCTGTTAGGTATCAACAAGCTGTGTATGGGAGAGCAATATCCAGGAAAAGGAAAGTCACTAGTGGAGTGCTCAGGAGTCTGTTTTAGGGCCATTACTGTTTAACTTGTATATTAATGATATTGGTAAAGATTTGGATGGAGATATTCAGTTGTTTGTTGATGATGCAAAGTTGGGACGAACCATGAAGACTAGTGAAGATGTTGTGGCCTTACAAGAAGACTTGAATAAATTTAGTGATTGGGCACGGAAATGGTGATGCGAGTTCAATGTTGCAAAATGTAAGGTTTTAAAATTTGGAAAACAAAGATGGGATGTAGAATTTATACTTGGTGAGGATATATTGTCAAAGGTGGAGGAAATAAGAGATCTGGGGTGATAATGGATAAGGATATGAAATTTAGGGGACACATAGCCAAAATTGTGGAGACAGCACAAAGGCTTCTGGGAATGATGCGGAGGACACTGACGTATAGAAGTAGGGAGATTCTTGTTCCATTGTATAAGGCTTTGATTAGGCCATACATGGACTATTGTGTCCAGATTTGGTCACCTGGTTTTCAGAAGGATGAAGAGATGTTGGAAAGGGTTCAAAGGCGATTGACTAAGGTAGTTTCTGACTTCTGGAATGTCGAGTATGAGGAAAGATTCAGAAGATGTGATTTGCAGAGTCTGGTGGACAGGAGGAAGAGGGGAGATATGATAGAGACCTACAAGTTGGTAAGGGGTTGTTATAGGATTAATGATGGAGAAGTTCTACATAAAATAGTGGGAGAACCAGAGGTCATCCCTGGAAACTGTATAAAGAGGGTGTGAGTAGGGGAGTGAGAGGCAGGTTTTTTTCATGCAGAGTTGTGAATGATTGGAATGCCTTGCCTGAGAGTGAGAGGGAGTGAGAGGTAGGTTTTTTCATGCAGAGTTGTGAATGTTTGGAATGCCTTGCCTGAGAGTGTGGTGTCTGCAATTAGTTTGAGTGTGTTTAAGACTTGGTATGATGAGCTGTGTGTGTGATAAAAGGACCTCCCAGATGCGTCTTTGACTCCATGAGGTCTTCGGGTAATAATAATAATAATAATAATGTCTTAGTCAGAGATGGTGCCAATTCCCTTTCAGATTCTTGTAATAGGATGATTAGCCATTTAATCCCATGGCCATATTTATATTAAGTTATGCAATATCATAAGCACCCCCACTTCATGGAGACAATGTGGCTACATCAATCAGTGTCACATCTAGCACTGCACTACATATGCTCTTGGATGATACACCCTTGCAGAATGATCACTAAATAACTCAACTATTTCATTTGCTTTTGTTATCTCCCTATCATACTTTCATAGTCATTCTTCTTTTTACTCACCACATAGCAAAAGAACTCTTTGGGATTTCCTGCACCTGTATTGGTCATGGGCTTGTTGATCACCTTTTTTCTTTATATTCCCTCAACAACATTTTCTGCAACTGCTGCTTAATGATGATGATGATCCATCTAACTTCCATCTGATTTATAATCCTCACTATGAGTATACAGTTTAATGTTTTTTTTTTTAAATACCTCTTTACATCTATGCACCACCGACATCTTTCCCCTTTCAAATTCTTATGCCATGGTATTGCTCAAAGCTGACTCCTATGCTTTCATGATCAACTGTTTTGTAATTCCTCTTCTTAACAGAAATTTTTGCATGTCTGGCAATATCACAGGTCAGAAACGCATGATCACTTCCCTCAAGTGGAGACAGTGTGGCTACATTGGTTACTACAAAGTTCTCTGATGCTGTGACTAGATCCAGCTCTGACAAATCGAGTCCTCTCCATTACATTATATGTTGTCACAGAAAATTCTATCTTAGCAGCTGTATAAATTCCATTTCCTTCCTTTCTTTGTGACCATTTTTCCTTCCAGTCTATCTCACATAGCTGAAGTCCCTCATAATAATTATTCATCATGCACTCATGCTAATTTGTCAATGTATGGCATCCATGTTCGCCCTCGTATCCCCCCCCTCCCTGGTGTACAGCAGAATCCAACTATATATTTCATCCTGTTGGCTTCTATCTCACAGCAGACAGTCTCATATAAATGGTCTTCTGCATTCCTATAAATTTCCACTCGATTTATCCTTCTTACTGTAAATTTGCAGTTTGCTACTGCTTCCTTCAAAAAAAAGTTGGATGGTCATAGTGCATGACCATCCAACTCCTGCAGTTTCTTATGTCACGGTACTGCTTCAAGCAGTCTCCTGAGTTTTCTGTAATTACCAGCTCTGTAGTTCATATGTATCCTTTCTTAACTGAAAATTTTGAAGGTACCTCCCAGATCATGCCCACTTTCACCATCCTATAAAAGGGGTTTTATGGAATTGACAGAGAAGACTTTTTTTTTTCTTTTTAATACATGGCAGGAATTAAAGCAGCAAGGATTCATCCCTGGAAATTGTGTAAGAATGGGGTTAGCAAGGATGAGGACCAGATTTTTAGCTTGAAGTATAGTGAATGGATTATAAGGTTGTTGTGAGTGCTTCATCAGTCAGGATAGTCGAGGAAGTGCAATAGGTATTGTGTGAATAATGGTTAGTATAAACTTCCATTATTGTTGAGTTGATGAGTTGTTGACCCTGTTCAGATGCCCAATAAAATTTTAATAATAATTATCTTAAAATGCAACAGATATTTCATTCTGAAATTAACAGAGCATCCTCAGTGAAATTAGGAATATTCAAAAGGTAGAGCATGCAACAATGAATTCTGCCTTTGTGGCACAGTCATGAAGTACAAATGGTATGTGACCATTCAGACATAATTAAATGATGTAACAGAAGTAATTTTAATCCACAGAATTCATTTTAGCTGTGACATCTATTCAGAGAAAGCTCTGAGGCCTTAGTGTTGTTCTAACTTCAACTGAAATAATTATATATCCTTATCAAAATGTTTAGAAGATTTTTATTTGCAGCAAATATAAATAAGTTTTTTCTTAGAAAAAATAAACAAACAAAAAAGATTATATAGTTTATTTCTCATCCTTTCAGATCCATCTTTAGTTCAGTCATATCACAAAGAAGAAATTCATTGTTCTATGTTCTTCCTTTTAAAGTGTTCTATTTCACTGAGAATATATTATATTTGGCCCAAAATATTTATTGTACTTTAAGATAGTTATCATTATTAAGAAATATATTCCTATGCCAGTCATGGTTCATTGAAAATGCCAGATGAGAATGAAAGATTCTAAAGATGATATAGGGTAAGTGTCAGTTCTGAAGAACAAGTTTTAAATGCATTTTGGCATGGAAATACCATCAGACCAGATGATTTGTTGGTATCTGAGCTGTTCAAAATTATGTGATGTCTTTTTGATGGAAAACTAAAGGAAACATGCAGTGACTAGATCTTGATAAAGTGGGGGAATCCTTTGCCTTCATCATCAGTCTAGGAATTGGAGGTGAAGAATAATTCCAGGAAGTCTGTATTGTCTTTGCATGATATACAAACAGTACTATCAGGATGTGAGAGGTGAAAGTGCGAATTGGCAGGACTCTCGAGCAATGGTCTTTGCAAGGGACTAGGTTTCTGGCTTGCCCCGACTTAAGCAGGAGGCAAGTTTGGCTCAGTGGGATGCTGGTGTTGGTTTTGAGCCACTTGTGATATGATGGTTTTTTTTTTTTTACTTTATAGTGGTCTTGGTTTTTAGATGAAATGGTGGATGAAGGCCTTCATTAAAGTAAGAATTATTTCAGTTCTTTGGTTGGAGTAGGTGTCTAGTTTAGAACAGTAGACCTGCCCAAGGAAAGGAAGAGTAGAAATTACACAGGCTATCCAGGGTTTAATATACTATTGTAATGCCAAAGGACATGATACCGAGCTAGGTGAAGGACATGCAGCAAGAATGGATGAAGTAAGGTTTGAGTTACCAAGAAGAGCTACATCTACTGTGTATTTATCAGGATAACTAGTTAAAAAGATACTAATGGTGTTGAAAGAGTGGGGCAAATAATCACATATTGTGTTAGACAGATGGACAGTTTGCAAAAGATTGTTGCTGATGGTAAATATCTGTGTATCTCTTCCTCTTCCAGCTTAATTGGTGGAAATGGAGAAGGGAAGAGCCACTCTAAGTTTTGAATGTTGGAGTATTTGGAACTGTAGATGATCAATCCTCATAAATAAATAATAATAATTATTATTCCCCCCCCACCACCACCAAGATCTCCATGGAATCACAAGACTCATCGTGAGAGGTTAACACCAGTCAGCACAAAGTCTATTATACCACTCCTTAAACTCATCCACAGTCTGCACGTTCACCACCCTCTCAGGCAGTGCATTTCATGGTCCTACCACTCTCCATGCAAAAAATTACTTATTATCCTTTTACTCACAACCTTCTTTTGCAACTCCCAGGGATGGTCCCTTCTCCTTGCTTCTTTCCCCTTGTTCTACCATATGAAAAATCTCCTTAGTGTTAATATAACAACCCTCCAACAGCTTAAATGTCTCGATCATATCATATCTGCCAAACTCTGCAGTCTGCATGTCCTCATAATCCCTTTCAAATCCCAGTGACCAGATCTGAGCACACAAATCCAGATGTGGTCTTATAAAAGCTTTATACAATGGGACGAGCAGACTTTTATCTCTCATGGTATATGTTTTCCTCAACATTCCTGCAATTCTCAGATGTGCCTTCACAACACATTTGCAATATCTTCTCGGAACTTCAAATTGCTATCCAGAATCATGTCCCAGATCCCTTGCTTCCTCCAGTCTCCACCAAGTGCATACGAAGCATTCCATTTGTGGATCCCAAATTTTAAAACTTTACATTTAGTTGCATTAAACTGACATCCCCATTAATTTGTCCACCTTTCCAGCCTATTCAAATCCTCTTGAAGAGCCAAAACATCAGCACTATTACTAATAATCCTCCCAAGCTTCACATCATCTGCAAACAACTGAACATCTCCCAGTAGTCCTGTGACAATATCATTGACATAAAGATTGAACAGTAATAATCCCAGGACTGAATTCTGTGGAATAATGGAAGAGGTCAGACTAGTTATCAAATTTGGAATAGGATTCAAGATTCCATTCTGTGATGTGAGATGTCACATTTAACAAATGCATAGTTTTACCCTTCTGGCAGAAGGAATCATGCAGAGCATAATGAATTATGTTATTAATGATTCAAAAAGTTAGGCAAAAATAATTTGGAAGGAATCATTCAGATGATAATTCAAAAAGTTATGCAAAAATAATCCCGAATTCAGGGTATAATTCAGAAAGTTAGTGGTTGAGTATGCCAAATGAGGTTCTGTTAAAAATAACAAGGTCAGGTGTTGTAACAGTGCATGTCATTATATTAAGACTATCAGTGTTAGTGAAATGGATATGGATTTGTGTTTTGGAATAAGCATTTTGTATTTTTTATGGTTTCTTTGGTTAGATTTTTTAATTATTTTTGGTATTGTTTTTGAAAGTGATTTTTCTAATCTGCATTACTATTAAAATTTTTTGTTTGAATTGTATGGTTGATTTTTGTTAGAGGAGTTAAAGAGTGAAGGCTTGTGGTGAGGGCAGAAAACCTAGTAGCATGTCACCCACACACACAGAAAGAGGCAGTTTCTAGTTCATTGTGTGGCCTTGACAGTTTTCTACTGCACATCAATATTTTCAGACTCCCTCTGGGTATGACCTGGCAGAGTAAGTGACAGCTAGATTACTGACTAGCTGATCAGAAACCTCCTGATGAGTTCCTAATCACATTCAGTCCTGTACTATCAAGCAACCAGCCTGCAATACCCTTGAATGGGAGATGTTTGGAGTGCCTACAATGGCATACTCATGAAGCTGTCACCCATACAACATGTGAGAAGAAAGGAGAAGAAATAGGAAACCTTGTTCTGGTTAGTAAAAACATGCCAATTCAGACCTCCAGTAAGCAAGGTGGTGGTGTTTTACCATGTGATGAAAGTCATCCACTTAGGGGTTCAGTTGATTCCCCCAAATAAGGAAGATATGTATTTATGGCAGCAGTACCTACATTTGTGGAAACAGGCTACACTGCAAGAAGGTGGAATTGTCATGGTTCGGAGAGGCTGTATGTTGCACATCACCAACCCGTCAGTGACAAAATGGAAAATGACGGGTAACTGGAATGTCTTCCAGAGAGAGAGAGAGAGAGAGAATGTTGTGAATATGATAATGGTAAATGAGTTTCAGTGCATATTTTGGCTGAGTTTTACCCATGATTACTCTTCTGACTCAGAACAGATTAAGAAAATCTAAGTTACAGACTCATTAAATGACAGCAGAAGAATTTCAGAATGTCTTATAGAGTAGATATAGAATATATTTTTCATGGCATATTAAGAGGAGTACAGAGAAATGGAGCCATCCCTAAAAGTGCAGTAAACAGAGGAATAGGTAGTAAGCATTCTTCATGAAAAGTGGTATGTATAAACCATTGCATTGCCTGTCAGGATCGAGTGACTTGATTTTGAATAAATAAAGTGATACAACAGGTATCTGGTAATAAAAATAATTTAGTCAAATGAACCAATGGACAAATTTCAAACTGCCAATTTACTTTTTAGTGAAATAGCAGTTTTGCTAATTAGTAATTAGCAACTAAAAATTCTAAATAAAGATTGTTTTGATAGAGAGCAGCTACTTTATTATATACACATACTGAATCTAGTTTGTTAATATTCAAGAAAGTTATTTTTTGTCATGATTTCAGTGGTTTCATTGGTCCCTCTCTAGGTGGTTTTCTTCTAGACACAGTTGGTTATAGGAAAGCCAGTACTTTCATGTTAATCGTTGAATTCTTAATGGTAAGTTCTTTTTTGTTAACATGTATCTCTTCTTTCGGTATTACTTAAAATCTGATTGCTGATTTTTTGAATAATGACATGTCAAAATCAAAAAGATTTTTGCACTCTTGTTATAGTACTCAGTTTGTATATATAAATAAATATGAAAATAACCTTTGCAGCTGAATAGTTTAACCATACATTGCTTACCTGAAAAAGGCATTCATATCCGATTAATAACAGAAGAAACTTTATTAGGTTTTTTTCAGACAGAGCTAAGTTAATTCTCTCTGAAAATGTCTTAGAGATTGAGGCTGTGTGTGAGGGGGGTTGCCTCCCTCACACACAGAAAGTCATGAATTATCCTAGTACACAAAAGAAACACATAAGGAAACAATGCACTATACTGTAAATCTGTGTTAGTAGATTTACAGTATAGTTTTACAGGTTTACAGTTAATAGATTAAAATTTTAAAATGAAATTGTACTAAGAAATAACAGTTCAAAAAGTACTAAGAATTAACTGTTCAAAAACAATGAAAAATCTATTTTATTAAGCACTTATTTTATCCATTTTGTCTATCTGCTTGGATGCAATTCTGAAACTCTGATTGTCATATTTTATTGAAATTGATATGTGAAAGGGTTGCTTGAGGGTCAGACCTAGATAATGAGGAGACCACCACATTATTCCTAAAATATGAGAAATTGTCATACAAAATTGTGTAAAATAATCTTTATATATGTTAATTTTTTTTTTCAGTTATTTTTTAATTTACTTCTATAACACGTTACTGCACACATATTGAGGTACCATTGTAATCATGCACTCTAAATGTATGTTATTCCTAGTATTGTTTGAATTACTGTACTGATGATGTCCCAGGATACTTGGGATGAAATATTTACATCTTAAAATTTATCACTGTAGTTAGTATGTGTGTTTTTTATTATTATTATTATTATTATTATTATTATTATTCAGGCCTCCATGGAGTCAAACGACTCATCGTGGGAGGTCCTTCCTAAGAAACACAGTCTATCAAGACTCATCGAGGGGAGGTCCCCCCCCCCCCAAGAAACACAAAGTCTATCATACCACTCCTTAAACTCATTGACCGTTCTCGCTCTCACCACTCCATCAGGCGATGCATTCCATGGTTCAACCACCCTCCATGCAAAGAAACCATCCTCACCCTCTTGCTCACAGTTTCCTTTTGTAACTTCCAGGAATGGCCTCTTGTCATCACTCCTCCCCACTGTTCAACCAAGCGAAAGAACTCCCCGGTGTCAACCCTGTAACCACCTCTCAGTTTAAAAGTCTCAATCATATCATCTCTCCTTCTTCTATCCACCAAACTCTACAGTCCACATTCCCTCAGCCGATCCTCATAACTATCGTTGTACACTCCTGAAACCATCTTTCTACCCTTTCCACAGTTAATTTATCCCCTTCATATCCTGGGGACCAAATCTGAGAACAATAGTCCAAGTGTGGTGTGATCATGGTCTTATACAATGGAATGATAACCGTTTTATCTCTGCGGGTCAGTGTCCTTCTCATTATTGCAGCAATCCTCTGTGTTACCTTCACCACCTTTCCAATATGTCCCCTAAATTTCAGGTTTCTATCAATCATCAACCCCAGATTTCTTGTCTCCCCTACTTCCTCAAGTATAACTCCTCCCATAGAGTATGCAGTGTCCCATCAATGTTTCCCAAACCTGAAGACCTTACATTTTGCTGCATTAAACCGACAACCCCATTCATTTGCCCATCTATCTAGCTTATTCAAATCCTCTTGCAGGGCTGCCGCATCTGCACTATTACTAATAATCCTTCCCAGCTTCGCATCGTCTGCAAACAACTGCATATCCCCTTGCAATCCACTGGCAATGTCATTGATATAAAGGTTAAACAATACAGATCCCAGTACTGAGCCTTGTGGGACCCCACTTGTAATCCTCTGCTTCCTTGAAACTGCCCCACCATACACAATTCTCTGATACCTATCGGACAACCAATCCTGAATCCAGTTGACCAATCTGATATCCAGACCCATGTGCTGCAACTTAAATATCAGTTTATCATGTGGCACCCTGTCAAATGCCTTCGCTAAGTCTAAGAAAATGGCAGTATATGCCTTCCCCTCATCTAATGCTCTTGTAACTTTATCATAAAAGGCTAGCATATTGCTAAAACAAGAGCGTCCCTTCACAAATCCATGTTGACTTTCACAGATAACATTACCTTCATCTGCCCAATACTGTATACGGTCCTTCACTACTTTCTCCAAGAGCTTACTAACTACTGATGACACACAAACTGGTCAATAATTAGACAATTGCAGTCTGCTACTGCCCTTATGCAATGGCACTATCTTACCTTGCTTCCATTCCATGAGCACCTTTCCCGCAGCCAGACTTTCATTGAAAAGCCAGGTCAAAGGCACTGTCAGTTCCTTAGCACATTCTCTCAAAACTCGTGGTGAAATACCATCCAGTCCCACAGCTTTACTGACATCGAGAGTACTCAGTATTTGAAACACACTCTCCTCCTGTACCTCTAAACCTCGAAACTGCCCAATCCCTCTAGCATTAAAATTGACTCCTCCAGAATGAAATACTCCAATAAAGTGTTCATTTAACAATACTATGTCCCCTGCATCAATTACTCTATTCCCATTTTTATCCCACAATATCATTCTTCCACAGTCATTTTTCCTCCTACTGGCCACATATCTAAAAAATTCCCTAGGATTTTCTTTGGATCTTAGGGCTAATCTCCTCTCATATTCTAGTTTCGTCTTCCTTACCATACTAGTCACTCTTCGGGCCTGTGTCTTATACTCTTCATGTATCTTCTCTTCACCTGTCTCCTTATATCTCTACCACAGCCTCTTTTTCGCATGCAATTCTTGTTTAATATTGTTTGTCATCCACTTTACTCCAAATTGTGTCCCCTTGTTCACTCGTGGTATACAACTTACCATTGCTGCTAACAAATATTCTTTCATAATTTTTCACGCACTAATGATATCCCAGCCTTCCAATTCCTTCCTCCATGAAACTTCCCCAAGTTGACGTCTTAGACTATTATAATAACCTGCCTTATAATTCCACATACGTTCCTGTCTCTTTGATACTCCTGCATGTCTATTCATTTTCCTAGTCAAAACTATATGGTCACTCTCTCCAACTGGTGGGAGAGACCAATCACCATCTCAGTTATTATCAACTCTTCTGATGCTATAACCAAACTCTTGAACCTCTTGTTCCCTCTATTACATGTTGCCTAAGACATTTGTCCCTCAAGAATTCTAGAAATTACATTCCCTTATTGATACATGCATCCTGCTCCCCCCCTGTTGATACTACTGTAATTAAAATCTCCCATAACAATCATTCTTCTTGCACTTGAGAAACTCAACTGTCTAAACATTTCCTGGTCCCCACCCTCTTTAATGGGTCTGTAGAACACCCCACTAAATATTCTGTCTTACCCACCTCTACCTCATGCCACGTGCTTTCAAAATCATAATCTTCTGTAGTGCATGCAATATCAAGTAGAGTGATGTGAGAAAACATCAAAATGGGAAATTGGAAAATGAGAATTATTTCTGCCTATAGTCCAATTGAAGGTTCTTCTATTATGGAAGAAGTAGGGGAATTTTTCTGGTCATTGGGGAAAATATAAAGGAAAAGCTGGTCCATACTGGAAATCTAAACAACAGAGTAGAAGATAACTGCTGTGTTCTTCTACTCTGCTGATAATAATGGGAATAATAATAATGGGAATCGCCTGCCGAATTTCAGTTCAGTACACAGACCATTCATCACTAATTAACACCATGTTTTAACATAAATGTGTGCACATATTTATATAGAGAGAAGATACAAGGAATAGGAAAAGTCTCATTAACTATGCTATTGTAGATAGTGATATCTTCATATCACTATCTAGAGATAGTGATATCTCTTGTCCACCACTGGTTCACGACAGCAGAATATACAGAAGATTTGAATAGGAAGTGATAACCATTTAGTTTTGAGCAGAATAAAAATTAAACATCATATTGAAAAGAAAATATGTAAGATTATTGGAGCAAAAATGAAGAAGTTTAAACAATAATCAAACCTCGAAGATTCATTGGCATACTGAAGAAAACATTGATCCAGAGCAGCATGTGATGAAGTTTCCTTCAAAGATAGATAAATCAGAACTCCATGGAGCAAGAAGTAAAAATGCATTGAAAGTTCTTAGCAAGTAAGCTGGCATGTGCTTTAAATACAGAAAACATTATTATTATCATTACCCAAGACCCCATGGAGTCAAAGACTCATCTAGAAGGTCCTTTTATCATACACACAGCTCATCATACCATGCTTTAAACACACTCAAATTCTCTGCAGACACCTCTCAGGCAAGGCATTCCAATCATTCACAACGCTGCATGAAAAAAACCTGTTTCTCACTCCCCTACTCACACCCTCTTTATACAGTTTCCGGAGATGACCTCTGGTTCTCCCCTGATCTTGCACTATTCTCTGTAGAACTTCTCCACCATTGATCCTATAACAACGCCTTACCAATTTGTAGGTCTCTATCATATCTCCCCTCTTCCTCTTGTCCACCAGACTCTGCAAATTACATCTTCTCAATCTTTCCTCATACTCGACATTCCAGAAGTCAGAAACTACCTTAGTCAATTGCCTTTGAACCCTTTCCAACATCTCTTCATCCTTCTGAAAACTAGGTGAGCAAATCTGGACACAATAGTCCATTTGTCTGGCCTAATCAAAGCCTTATACAACGGAACAAGAATCTCCCTACTTCTACACGTCAGTGTCCTCCGCATCATTCCCAGAAGACTTTGTGTTGTCTTCACAACTTTGGCTATGTGTCCCCTAAATTTCAGATCCTTATCTACTATCACCCCCAGATCTCTTATTTCTTCCACCCCCAACAATGTATCCTCACCAAGCATAAATTCTGCATCCCGTTTTTGTTTTCCAAATTTTAAAACCTTACATTTTGCAACATTGAACTCGCATACCCATTTCCATGCCCAATCACTAAATTTATTCAAGTCTTCTTGTAAGGCCACAACATCTTCACTAGTCTTCATGGTTCGTCCCAACTTTGCATCGTCTACAAACAACTGAATATCTCAATCCAAATCTTCACCAATATCATTAATATACAAGTTAAACAGTAGTGGCCCTAAAACAGACCCCTGAGGCACTCCACTAGTGACTTTCCTTTTCCTGGATATTGCTCTTCCATACACAACTTGTTGATACCTAACAGATAGCCAGTCTCCAATCCAATGCACTAATCTAATATCCAACCCCATCTGCTCTAGTTTGACTGTCAACTTATCATGAGGTATTGTATCAAAAGCCTTTGTGAAATCCAAGTATATTAATGTGTATTCTTCTCCTCTGTCCAAGGAAGCAGTCGCTTTATTGTAATAAGTAAGTAGATTACTAAAACATGACCTCCCTTTAGCAAATCCATGCTGTCCATCAAAGATAATACCATTGTTGTCAACCCAATTCTGGATCCTAGTTCTCACAAGCTTTTCCAACAACTTAACCACAACACCTGACACACAGATAGGCCTATAGTTTGATGCTTGAGTTCTATCACTTCCTTTATGAAGTGGCACAATCTTGCCTTCCTTCCACACCTTAGGAACTTGACCCAGTGCAAGACTTGTATTAAAAAAATATGTCAAAGCTGGCTTCAACTTCCTGGCACATTTCTCCAGAATACGTGGAGATATGTTATCAAGTCCCACAGCCTTATTTACGTCTAGTTTTCTCAACTCCCCATGCACCTCTTGCTCTCTTACAGTTAGTGTCGCTTCCCCATCATCAGCAGCTCTCAGTCTCTCCATGAAGTCACATTCACAAGACTGAAAGACCTTTATGAACTGCTCGTTAAGTATCTCCACCACACCTTCTGCAACAGCTGTCTTTATACCATTTTCTCCAATCAATATCATCCTTCTCTAATCGTTCTTTCTTTTGCTGGCTACATATCGAAATAACTCATTAGGATTCTTTTTGGCTTCGTTAGCTAACTGCTGTTCATACCTCACTTTAGCTACCCTCATCAACCAAGTCACCTTCCTTGCCTTGTCTTTGTAGTCCTCATGGAACATGAAAGAAAGCAAATCAATGTATAAAAATAGCTAAACAAAAGTCTTGGTAAGAATATAAAAGATAAATATCTGGGAGGTGGCAAAATGTTCTGGAACTTATTGAAAAGTTTTGACATGGAAGATAGAGTATCCTGAGGAATCCAAGGTGATAAAAGTTACTTAAAAACTGAAGTTAGGTGTATCCTAGATGTCTGAGTAATTACTTTTGAAAGACTGTTAAATAAAATAATTGATAGAACAGTGGTAGAAAATATTCATGAGATATGCACTCCTGATGCATATCTCTTGAACATATCTTGATGCATATCTCTTTGATGCTCTTTCTATCATAAACAAGATAGAAAGAGCCATCAAAAACCTGAAATGTATAAAGGCAGTGGAGTAGATGATATTCAACCAGAAAGATCACGTATTAGAATAGAAGAATTTTGTGATGGCTGCACTGCATAACTCAGAAGGCATGGGTAAAAGGTCAAATTCAGAATAATTATGCAAGCATACTTGAGAAGAGGCTAAGAAAAATTATCAAAGAGAAAGTTGGAGTAAAAATCTGATCTGAATCAAATTTTTACTTTAAGGGCAGATAGTTAAGAAATCACAGGAATATAACAAGGATCGATATTTGAATTTGTAGATCTGGCAAAAGCATATGACCAAGTTCCAAAAGAAAAATTTTCAAAACACTGCAATTAGATGATCAAATGGAACATCGTGTCAAGAAATATGGCATATATTTAAGTTTTAAGTAAGCTCTTAGAATTGAATAAGGAAGATGGTTGATATAAAATCAGGTGTGAGACAAGGATACCTACTATCTCCACTGTTATCCATCATTTATATGAATTACATTATGAAGGAAAGTTGTGTTAAACCTGATATCAGAAATGGAGGTGTTAATATCAACTCTTTACTTTATACAGACGAGGTTATACTCCCAAATAAATTCTATACAAGTTTGCAGGATTCCTTAGCTACATTGAATCGCTGCTGTAACAAGTATAGCATGAAAATCAACAATAAAAAGACTAAAATTATGAAAATAGGCAGGACACAGAAAACTTTAGCTGTACACTGAATGAAGAACCTGTAGAACAAGTAAACGTTTCAGCTTTTTAGGGAAAAAAAAAAATAGTGAGAATGGCAACTTATGAACATAAACAGTAGAATCAGCAAGATTTGTATGGTTGGGAGTCAACTGAATAAATTAACAAATTTATCCAATAAGAAAGAAATTTGAACGGAATTAGAATAAATTAGAAATGTTGGCTGAGTGGCTAGCGTATCCACTCTCTAACCAAAAGGCTGCAGGTTCGAATCTCGCCATGAGCATGGATGTTTGTGATTCTCTGTGAAAAGTGTTGGTGTAGATGATAATGGGGTAGTTGCAGTTCATTGTAGTTGGTGGATTGAGTGGTGGAGACAGAGAGCTGTTAGAGTACATACCCTCCCTCGATGAGTCTTCAGACTCCCTGGAGGTACCACATAATAATAATAGAACACTAAACATGCAGTACACAGGACAGTGTTCAAGCCAGTTTCAACCTATGGATCCTAGAGATTGTTTAAAAGCAAAATTGTTGATGAGAGACTGGAGACAACAGATATTTGTGTTTAGGTTTGGACCTCTTGAGTGAATCTAGGGAGAGAAAAAGAGAAAATTGTTCAACAGGAGCAAGCATCATTGCATATTCGAGTATAAGAAAAACTGGGTGGTAATTTGTTTATGTCTACACCAGTAACGGCCCGTACATAAGCACTGTGACACTGCAGTACCCTCCAGGAAAAAATGAAAAAATTAAATTTTGTTTGTGTTTATAAATAATAACAATGCTTACAACATTATATAAATGCAATACAACCTGTTAAAGGTTACAGCTTATGTTTCGACAGTGATTGAATAGTTAATAATTGGAATTGTTTGATTAACGCTTTAGATTACGAAACAGATACACTGCGATCTAATGCAGTGTCAGAATTATCACATTATATCACGTTCAGCCAATCGCAGCCAGACTCGCTGATATGCGTTTGCACTTCTCATTGCATGTAACTAGTGAATCTTCTTTGAAGGATGTTTACTACCACACAATAAGTTTCCTAAGTACTTGGGCGTCACCCTGGACCGCACGCTCTCTTACAAGCAACACCTAACAAACGTTTCTGCTAAGTTAAGAACCAGTAACAACATAATACAAAAACTAATAGGCACGACCTAGGGAGCAACAGCTGATAATCTGCAGATTACAGCTCTTGGTCTAGTTTTCTCTGTTGCCGAATATTGCTCACCAGTGTGGCTAAAGAGCACATATGTTAAAATTCTTGATAGCCAACTAAATAATACAATGAGACTGATTTCTGGCACAATTAATCAATGCCCACACGCTGGCTTCCAGCTCTTAGTAACATTGTTCCACCGAATCTGCGCAGGACTAAGGCTCTCTTGCAGGAATATAAGAAAATTGTGAGATGGATGAATAAAGAGATTAAGCATGCGATACAGAGAAAAAGGGCATTGTGGAGGTAGCATAAGAGAAGTGGAAGTAACCAATTTCATGAGGTCTACAAAGACCAGGCAAGGAGGGCGACTTGTTTGGTGAGAGTAGCTAAAGAGAGGTATGAACAGCAGTTAGCTAATGAAGCCAGAAAGAACCCTAGGGAATTCTTTCGATATGTAGCCAGCAAAAGAAATAATGATTATGGAAGGATGACGTTGATTGGAGGAAATGGTATAAAGACAGCTGATGCAGAATGTGTGGTGGAGATACTTAATGAGCAGTTCATAAAGATCTGAATGTGATTTCATGACGAGATTGAGAGCAGTTGATGATGGGGAGGAGAGACTGAATGTAAGTGAACAAGAGGTGTTTGGGGAGTTGAGCAAACTAGATATAAATAAGGCTGTGGGACTTGATAATATATCACCACGTATTCTGAAGGAATGTGCCAGAGAGTTGACACCTGCCTTGACATATTTTTTTTTTAATACGAGTCTTGCCCTTGGTCAAGTTCCTAAAGAGTGGAAGGAGAGCAAGATTGTGCCACTTCATAAAGGAGGTGATCGAATACAAGCATCAAACTATAGGGCTATCTCTGTGTCAGGTGTTGTGGTTGATGATGGGGAGGAGAGACTGAATGTAAGTGAACAAGAGGTGTTTGGGGAGTTGAGCAAACTAGATATAAATAAGGCTGTGGGACTTGATAATATATCACCACGTATTCTGAAGGAATGTGCCAGAGAGTTGACACCTGCCTTGACATATTTTTTTTTTAATACGAGTCTTGCCCTTGGTCAAGTTCCTAAAGAGTGGAAGGAGAGCAAGATTGTGCCACTTCATAAAGGAGGTGATCGAATACAAGCATCAAACTATAGGGCTATCTCTGTGTCAGGTGTTGTGGTTAAGTTGTTGGAGAAGCTTGTGAGAACTAGGATCCAGAGTTCGGTTGACAACAATGGTATAATCTTTGATGGACAGCATGGATTTGCTAAAGGGAGGTCATGTTTTAGTAATCTACTTACTTATTACAATAAAGTGACTGCTTCCTTGGACAGAGGAGAAGGATACACAGTAATATACTTGGATTTTGCAAAAGCTTTTGATAGAGTACCTCATGATAAGTTGACAGTCAAACTAGAGCAGATGGGGTTGGATATTAGATTAGTGCATTGGATTGGAGACTGGCTATCTGATAGGTATCAACAAGTTGTATATGGGGGTGCGATATCCAGGAAAAGGAAAGTCTCTAGTGGAGTGCCTCAGGGGTCTGTTTTAGGGCCATTACTATTTAACTTGTATATTAATGATATTGGCGAAGATTTGGATGGAGATATTCAGTTGTTTGCAGATGATGCAAAGTTGGGACGAACCATAAAGAGTAGTGAAGATGTTGTGGCCTTGCAAAAGGACTTGAATAGATTGAGTGATTGGGCAAGCAGATGAAGATGTGAGTTCAATGTTGCAAAATGTAAGGTTTTAAAATTTGAAAAACAAAGATGGGATGCAGAATTTATGTTTGGTGAGAATATATTGTTGGAAGGGGAGGAAATAAGAGATCTGGGGCTGATGGTGGATAAGGATCTAAAATTTAGGGGACACATCGCCAAAATTGTGAAGACAACACAAAGACTTCTAGGAATGATGCGGAGGACACTGACGTGTAGAAGTAGGGAGGTTCTTGTTCCATTGTATAAGGCTTTGATTAGGCCACACATGGACTATTGTGCCCAGATTTGGTCACCGGGTTTTCAGAAGGATGAAGAGATGTTGGAAAGGGTCCAAAGGCAACTGACTAAGGTAGTATCTGACCTCTGGAATGTTGAGTATGAGGAAAGATTGAGAAGATGTAATTTGCAGAGTCTGGTGGAGAGAAGGAAGAGGGGAGATATGGTAGAGACCTACAAGTTGGTAAGGAGTTGTTATAAGATCAATGGTGGAGAATTTCTACAGAGAATAGTGGGAGATCAGGGGAGAACCAGAGGTCATCCCTGGAAACTGTAGAAAGAGGGTGTGAGTAGGGGAGTGAGAGGCAGGTTTTTTTCGTGCAGAGTTGTGAATGATTGGAATGCCTTGCCTGAGAGTGTGGTGTCTGCAAGGAGTTTGAGTGTGTTTAAGACACGGTATGATGAGATGTGTGTGTGTGATAAAAGGACCTCCCAGATGAGTCTTTGACTCCAGAGGTCTTGTTTAATAATAATAATAATTAATAATAAATATTGGAGAACACAGCCCTACCAATATATTTAGATCTCCCAGACTTAAGTGTACAATGATTGAGATCAAGACATCCACCACTACAATTAGCCCAAAATCTAACTACAATCTAACTTTGACCTGAAGCAAAAGTGGCAAGAACAGTGGGAGAGCCAGACAGATGACATCACAAAATTTTCTCTCAATGAATTACAAGAAAGTTTTGATGCGTGCTCACACCTCCCATGAAAATCCTGGACTCAGCTTAATAGAATACGAACTGGTCATGGTGTATGTGTGGACATGCTTTTTAAATGGGGTAAACGACCATCCCCGCATTGTGATTGTGGAGCTAAGAGACAAACCGTGGACCATATTGTGACTCAGTGTTATCTCAGAGCATATTCAGGAGACAAATTGGACTTTTTAAGTGCTACACCCGAAGCTATCAACTATCTGACCAATATGGATGCAACCTTTTAATTTTATTGGTTTTTAAAGTGACAATGTATTGTACTGCATGTTGTGATATTAATGCCATATGAATGAATAAAGTGAATCTGAAACTGCTCTTTGGGCAGTGTATACTTGTGCGCGTTATTCTTTATTGTTGAGTGTTCGTGGTGAGGGTGAACTATTTTTTGCAAATCTTATTTTATTCTGTTAAAATAACATATAATTATTTATTTATTATAGATGCAGGGCTGAATTATGACGAGTGTCACTTTTGAAAATATGAAAATAATTATATTTTTTTCAATTATCGTTACACGAAACAAATGCACTGCGATCTAATGCAGTGTGAGAATGATCGAGCCAATTGCAGCTAGACTTGCTGATATTCGTTGTATACTTGACATTGCTCTTTGGGCAGTGTATCGTATGCTTGCTTTCTCGTTATTTCTGTGAGATGTGAAACTTTTATTATTGGTGTTTGTAAGTAGTGAGGGTGAAATATTTTTAATAAAGCAGTTTTTTAACATTGAAATTTATTTATTAATAAATTGGTTACTGATTAGAATAAAAAGATTTTTTTTAAATTTTATTTTGCATATGCAGCATCCCCACTTAAAATTTTCACCTGCCACCACTGGTCTACACATAATGTCTATAGACAAATACCAGCTGCATCAGGAACAAAGGGGTTAAGCTCACTGCTTTATTGAAAACAAGAGGAAGAGGGAGTTCTACGAATGATATCAGACAACTCGAGTCCAGTTAGGATAGAAATACCTGAAAGCAGTAATTGTAAAAATGTCCCATGTAACAGTGAGTCTGAGACTATCTGGTGTGAAGTGGAGGATAAGAGGATGAAATGTATGGTGGAATGTTGCTACAGACCTGGTGTTCATTGCTGGGTAAGATGAAATTCATTGTCAAAATTATTTTAATGGGTACTAAATGAGTGATCATTATGGTTTATTGTAATTATTCAAACACTAACTGGGTAGATGAGAAATCTCATGGTAAGAATAATGCAGAATTTATTGAGTTGTTGTGAGATAACTTTCTCAAGCAGCTTTTGAAAGAAGGAATGTGAGATCAAGGAGTGTTAGATTTAATCATTGTGTCAGAAAGGGTCTTGGTTAAGAATATGGCTTTTTACCACCAGTTGGTGACAGTGATCATGCTGTACTTTCCTGGGGAAGTAGCTAATTATACAGATGTTCCAATTGGGACAGATTCCCTGCTGAACTACAAGACTGGAAATTTTGACTAACTTACGAGAATACTATCTTTGGCCCTGTAGTATCAGTTACTGAATGGGAAAGATATCAGCAGTGCACAGGAATCTTTGAAAAAGTATTTAAATGAGGCAGTATCTGAATGTATTCCTAGAGTTAGAAGAACAAACAGGGGAGGAGTGAAATGTATGTGCAACCTTATTAAGCAAGAGATCCATAAGAAGAAGAAGATGATACGGAAGGGATACTGTGAGAATAAGAGTGAGAGGGGTTATGAAATATATAAAACACAGACCAGAAAAGTTATGAGTATTGTGTGGAAAGCTAAATTGGAGTATGAAAAGAAACTGGATATGCACACTTAAAAGCAATCCAAAAGAATTTTATCATTATGATACAAGTAAAAGAAAGAATGTATGTGGAGAAATAACTTGACCGAATACAGATGGTACTGTAGTGTTGGAAGCTAATGAGATTGTTTAATTAACCAATAACCAATTAATTAATTGTTTAACCTATTAATGTAACATGGTGCACAGTACTACTACTACTACTACTACATTGTTGAAGAGGTTCATGAGAAGAGGTTTTGAAGAGCTGTTGCACAGCCTGGATAAGAATGTGGTGATAGGGACAGATGAAATATCAGCATATATGCTAAAGAAATGTTCAGCTGAATTGAATTGAATGTTCAGCTAGGCCTTCGACATATTTGTATAACTTGAATCTCAGTCAGGAAAGATACCACAGGAATGGAAAGAATGTAGTTCTGTTGTACAAGGATTGTGCCAAAACTGATGTGTATAACTATTGACTTATCATATCTCTGGAGTGGTGATAATGAATATTTTAATGAAGTTAGTAAGGGCTCACATACAGAAATGGGCTGATAGACAAACTATGCTCTGCAAGGAACAGCATAAGTTTGCTATAGGAAGGTCATGTTTTAACAATTTGCTCATATTTTATAATAATGCTACTGCTGCCTATGATGCTGTTAGATTTTGCTAAAGCTTTGATAGGATACCACATGAATGGCTGTTGCATAAACTGTGGAATATGGGATTGGAATATAAACTCTTAACTTGGATAAGCAGATAGTTCACTGACAGATATCAAAAATGATATATGATGGGTTTTTAATGACATTAGGAAAGATCTAACAGGAGATCTTCAATTGTTTGCAGATAATGCCAAAACAGGCAGGGCAATCGGTGATATCCAGCACTTACAGAATGATTTGAATGGGCTGGAAATTTGGGCAAATGAAAATGGCTTTTATTTCAGTGTTAGTAAACGTAAAGTTAAATGCACTTGGACATGATGAGATTTCCAACAGCATATTGTATTAGCAGGGTTATGATACCAGAGGAATGGAAAGAATGTAGTTCTGTTGTACTAGAAACTAATGAGGCTAAGGATCTTGACATTATGGTCAATAAGAATTTGAAGTGCAAAGGTCACATAGCAATCAGAGGATAATTGAAATGTTGAAATGAACCTTGATATGTAAGGATAAGGAAGTCATATTTCCTCTTTGCAGGGTCTTGATGTAACCATACCTGGACTGCTGTGTGCAGATTTGGTCTCTTGTGGGATGAAGAAGTTGTGTAAAGTGTGCAAAGAAGAGTTACAAAGATTACTATTACTATTACTATTATTACGGGCAACTCCAGGGAGTCATTGAACTCATCGAGGGAGGCCCCAAATCATATTCATCACAACTATTTGACATTCATACAGTATCTATCATACCTCGCCTTAAACTCATTCACTGTCACAGCATCCACCACAGACTCAGGGAGCGCATTCCACTCATTCACTACTCTAAAAGTAAAGAACCCAGCTCTAACACCTTTACTAACCACACTTTTGCCCAGTTTCCATGAATGTCCCCTAGTCCTCCCACAACCAGCCCTGTACTCAAAAATATCTTCTGAATTAATTTTATAGAAACCCTTCAGTAATTTGAATGTCTCAATCATATCTCCCCTCCTCCGCCTATCAACCAATTTTTGCAACCCACAAATCCTCAACCTGTTCTCATACGGTTCATTCCACAGACCTGCTATCATCTTGGTCACTCACCTCTGGATCCTCTCCACCTCCTCCCCATCAAGAAGAAACCTAGGTGACCAAATCTGAGCACAGTAGTCTAGATGGGGTCTTATCAAGGCTCGATACAGAGGAACAATAACCTGCTTGTCTCTGCTTGTCATCGTATTCTTCAGCAACCAAGTGATTTGATGAGCTGTTTTGGTCACTTTTGCAATGTGTCCCCTAAATTTCAATTCCT
The DNA here is from genome assembly GCF_054136105.1 of Typopeltis vanoorti. Taxonomy (NCBI): domain Eukaryota; kingdom Metazoa; phylum Arthropoda; class Arachnida; order Uropygi; family Thelyphonidae; genus Typopeltis; species Typopeltis vanoorti. The sequence goes on along the minus strand of NC_143553.1, from coordinate 159,814,954 downwards.
TATCTACCAACACTCCTAAATCTCGTGCCTCATCAATTTCCTGGAGCAGGGTTCCACCAATGCAGTAAACTGCCGCCAATCTTTTCACCCCAAAATGCATAACCTTACATTTTGCCACATTAAACTGACATCCATTCTCCTTAGCCCAGACCTCCAATCTATCCAAATCATCCTGCAAAATTTTGACGTCATCTGCATTCACTATTGCCCTACCCAACTTCGCATCATCCGCAAACAAATGAACTGTTCCTCTCAGATCATTTCCTATATCATTTATGAACAAATTAAACAGCAGTGGTCCAAGAACAGATCCTTGTGGCACACCACTAGTCACAGGCCGTCTTGTGGACTCTACTCCCGAGTAAACCACTCTCTGATATCTCTCCGTCAACCACCCTCCTATCCATCTCACCAACCCTATGTCCATTCCCATATGCTGCAATTTACTGATTAGAATTCCATGTGGAATCCTGTCAAAGGCCTTGGCAAGGTCCAGTAGAATCACCGTAAACCCATTACCCTTATCCAGTTCAGCCGTCACTGTGTTATAATACGTGAGCAAGTTACTGAGGCATGACCTACCCTTCACAAAACCATGCTGTCCCCGATACAGTATCCCATTTTCTTCTATCCAATCTTGTATTTTCCTCTTGACTATTTTCTCTAAGACCTTGACAATGATTCCTGATATGCTAATCGGTCGGTAATTTACTACAGCAGTCTTGGAACCACCTTTATGCAGTGGAACTATTTTCCCCTCTTTCCACCCGCTCGGGACTAACCCAGACCCGAGACTCAAATTAAACAAAATGGTCAAGGGTACTGACAATTCTTTAGCTGCTTCTCGTACAACACGAGCTGGTATACCATCCAATCCCACAGATGTATTGACATTGAGGTTATGCAATAGACTACTCACCTCCACTTCATTAACCACAATTCCCGTATAATCTACTGGTTTATTCGTTTCTGCAATGTCACCACCTGGATGATATACTTTTGCAAAGTGCTCACTCAGTAACTCAACTATCTAATCAGATTATATCAGAATTGTGGAGTGTGATCTGTGAGGATAAATTGTGTGTGGACTACAGATGCTGGTTAACAGGAAAATAACAGGGATGATATAACAGAGGTCTATAAACATCTGAATGAGTGTTGTGGTATATCATCTGATGAAAAGTTTTGTTATAATGAAGGTGGGTAGAGAACACAGGGACATCCATGGAAGTTTGGTTTTTTTTTCACGATTAAGAATAACAGTTGAATTTTTCTCCCACAGAGTAGTGAGTGAGTGGAATAGTTTGCCTCTTAGGGTGGTAAGTGCATTTAGTGTGAATGGGCTTGGGGTAAGTTGACAGCTGGTTTGGGTGATATATTATTATCTGAGCCCCCCTAGAGGGCTCAAATAATAATAATAATAATAATAATGAGAGTTCTGAGTAAAATTAAGGGAATAAACTGATGGTATCAACAGCAGAATCATATTAAAAATGAAGATATTAGGAAGGAACCTGACACTGTTAGTATTCAGGAATGTGAGAGCAGAGCTAATCTCGGGTCATATGGTTACTTAAGACTGGGAAAAGAGAGATTAGGAAAGCAAATATTTAATGTGAAGATCAGTGTTCCTTCTAAAATGTTCACGTGCATGTTTGTGCACACCTGTCAAAAATGGAGTAAACATACCCAGTACTGTGTGCACAAAATTTTTCCTTTAATAATTTCTAATTTAAGGTCAGTTATTTTTGAACATACTATAGAAACAAATTTTATGATAAATCATACTTGTCACTTATTTTATTTAGTAATTTCTCCACTGTCTCCACTCCAATATTGCTCTAACCCATTCCAACTTAATACACTCTAATTAATTACTTTTAGCCTGCACTGTGTGGATGAACTGATGCTGACTTCAGCAATGTGAAGACTTTTATTTGTTTAGAGTGTCTAGACAGTACAGTCACTTGAACTCGTGCAAGCAGTGATGGATTTTTGTAGCTACATGGATTGAAGTGAATTTAGTGCTCACAATTTTACAGGTTATAGCTAGAAGAAAAAAGAGTAATGTTAATATGAGAAATTTTACATTAATGCACACATTGAGTTTGAGTCCGGAAGCTCATGTACAGTGTTTTTCATGTACACTTGGGTTGGCAAAAGTTAGAGGAAGCATTGGCCAAGATGGTAGGAAAAAAGCCCTGGAGGAGGACTAAGATGTAGGTAGGTAGATGCAGTAAGAAATGCCTTAGAAGACCGAAATATAAGAGCTAACAATGGAGTTCTGGCAGATAAACTAATTTAAAAGTTTATCTGTCAGTAGGAAATTAGTAAGTAGTCAGTAGAAAGTTAGTAATAATGTAATGTTTTATTATGTAGGTTTGTCATAATATCCTGAACAACCATTTAGGGTATATATCAGGAATTTGATCATGATTGCTAAAATTGTGAAGATAGCATAGCAGATTCTGGCAATGATGCAGAGAAAATTGATGTGTAAAAGTAAGGATGTTATGGTTCTGTTGCAATGTAATGTAATGTCTTGATCAGGCTGCATGGAGACTACTGTGTACAAATTTTGCCATCTGGTTTTTAAAAGGATGAAGGGATAGATTTTGAAAAGGGTCCAGAGACAATTAATCAAGGTGGATCCTGAAATAGAGTATGAAGAATTGAGAGAAAGCAATTTGCTGAATTTAGCAGATAGGAGGAGAAGGGTCCAGAGGCAATTTATCAAGGTGGATTCTGAAATAGAGTATGGAGTATGAAGAATTGAGAGAAAGCAATTGGCAGAATTTAGCAGATAGGAGGAAGAGGAGAAGGGAGGGGGACGTGACAGAAACAAGCCAATAAGGTGTCATTAACATCAGAATGGAGAGTGATGGGAAAAGAACAGGAGGTCATCCCTAGATGTCATATGAGGAAGGTGTGAACAGGGGATAACGAGGTTTTTTTGCATAATGAGTGATTGAATATATTGCTTGAAAGTATGATGAGTGCAGAAATGGTGTATTTAAAGCAAGGTTTGATGCGCTGTGTGTAAGTGATGGGGGGGGGCTTCCCACAATAAATTTTTTGACTTCATGAATTAACTATCATAATCTTGCATGATTCTGACAGTACATTCCAGACAACAGTTCAGAAACCTGAACTGTCATCTGGGTTTCTGAATTATCATGTTTTGCCTTGAATACATTCTATGTTGGAGCATTCACCGCTCACTCCCACAATGCATTCAGCTTATTTACTGCATGCCATGAAAAAAACCTCCTTTTTGCTTCCTTATTCATACAATCTTTATAGGGTTTCTAAGGATAACATCTTCTCCCAAACAACTATTACCTTATGCAATATCTACCCTACATCCATCAGAGAAACTCCTCCCATATCCTCTTTTCTCCCAATAAATTTAGTTTAATCCTTTATTCAAGTGTAGGCAAACAAAGTTTGCACCTGAAAATATCTTCAGGACTGAGGCAAGGTGGTACAGCTGTTGGCACCTCATAGCAAAGGTGGACCCTACATCCTCAGAGAAACTCCTCCCATATCCTCTTTTTTCCCCTATAATAAATTTTGTTTAATCCTTTATACAAGTGTAGGCAAACGAAGTTTGTGCCTGAAAATATCTTCAGGACTGAGGCAAGGTGGTACATCTGTTGGCACCTCATAGCAAAGGTGGACCAAGCTCTCATCTCTCCTTGTCTTAGTAGCTCCCATAATGCAAAGCACATCTCCTTGCAGACATGTATAATGCTATGCATTAAGGGAAGGGCCACTACTAGTGTTGCCAAATGAAAATTACTAAAAATAGCTAAATCTAAAAAAAAAAAAAAAAAAAAGAGTTAAAAAGTGCTAGAAAGGAGTTAAAAATAAAAATTTGAAGCTAAAATTTTAAAAGTAGTAGCCGATACTTTTAAGTTACTTTATTCAAGTTGAAGTGATACTTGCATATAAGTGGCTAAATACATCTTCCATGTGGTCTTCTGCACTTAATTCACCCACGTTTTCACTTAGATTTTCAGCTTTATTATATGTTGCCATCGTTCCAATATTACTCAGTGTAGATGCTGGTAAATGATAGTCTGTACAGCACTTGTTGTTATGCCTGGGGCCATACTTGACTGACAAAATAGCTGTCAGCATTGGCAATTCCATCTTGTTTCTTAATTTAGTTTTAACTACATTCATGGAACTAAAAATTCATTCAATTTCTGCATTAGAATTTGGCAGTATTAATAAATTTATTGCACACTGAGCAGTTTCTTTAAATGGATTCATTCCAGATGCATCTCTATATTCTCGTACTTCAGTCCCAAATAGCTCAGTGTTTTCTATGTTTGTCCATTTATTTAAGTGGATAGTATTGTACTGGTATTCAGCAGCAGCAACATCTTTTTCTGTTTTCAGCATTATTTCTAAGATAGGAGTAACAGGTTCTTTTATATGTTTTAGGGTATTGTCAACAGAAAAAGAATTCGAAAATTTTGTTAACTTGCTGAACTTGAACTAGAACAGGATGCAAAAATAAAAGGTACAACAGATTCCTTTCATCTTTGTACATCTCCCACAAAATTTGAACTTTGTAACATTTTTCAGTCACACTTAAGACTTCGAAGTGAGTTTTTAATTCCAACCACTGGCTGAGAATTCTGTCTACTGCTGGTTCAATGGAGAGCCATTTTGTTGCACAATTGCTTACAATTAGGTAGCATCATTTACATTGATAGTGTGATATAGCACTTTGTATGCTGCTTGTCTTGAAGAAGAATGTGAAAACCACTTATACGTTTCAGCAACTAAAAATTCTAATTTTCTTGGGAGAGATTCTGCACAAGTGTGAGACATTGCCAGTTGTAATGAATGGCATACACATCTAATTAAAATTAAGGAAGGAATATATGCCTTCAGTTGTTCATAAATGCCATTATTGACACCAACCATAATACTGGCATTGTCTGTATCAATTGCAATGAGATTTTTAATGACCAGTTCCTTGGTCAAGAGCTCTTTTTTCAGTGCAGCCACAATACCACTAGAGTCACACTTTTCTAGAACCACCATGCTCAGAAATGTATGCATAATTTTGTTGAATTTCTTGCTATAATAAATGATGGCCATTCCTAAAATTTTATTCGCTGTGATATCATTTGATTTGTCTAATAGCAAGGTGAAATTTTCATCTCCAATATCCACAATTAGATCTTCTTCAAAATGCTCACTTAGAATATTCTTTACAATTGCAGGGCACTTAGTTCGATGCATTTTTACCTTTGGCATAGTTTGACTGTCTGGGATGATATTTTTAAAAAGATCTACTAGATGATCGTAACTGTTGAATGATGAGTGACAACAAAGAAATAATGCTACCCTACCTTCAAAGTTTGCGGTCTCATCAGACTTTTTCACAAGTATATTTGTAATAGGAACAGCCTTTTGTGGAACTGCAGCAAAATATTTCTTAGTTTCACTATGCTTTACGAGCTGACAATATTTAGTAGCTATATCACATCTGCAAAACTTACAGTGGCCTTTTGTAGCATCACCAGCAACTTCACACAACCATTTACTAAACATTCCCCATTTGCAATCACTCCCTCCTAAATTTTTGCTTGTAAGCTTTATTTTTCTCTTTGCTCATTTTTGAAGAAGGGTATACAACTCTTTACTGCAACGAATTACAATCAGTCTTTGAAAACTTCTCACTTGCTATTGTAACTACCAACCAGAACACTGTGCAAAGACTAACTTGTAGCAGTGGTATCAACTTTAAGGAGACAAAATGGCAGACTGTTGATGTCACGTGACTGACTGATGTCATCATTCATTTCAAACGTGTACGATGCTCGTACCAAACGTACAATACAATTCCTTATGAAATGTGAACATCTGGAAAATTTTTAAAACAATTTCTTTAACAGTAAGTTATAAAAACAACTAAAAAGAGCTGAAACTAGTTCTGAAGGAGCTAGATGCTAGATTAAAATTTTTGGAGCTAGGGAAGAAAAAAAAAGAGCTAGATCTAGCTCCAAAAGAGCTAAATTGGCAACACTGGCCACTACCCAGTGAAGGGTAGTGGCAGACTGACGAGACCTCAATAAAGGTCGAAACCGGTCTGAGTAGTGGCCCTTCCCTTAATGCATAGCATTATACATATCTGCAAGGAGATGTGCTTTGCATTATGGGAGATAGTAAAACAAGGAGAGCTGAGAGCTTAGTCCACCTTTGCTACGAGGTGCCAACAAGATGTACCACCTTGACTCAATCCTGAAGATATTTTCAGGCGCAAACTTTGTTTGCCTACACTTGGATAAAGGATTAAACTAAATTTATTATAGTCTAACCAAGTGCAAAATAAACTTCCAATGTATTTTCTCCCCAATCTGCCAAGCTCAGCAGTTATTCTCTTAATCTGTCCTTGTACTTAAAATTTCAGTCTTGAGACAATCTCTTAGCCTCTACACTCTCTCACCCCCCCCCTAACATTTCCTTATCACCCAGATAAGGAAATGTTAGGGCTCATAGATCCAATCACTGGATCTATGCACCTAAAAAATCCAGGTGTGTTCTGATTAGTGCCTTATGCAGTGGAACTATATACTTCTTATCACTGCTTGTTAGGGATCATTTGCATTATAGCAGCAATTTTCTGGGTAACTTGTACAACTTTTGTAATGTATCCAGTGAACTTTAGCTCCCATTTTACCTACATCCCTCACCTTCTGGGACAAAGGGCTCTGTGCTTGGGCCAATGTTGTTTAATTTGTATATAAATGATATAGGAAACGGCTTAAAGGGAGATATTCAGTTGTTTGCTGATGATGCAAAGTTGTGTAGTGCAATAAAAAATCAAGCTGATGTTGAAAGTTTGCAGGAGGATTTAAATAAGCTGGTAAAATGGGCAAAAGAAAATGGATGTCAGTTCAATGTGGAAAAGTGTAAAGTCTTGCATTTTGGGATTAAAAGATTACCAGCTGTGTACTACATCGATGGAAAGGTACTCCAAGAGATTGATGAGGCTAGGGACTTAGGGGTATTGGTAGATAAGGAGATGAAGTTCAGAGGACACATTGCTAAGGTGTCCAAGATTGCACATAGGATTACTTGGTTGTTGAGGAACACACTGACATCCAGAGATAAAGAGGTTATTATTCCCCTTTATAAAGCATTGATACTTCCACATTTGGATTACTGTGCTCAGGTCTGGTCACCTGGATTCCTTGGAGATGAGGAGGCTGTGGAGAGGGTTCAGAGAAGAGTGACCAAGTTGGTGAGTGATATAAAAAATGCTCCCTACATTGATAGATTGAGAGCTTGTGGATTGCAGAGATTGGTTGATAGGCGAAGAAGAGGGGATATGATAGAAACATTCAAATTACTAAAAGGTTTTTATAGGATTGATGCAGGGGAAATGTTTCAGCTGTGTGATAGTGATGGAAGAACAAGAGGTCATCTCTGGAAATTAAAGAAGAGTGTGGTTAACAAAGGTGTCAGAACAAGGTTTTTTGCCTGGAGGGTGGTGAATGAGTGGAATTCATTGCCTGACTTTGTTGTGAGCTCTTCATCTGTAAATGAATTCAAGAAGAGATATGACAGATATTGTTTTGCTAGCTTGGGTCTCCCGCGATGAGTCTACTGACTCCATGGAGATACCCGTAATAATAATAATAATAATAATAATAATAATAATAATAAAAGTTCATATAGTATACTTCATTCCATCTTCTCAGAAAAAAGTGACTTTACACTTTGCAACATTGAACTGATATCCCAATTCATCTTCTCAACATACTAGCCTATACAAATCTTATAACAACATCATATCAAAGCTTTCCGAAGTTACTCTTCCCAATATAGCATCATCAATAAATGATCGACTGTCTCCTCTCAAACTCTGAATTATATCATCAATATATAAATTAAACAATAGATGTTCCACAGAGAACTCTTTGGCTAGCATCACTTTTCCCTTTAGAGACAGTGCATCTTCATATCCACTCACTGGCTCCATTAGCCGACAATCCTTGTAACCAGCACCAACTGATTGTCCATCCTAATCTTCCTTAACTTCAACAACAATCTCACATATGGTATTCTATCAAACACTTTTGCAAAATATAGAAAAATTATTGAACAGAAGATGTGTAATCATATCCTCTATTCAATATGCTTGTTATCCTGTTATAAAATATAACAGGTTACACAATGTAAGATTTCCCCTTTAACAAATCCATGTTGCTCTCTAGAGAGAGAGATATCTGTCAAACCAAAGTTAGTATTCTATCTCTAACCAGCCCATATAACACCTTACACCACACCTGACATACAGACTGGCCAATAGTTTGACACCACTTACTTAGTGGTGTCAAACAATGACACCCTTAAGTAGTCGTACTATTTTTTACGTATGCACTTGACGATATCACACCTAGTCCCACAAACCCTATTAATGTCAAGTTTATTAAAATTTCAAATATCCCCACATTTCTCAGTAGTTTTTTCTTCCAATACTCAACATCAATATATGGTAAGGAATAGACATGTATGGGCATTTATGGTAAGGAAGGCCAGAGCTAATTATGAGATAAAGCTAGCTTATGAGGCAAAAAGAAATTCAAAATGGTTCTTTCAACTATATGGCAAGTGAAAGAAGGAATGACTAAGGAAGGATGACTTTAAAAAGTGCTGATTGTGGGAAGATAACAGAAACAAACCAAATAGTTGAATTACTGAGCAAGAATTTTGCAGGGGTGTGCAAACTAGGTGGTGATGTTGCAATGAAGATGTGACACTGACTGATGAGAGAATCGAGGTTGAAGTAACAGATGTGCTTAAAACATTCCGGAACTTCAATGTGAAAATAGCCATGGGATTAGATGGTATATTGACTAGTGTATTATGAGGATGTGCAAGGGAATAATCAGTTCCCCCGACCAAGCTATTTAATTTAAGCCTCAGTACATGGAAGGTGTCACTGGAGTGGAAAGAGTGCAGAATACTCCCATTGCATAAAGGAGGCTCCAAGACAAGTAGCAAATCATAGGCCAATCAGCATCTCAGGAGTGGTACTTAAGGTATTGGAGAAATTGGTGAAAGACAAAATTCAGGACTGGGTGGATAGGAATATTATTATCTGACCTCCATGGAGTCAAAAGAATAATTGTGGGAGGTCTATACTTTCTCACGCCAAAAGATCAAGCCCTGCCTCAAACCCATTCACAGTTTCTGCACTCACCACACTTTCAGGCAATGCATTTCACTGATCAATCACTATCCATGCAAAGAACCTGCTTTTCACTATCCTTCTTGAACCCTTCTTATACAGCTTCCTTCTTATTCAGTTCTACCCTTGCTCTCTCTACTCTATGAAATATTTTCTCCACATTAATCTGGTAACAACCACTCACCAACTTATATGTCTCACTCATATCCCCTCTTATTGTATTCACAAGGCTTTGTAAGTCATTCTCTCAATCTCTCTTTGTATCTGCCATTCTATGGACCTGCCACTAACTTAGTAAACCTTCTCCAATACATCCTCCCCCCACCCCCCCACCCTGAAAACAGGTGACCAAATCTGTGCACAATAGGAATATGATACCCCATTCTATAAGGGACAACATGGTTTTGTGAAGGCAGGTCTTCCTTAGTAATTTGTTTACTTTTTATAATAAAGTGACAACTGAGTTAGATAAAAGAAATTGATACATAGTGCTACTGCTGGATTTTGCAAAGTCATTTGGCAGGTTTCTACATAAAACTCTCTTGTATACATTGAAGCAAATGGGGATGGATATGAATCTGTTGATCTGGATTAGAGGATGGCTGATGAACAGATATCAAAGAGTGGTTTATGGAGGAGTTGAGCCCAGGAGAAAGCAGGTGACCAGCGGTGTACCACAGGGCTCAGCACTTGGTCCTGTGTTGTTTAATTTGTATATCAATGATATAGGGAATGATTTGACAGAAAATATTCAGTTGTTTGCTGATGATGATAAACTGGAAAGAGAAATGGTAAATGAAGGTGATGCAGAGATCCTGCAGGAAGACTTAAACAGACTAGCAGTATGGGCAAAGGTAAATGGCTACCAGTTTAATGTGGCAAATTGTAAGATGATGCAATTTGGGAATAGATCAGAAGCTGTATACTATATCAATGGAACTGAACTGCAGAAAATGATGAGGCCATGGACTTGGGTGTGTTTGTGGACAGGGAGTTGAAGTTTAGAGGTATATTGTGAAGGTAACCAAAACCAGCACATTAGATTACATGGTTGTTGAAGAACACACTAACAGGAAGGGATAGAGAAGTTATTGTTCCTTCATATACAACTCTAATAAGGGCACATCTATACTACTGTGTGCAGATCTGGATCCCAGGATTCTACAGGGATGATGAAGTACTGGAGAGGATCCAGATGCGAGCGACAAAGATTCTGACAGGTCTGCAGAATGCTACAGATTGTCAGCCTGTAGGCTTCAAAAATTAGCTGATCGGCAAGAAAAAAATGGAGACATGATAGAAGCATGTTAAAGGGGATACTAAAGACTTTTTAAGTACATGGAAAGAAAAGAGAGAGAATGAGGGGTCATCCATGAAAGTTGCACAAGATCATAGTCAGCAAGGATGTTAAGGCTAAATTTTTTATATGGAAAGTGGTGAGTGGGTGGAATGAACTGCCAGAGATGGTTATAAGGATGGTTGAGTACTTTGTCAGTGAATGAGTTTAAGGAAAGGTATTGTGAATAATGGATCTCTAATGATGAGTCTTCTAACTCCATGGAGATACCTGTATATTAATAACTACACTGACAAAATATTTGCTGAACATTTCTGGTTTATCTTTAACACATAATGATGTGCAGTTTCCTCCAACTAAGGTCAGTTTTCCAAGTGAGCGGGTATGGATCTGTAAAGATTGTGATATTTTGATGGATTGGAAGGTATTAAATGAGAGTTGTGAATGATAAGTGAATATCAGAAGACAGTAAGGAGCATAAGAGAGAATGATATTAGCCAAAAGAGAGAGTTGAGAGAGAATATGAGTTCAGGGAATATAATTGTGAATGCACAAAACACTGAGAGAGCAAATGTAAGTATGATTGCCAATATGAAAGAGAATACGATTGCCAGAATGCAAGAATTAAAGAATGAGAAATCAGATCAGACACATGCAAAATGAGATTAGACATTTGGTGGATGAGAACAGAAGAATGCAAAAGAATAAAATAAAAGACAGTGAAGAAAAAGTGGTAGCAAATGACTCAAGAGTGATACAGAGATTCCATTTGAAGTTGGATGACAGAGTGCATAAGATTTTCTTTCCAGGAGGAAGAATGAGCAGCCAAATTGATGTTTTAGACATGAGAAGTAAACATGTGAAGGAGTTAGTAGTGGTAGGAACAAATTATTTGGTTGGGCATTGGGAAAATGTGAGAATGGATATCAGGAGATTCTCGAGAAGAGTAAAAGACAACAATATGGTAGGAGGAATAGTTGGTTGGTTTTCCAGGTTATGAGTTGAAAAATTATAATCAAAAAATTATGAGAAAACAAGCAAAAAATTATGAATGGTATGCTAGCAGAGCTGTGTAAGGAGAAAGGGGTGCAGATTGTTGATGTGTAAACTGCATTCAAGGACCAAATGGAATTATATGAAAAGGATGGACTGCATTTAAATGGAGCAGGTGTGAATCATCCAGAGAGAGAGAGACTGTTGCTAAAAGAAAATGTAATGAGTGATATGCACAAGGTATCAGAAGTTAGAAGTGATGTGAATTACCAGGAAACTGGAACAGAAGAGACCAAAGTATTTGGGAATGGACAGGAGAGTAATGTAAGAGATGGAAATGTGAAAACAGGAATGCAACCTGAATAGGGAAACTGTGAAGGGGCAGGGGATCAGGATGATCAGGGAGACAATGTAAGAAGAGTAAATTCTGGATGCAGTAATGAATGCATGTGTGGGAATAGTCAGTATAGGCATGAGATGGGATTGGTTGCATTGGGAGTAGTTCACCCTGTGAAGATATATGAGATAAAGGATTATAAAAGCAAGAGGACAGAAGCAGGTTTGGAAAAAATGTAGATGATGAGAAGCATAGGTTAGAACTGGTTATATACCAAGAAATGAAATACTATGCTTATTTCCAAATGACAGGAGCATTAAAAGTAAAGTAGATAAAATTATTGCATTGATTGTGTTTACTTACTTGAAAATAATTGGAATAAGTGAAACACGGATGGATGAGAATGATAACCTGAAGGGAACAGATATAAAAGGATAAGCTGTTTTCTGTGAGGATAGAAATGGCAAGAAGGGAGGGGAGGGCTAGTGGTGATAGCAGGGGGAACTATGTTTGCCCAAGGTTGAGATATAAGAGAAAAACAGTAGCAGTAGTTTTCAAGCAGTATGGTGTGAGCCAGATGATGATAGGATGAAATATTTGGTTGGACATTGCTGTAGTTTGGGGAATGTGGAGAGTGGATATAAAGAAATATATAGACAAATTGGCTTAGTAAGCAAGAGAAGTTTGATCATTATGGGCAATTTTAATTATGATAATATTGATTAGAATGAAGTGATTGCATCAGGGAATAAGGCATGAATTTCTTGAGATCTCTTGGGCAGTATGTTAGAGAGTTAGATTCAGAGTTAGAGTCAGATTACTCTCTTCTGGATAGAATACAGCAATCTTAGAGAGGATTTTGGTGCCCCATCCCAAATATGGGAGCAATATTCCCTTGGCTGAGAAATTTGGAAAAAAGTACACCAAGTTTTTTGGCAGCTGCAGAAGCTATAGTTGACATATGGTTGTGCCAGGAAAGATCAGAGTTAAGGTCAGTCCAAGAAGAGAAATCTGATTGTGTTTGGATCTCAGTAGTAATGAAGGTAAGGGGGAGGATACAATTTCTCTTGTGAGAAATCAGACAGGATGGAGTTTTGGTGTCACTGAATTCTCGTGGAAAGGTTTAGACGTTGGTTATACATTCTTACTAAATAGCTTAAGGAAATTATAACATACAATAGAATATACATTAAAATAAATTTTAATACACTTCCAATATTTCGGCAATGTCACGTGCATGCAAGCACAACACACAGTAAATGAGGAATGAAGCAGGAAGCTATTCTTTATCCTAAAAGTCCTGATGGTGCCCCTAGCGGGCAATGTTGGTATTCTTGGCCGATTGGGCTGAAGGTCTTCTGATGTAGGTTTCCCAAATTTGGGGCAGTCTCATGCAAAAAAAATTTGTTTAGGTTTGGATTGTTTCTTAGGGCTGAGGCTGATTCCATGAATAGCCGTTCGTATTTGAATTTACTACGGTGTATTATCGTGGCTTTCTTCCACCATATTCTATGGCAGGAATCCAGTGCATGGTCTGCAAGATCAGAGTGGCTGTATTGGTGAAATCGGATGTAGTCCTTGTGTTCTGAAATTCTGATATTAGCTGTCCTACCTGTTTGGCCAAGTAGGACAGCTTACAGCTGCAAGGGACTTGATATACACCAGGTAGGTCTGGTGTATATCAAGTCCCTGGAGCAGATAAGGGATGCCAATTTTTTATAAGGTCTGTAACAAGAAGTTAAGTCATGTTTTTTTAGGATTTTTGTAATGTTTTCCAAGATGCCTCAGATATAGGAAATGGTGATGGATTTAGAGTAATCCTTGTTGCGAAGGGGGGGGGGGGTTTATTGGTTTCAATATTTTTTGAATTTTTTGGAGGGCTGGCCATTGGCTGAAAAAGTGTTCAGAATGTGGTTTAGTTCTGTGGTTAGTGCATTGTCATTTGAACAGATAAGTTTAGCTGTTGTGTAGTGTCTTAATGACTCCATATTGTTGTGAGGTGGGGGGGATTGTTGGTGAATGTATCTGCCTGTATGGGTGGGTTTTCTATAAACTGAGAAAACCAAAAGTTCCATCAGGCTGGCGGGTGACTAGTGTGTCTAAGAAAGAAAGGCAGTTGTTTTTTCTTCTTCCAGGGTGAACTTGATTCTGGGGTATTGGTTGTTTAAGTGTGTTATGAAGGAGAGGAGTGCATCAGAGCCATGTAGCCAAATAGTGAACACATCATCAACATAGCGAAGCCATATGGTTGGTTTTTGTGGGGCACAGTTTAAGGCTTTCTCTTCAAAAGTCTCCATATAAAAGTTGGCCAAGGGTGGGGAGAGTGGAAAACCCATGTCTGTCCCCCTCTATTTGTTTGTAGAATTTTCCTTGCCAAACAAAATAGCCCGAGTTCATTGTGAACTGAAATTGGGCCGTGATATCGGGAGAAAATTTAGCTTCTATTAGCTCTAAGCATTCTTTGAGTGGGACATTTGTGAATAGGGAGGAGACATCAGAACTGACCATTACATCAGTGTGTTTGAGTGTAAGGTTTTCTATGCTGGCTTTGAAGTGGGCTGAGTTTTTTTTTATGTATGAAGGTGTGTTGTCAGTATAGTGTGTGAGGACTTTGGCCAAATGTTTAGCTAGTTTGTATGTGGGGGAACCAATGCCATCCACTATGGGACATAATGGCACAGTTTCTGAACTGTGCTATTACGTCCCATAGTGGAGGGGGAGGGGTATGGAATTAAACAGTTTTAATTTGTTAGTGACTTCTACAGGCCAAGAAGTCACCTTCTTAAGGAGCCTGTGGAGTTTTCTAATTTGTGAGTTGGTGGGATTGTACTGAATAGGGAGGTAAGTAGCCTGATCTAACAATAGAGCATTCAGCTTACCTGTGTAATCCTTTTCGTTAAGCAATACTGTGGCGTTCCCTTTATCCACTTTGGTGATTATTATTTCTTTGTTTTTCTTTAATTCTTGCAGAGATTTAATTTCCTTATTGGGCATGTTGATTTTTGGCGGTTTTGCTTTGGTCAGAACACAAGCTACATCCAATCTAATATCGTTGGCGACGTGGTTTGGAAGGTGTTGTATCCCACATTCAATTTGTATTAATGTCTTCAGCAGGTATTCTTCTGGGCGCAATAGCAAAGTTGTGGCCACATGAGAGAGCATCAAGTGCTTCAGGTTTCAAACTAATTGACGAAAGGTTGACTACTGTGTCATTAGTCTTCTCAGGGCCAGTTTGCTTGCAGGTGGAAAAACTCCACAAAAACTGGAGAGAAAAACCCTGCAGTCTTTGCTCAAGACCGGCTAACTTGGCTACGTCTGAGAAAGAGCTTACATTCCTCACGTCAGCAACAGGAATCAAACCCAGGACACTCCTTTCCCAGGCATATGGTTGTGAAGCAACCAGCCACTTGGATAACCATGCGACCTAATATATAGATACATAATAATATTATATTTTGTGAAATTTATCTTGCACTACATTTACTTTTTATATATTGGTATCAATGCAATTCATTTCAGTTTTCTAGTGAATAACATTTTCAGCAAATTTTTTCAGTGATCAATAGTTCGCGCAATGAATTTTTCTGGGATGAATTTTCTCTGCAATGAATTTTCCTCGTGACAAATTGTCCCCACGACAAAATGTCCCAGGGACGAAATGTTTCTGCGATGAATTGTCTGTCAACCTTTTTTCCCCACAGTGCCAATTTATTTAAATTATCCTGCAGGATATCTACATCACCTTCATTAAGTATTGCTCTCCCCAGTTTTGCATTATTAGCAAACAACTGAATATCCCTTCCATATCCCACCCCCAAGTCCTATATCATTAATATACAAATTAAAGTGCACTGGCCCTAGTATAGAGCCTCGAGGCACTGTACTAGGGAATCTATAAGGTTCACTAGTCAACCTTATAAATTCCACCCCACCATATACCATACTCTGATGTCTATCAAATGTCTATCTTTAGCCATGCCATCCATACCACATTCATTCCCATTTGCTCAAACTTCTGTGTCATGGTGTAACCATTTCTCTTATCTAATTTTGCTAATCACTGTATTAAAAAACATTAATACATTACTAAGAGAGAGATTACTAAGGATCTATCTTTTACAAAACCATGCTGCCCACCATAGAGTATTATATTCCTGTCCACTCACTGATGGATTTTATCTTTAACTGACTTTTCAAATACTTTAACCACCATTCCTGAGATATTAATTGGCCTGTAATTTGTTACTTCTGTCTTGGAGTCACCTTTATGGAATAGAACCATCTTACACAGTTTTGACTCCCTTGAAACCTTGCCAGAGCTCAGACTTAGATTGAACAATGCACATTCACACAGACCAAATGCTATATTTACACTGATGTTTTTCAATATGCTGAGCACCTCCTGTTCATCTACCTGAATTCTGACACCTGGATGATACATCTTTGCAAAGTGATCACTCAGCAACTCAAATATATATATATATGTATGTATGTATGTAGAAAGTATTGTAGTATATATTGTACATATATTGTAGTATTGTACATATTGTAGTATATATTGTATATAAGTATATATTGTAGAAATTATTGTACAAAAAAAAAATATGTAGAAACCACTGATTAAAGTCATCCTTCCATAAGCATTGTTCCCCTTACTTTCTACATAATGAAAAAACTCGTTTGGATTACTTTGGCTTGCTTAGCTAATTTTCTCTCATGATCAAATTTGGTCTTTCTAACCATGTCAGCTTTCTTGCTTGCACTTTGTATTGCTCATGAGTATGCTTATCACAATGTTTTCTATTTTTAAAAGTAACTGTTGCTTTATATCCCTACTCATCCAATCAGCCCCCACTTGGTTAATCCTCCTGACTGTGGGTATGCAGTTTGATACTGTTTCTTTCAAACAATCCCTGACCACTTTTTATTTATGCCTGACATTCTTGACATTCCTTGTAACTTCTCAAGCCTGTCATAATTAACAGCTTTATAGTTCAACATAAAGCTGTTATTGACAGAAAATTCCATATGTTTATCAACCTTCCTGAACAAGATTGCATGGCCACTTTCCCTAGTTAGAAGCAGTGTCTGCCTAGCGCTCTCAAACCCTTGTCTCCCTTGATTGCATAGTATTTCAGGCAGTTATCCCTTAATAACTATATAAATTCCACTTTGTCTTGTCATGCCTCCTTTCCTTTCTTCCCTCCAGTCCATGTCCTCATAATTGAGGTCTTCCATAATATATTTGCTCTGCCTATACTCATTGTGCTAATCTGCCAATGCATGGCATTCACATCTTCCTGTAGACATCCTGGTCTATAACAGTAACCAACAGTATATTTTGTCCCATTGGTCTCTATCTCACACCAAATATCTCCAAACAAACCATTTGCTCCACACTTGACATCCTCTTTAACTTCTAGTTTTGTTGGTTGAAGTTCTTCATATTCAGCTCCTCTCCCATTCCCTCTATCCTCCCTGAAAATATAGTACCATTTATATTCCATCCATATGTTCATTGGGCATCTACAAATGCCGTATGGTCACTCCGATGCTCAGTGATGTGCCACATGAGGCCTTGCCATGTAGTCCTGTTGTTTGCTTTTCTGGCGGCCTCAACTCTCTCAAGATCAGTCACCACACACACACACACCATCCATCCATTTCATTGATGGTCTACCCCTTACTCTTTTTCCAGGAACTTTACCTTCTATTACTGTTCTGAGAAGTCCCCTTCCATCCTTTCTATGTGTCGAAAATATTTTAATTTTCTTCTGTCAATATCCTTAAGGAGCCTTAAAGTTCTACTGATCTTTTCTAACACCCATTCATTTGTACATTTTTCAGTACATGATATCCTCAACAGCCTTCTGTAACACCACATCTCAAAAGCAGATATCTGTTTCTTATCTGACTTCTTTAGGTTCCAAATCTCACATCCTTAAGTCACTGTGAAAAAACAACTGCATCCATAATCCTCAACTTTGTTCCCATGGAGATAGATCCATCCTTCCAGATTTTAGACAGGTCTCTGACTGTTGGTTTAGCTATTCCTTACCTTTTTCTTATATCTTCTGAACAGCAATTCTTCACATTAATAATGGATCCCAGGTACTCAAACTTGCTGACCTCCTCAATTCTTTCTCCATTAAGGTACACTTGTTTCTCAAGAGTCTGTTTGTATTTCCTTTGAGAACCATAATCTTTGTCTTACTAGGATTGAGTTGAAGTCCTCTGTTATTACTGATCTTGTTAACTTTGTCAAGAAATAGTGCTAGTTCTTCCATGTCAATACAAAGGAGTACTGTATCATCAGCATATTTCAGATTACTGATCAATATACCTCATATCCTAATTCCTGTCCTGAGCTTATCCAATGCTTCACGCATGATTTTCTCCGCATATATACTAAACAAGTGAGGAGAAAGTAAACATCCTTGCCTAACTCCTTTTCCAACTTGAAGCCAGTCATTCAATCCAATGCCTGTTCTTACCGTGGCTTTTTGCTCCCTGTACAAGTAGGCTATCAACCTGATAGTGTGTTGAGGAAAACCCATTCTTTTCATTACTTTTCACAGTTTCACATGCTCAACACAGTCAAAAGCTTTAGATTAGTCTAAGAAACACATTACCAGAGGGAGTCCAAATTCCTTATATTTTTTTATAATCTGTCTAAAGCAAAGGATCTGATCTCTGGTGTCCTTACCTTTCCTAAAACCTGCTTGTTCCTCAGGCATCTCTGCCTCAACTTTGACCTCAATCCTGTTTAGCATGATCTTTTATATTCTGTTCCTTTAACTATATCATTTTTTGTCAACCAGATCTCACTAATGGCTATAATTTTTTGGCCAATGTTGAAAATTCCACTCCTTTATTTCTGAAGCTTTTGGCATTTGTGAACTTGCATTTCAATATCCTGAAATTGAAATGCATGTCCAGAAATGCAAGGGTAACTGTTGATCTTGGATCAACAGTTGCCCTTGTGTAATGTCATTAGCAATCCATTCCATTTAAAACTTGTAAAACTGCATTCACGATTGTAAAATAATTACTGTACACAAACTCGTGTCTCGGGAGTGGCCGAGCCCACACTTGGATGCATCCCCCCCCACACACACACGCAATACTTCAAGTTTCTCTGAGTTTGTACTTCCAACCTCTCATTGAACAACACTCTATCCAAACATCTAACTCTAAAACCATGTAGTCCATTAGACATAAGTCCTTTCATCCATCAAATTCACTCCATAGCACTATTTCTCCTACATAATCTTCTCAAACTCATTTGCAATCATAGTCCTTTTTCTCAATTCACTCATCTCACATGAAGGTAGCAGACCCACAATCCTTACTTTCCCACTCTTTTTTTTTTATTTTATCAGCAACTCTTTCAAATTTTCTCTTACTGCACATTTCTCACCTTTCAAATCATTCATGCCAGCCAAAACAATAAATTATTCCACTTCTCCCCCCTCTGTAAACTAACAGCTTTACTAAAATCTTTGATCTATGAGGATAGATTGAGGGAATACATGCAGAGTTTTGAATAGAAAAAGGAAAAGGGATATCGTTGAAACAGATAAGTTGATGAGGGGGTTGTTACCAGATTAATGTGGAGATTTTTCATAGGGCAGAGGGAGACATGAGTAGAATAAGAGGCCATCCCTAGAAGCTGTATAAAGATGGAGTGAACAAATGAGTGAGGAGAAGATTCTTTGCATCGAGAGTCGTTGTGAATGGGTTTAAGGCACTGCTTGTTTATTTTTTGCATGAGAATGTGGTGGACCTCAAATGATGAGTCTTTTGACTCCAAAGAGATCTAATATTAATAATAATAATATTGATGTGTTTTATTACTTTTAATATATAATGGTATTTTATTGTTTTTCTTAGATGGTTGCTATAATGATACATTCTCTTCCTACTATGCTGTCATGTAACAAGTTCAAATATAAGAATTTCGATGATAGCAAAGATGAATGCCATTGTCTAAGTCTGTAAAGAATTTAATTTAAAAACAATGTTGCTACACAGATTTATCAAAGCATTTTGCTAAGCCAGAACTTTTACATTGTTTTTCTGTAACAAAATGTAAATACATGTATATTTGTATTTGGCTATTTAATTTTTTTTGTAAAAATATCATGCTATATGAAAATATTGTGAGATATTAAAGAGTTTTAAAACTTGCATGTATGGTATTATTCTACAATATATAAGGGCGATTGAAAAGAATTTGGAATTTTGACATACTACTGCAGCTCACTGTATTTCTAAGATGTCCACATTGCCACAAAAAAAAATAAAAATAAATAAATTAAATTAAATTTAAAAAAAATTATACTGACATTGCAAAGAACATTCTCTTTTGTTGACTCTTGCAAAATCTTGGTCAAACATGATCTTCAAAAAAATTTTTTTTTTCACTTACCTATTTCCCTTCACACTTGAGTAGGAAAATATGTGATCCTTCCTTGGA
Organism: Typopeltis vanoorti; assembly: GCF_054136105.1. Taxonomy (NCBI): domain Eukaryota; kingdom Metazoa; phylum Arthropoda; class Arachnida; order Uropygi; family Thelyphonidae; genus Typopeltis; species Typopeltis vanoorti. The sequence continues at coordinate 159,794,628 of NC_143553.1, read as the reverse complement.
TGACTCATAGATAATGTTTTTACTCTCCAGCACAAGTGACATTTTTTATTCATATAAGAGAAAAAAACATGACAGTTTCCTGTTTGATCCATGGATGGTGTGGAAGTTTTGTATGGAATAAGTTTGCATGCAAAACAAAAAAACAACCTATATACCTTTTTTTTCCCCCAATATAAGAATCTGCATTGCTTATATAAGTACATGAACTGGCCTATGAAGAGAATGCTTTGAGTTTGACTTTTAACAAATAGGAAGGCTTTTCTTCTTTGTGCAAGGAATAGATAAGACATATAAAATTTAGTAGAAAATTATACTCACTGGCCAAATTGTTAGGTATCCCATACTAAATGGAATCCACTGGTAATATATTAGTATTTCAGTGTAATTTTCAGGCTTCTGCAAGACTTATTACTGAAGGTTGAACTCTCTACAACAACCATAATACACATCATACTTCGCCTTGAAAATATTCTGCCTTTGGGCAGTCACTGACTCAAACCAGAAACATGTCCACTCATTCACCACTCTCTCTCTCTTTCTCTTTGCACACACACACGCAATAAAAAAAAAAATCCTTACTTACTTCCTTACATGACCCTTAATACAGTTATCATGGAAGACCTTTCATTCTCCTATATCCCTATATCCCATGCGATATTTCTCCTATATCTGTCTGATAAGCTTATTTCAAAGTTCTGTAGTGCACATTTGGTATAAGGCTGACTAGGCTACATATAGATTTTATGTAACTTTTGCATTATTATAATTTTTTTTCTGACCTCTACTGAGTCACAAGACTCATCGTGGGAGGTCAACACAAAGTCTATCATACCACTCCTTAAACTCATCCACAGTCTGCACATTATGGTAGCAATTTTCTGGTTAATCTTTACAGCCTGCAATGCATTCCCAGAGTATCAATGCACTCCCTGTCTGCCAGTATGATGAAATCTCTTGCCCAGCAAAGTTTCACCAATACAAATACTTAGGGAAAGCAAATGAGGATATTAATTCATTATTGCCAAGTGTATGGTTGTACACTTAGCAATAATGATTTCATATCTTCATTTACCTTTCTTAAGCATTAGCCTATTCAAATTTTAAATCCTCTGTAATAACATCACATTAGTCATCACTGTTCCCAGTTTAGCATCATTAGTGAACTGAATGTTTCCTGTATATCACTGATATATGAAATAAACAACACATCCCCAGAAAAGAATCCTGTAGTATGGTTATACTACATATCATCACTCTTCATTCTGATGACTCATTGAGTCCTATCAGCCAGCCATTCCTATAACCAACTAATTATCCTTCTCTATCCACCTTATTTATAGCAGTAGTTTTCGTGTGATATATCAGATGCCATTAAATCTGCAAAAATGTATGTGCAAACTTCGTTTCTTACACTTGTGTGAAGGATTAAAACAAGAGTATACTTTACTTTTTTAACAAGTGGAAAAATGATCCACAACCATTTCTGATCCAGAGTATTTTAATAATATAATAATACACCATTTCACTACTTGCATGAGCGGAACTAACAGAAGCAAAGTGTAAGGTTTTAAAATTTGGGAAGCACAAATAGGATGCAGAGTATAAGATTGGTTGGGATATCTTACAGAAAGTGGAGATGAAGGAACTGTGAGTGATGGTGTATAGGTACTTGAAGTTTTGGTGACATTTTACCAAAATTTTGAGGGGTAGCACAACAGATTATGGCAATGATGTAGAGCAAACTGACATGTAGAAGTAAGGATGTTACAATTCCATTTTATAAGGCTTTGATGAACTGCATATAAATTACCATACATACATAGATTTTGGTCACCTGATTTTCAAAATGATGAAGAGATTTTGGAAAGGGTTCAGACAATTGACTAAGGTAGTTTCTAGTCTCTGGAATGTTGAATATGAAGACAGATTGAAGGAATGAAATTTGCAGACTCTAATAGATAGAAGGAAGGGTGGGGAGGGGTAAGATTGAGACATAAGTTGCTGAGGGATTATTACTGTTAAAATACTATTAAAATTATGTTATATATACTGTTATAAATACTGCTATAAAAATACTGTTAAAATTACTATTAAAAAATGCAAAAATGCAAAAAAATGGATTATTACTGGATTAATGTGTATGAGATTTTTCATTGACTGAGTTGAGACAAGGGGAGGGAACAAGGGGCTATCCCTGGAAACTGTATAATTGTGAGGACTAGGGTTTTTGTGTGGAGAGTGGTAGGTGCATTAAGCCATGGTATAATGAGCTCTGGGCATGAAAGTAGGACCTATGGCAATATGTCTTTTGAGTCCACGGAGATGTGATGATGTTGATGATGATAATAATAGTATATGGAAAATGTATGACTTCTGCATCGATTTAACCTCGGTATCTTCCTGAGTTTGGCAGCCCCCTTGATTAGATCTCAATAAAAGTTGAACCCAGTCTGAGTAGTGACCCTTTCCATAATGCATAGCAATATAAACATCCAAAAGGAAGTTTGCTTTGAATATGGGATACTGAAGCAATTGATGAGAAATCAACAGCGACTATATACAAAATATTACTTTAAAAGACACTTCATGTCACATGCTTGCCATTTGCAGGATGATTTAAATAAACGGGCACTGTGGATAAAGTATAATCATTGTGAATTTAATGTTGCAAAATGGAAGGTTATGCACTTTGGGTTGAAAAGGCTGCATATAGTGTATCATATTCATGGTACTGGATTGCAAGAAATTGATGTCTAGGGACTTGGGGATAATGGAGAACAGAGAATTGAAGTTCAGAGGGCATACTGCAAAAGTTGGTAAAATGGCTCAAAGGATTACTTGGATGTTAAAAAACAAGCTAACAAGTAAAAATAGGGGCATTATTATCTGCTATGGATTCAGATGAATCTTGACTATTGTCCACAGATTTGGTTACCTGGGTTTCTTGGGATCTAGGAGGCTGTAGAAAAGATTCAGAGATAGTGACTAAGCTGGTAATAGGTCTGTGGAATGCTCCCTATGAGGATAGGTTGAAGGTGTGGGATACAAAGTTTAGATAGGCAGAAAAGAGGGGACGTGACAGAAACTTTTAAGATATTAAAGGGGATTTATAAAATTGATGCAAAGGAAATTTTTCAAAACATTATTATTATTCAGGCCTTCATGGAGTCAAAAGACTCATCGTGGGGAGGTCCTGCCTAGGAAACACAAAGTCTATCACACCATGCCTTAAAATCATTGACTGTTCTCGTTCTCATCACTCTATCAGTCAATGCATTCCATGGTTCAACCACCCTCCATGCAAAGAAACCACTCCTCACTGTTTCCTTTTGTAACTTCCAGGGATGGCCCCTTGTCATCACTCCTTCACGCTGTTCAACCAAGCAAAAGAACTCCCCAGTGTCAACTCTGTAATCACCTCTCCTTCTATCCACCAAACTCTGCATTCCACATTCCCTCAGCCGATTCTCATAACTAACATTGTACAGTCCTGAAACCATATTTGTTATCTGCCTTTGTACCCTTTCTACAGTTAATTTATCCCCTTCAAATCCTGGGGACCAAATCTTAGAACAATAGTCTAAGTGTAGTCTGATCAGGGTCTTATACAAAGGAATGATAACTCTTTTATCTCTGCAGTCAGCATCCTTCACATTATTGCAGCAATCTTCTGTGTTACCTTCACCACCTTTGCAATATGTCGCCTAAATTTCAGGTTTCTATCAATCATCAACCCCAGACTTCTGGTTTTCCCTACTTCCTCCAGTATATCTCCTACAATAGAGTATGCAGCATCCCATCAATGTGTCCCAAACCTCAAGACCATACATTTTGCTGCATTAAACTGACATCCCTATTCATTTGCCCATCTATCTAGCTTATTCAAATCCTCTTGCAGGGCTACCACATCTGCACTATTACTAATAACCCTTCCCAGCTTCATATCATCTGCAAACAACTGAATATCCCCCTGCAATCCACTGAAACACAATGTCATTGATATAAAGGGTAAGCAATATAGGTTCCAGTGGGACTCCACTTGTAACCCTCTGCCTCCTTGAAACTGCCCCACCATACACAACTCTCTGATACCTATCCGGCAGCCAATCTTGAATCCAGTTGACCAAACTGACATCCAAACCCATGTGCCACAACTTAAATATCAGCTTATGATGTGGCACTCTGTCAAATGCCTTCGCTAAATTCAAGAAAATGGCAGTATATGCGTTTCCGTATCTACTGCTCTTGTAACTTTATTATAAAAGGCTAGCATATTACTAAAACAAGAGTGTCCCCTCACAAATCCATGTTGACTCTCACAGAAAACATTACCCTCATCTGCCCAATGCTGTATACGGTCCCTAACTAATTTCCCCAAGATCTTAACAATGGCTCTATCTTACCTTCCTTCCATTCCCTGGGCACCTTTTCCTGTAGCCAGACTTTCATTAAAAGCCAGATCAAAGGAGCTGTCAGTTCTTTAGCACATTCTCTCAAAACTCATGAGAGTGAAATACCATCCTGCCCAAAGCTTTACTGACATCCAGAGTACTCAGTATTTGGAACATATTCTCCTTTAGCACCTCTAAACCGAGAACCTGCCCTATCCCTCTAGTATTAAAATTTACTCCTCAGGATGAAATACTCCAATAAAGTGTTCATTGAACAATTCCACTATGTCCTCTGCATCAGTCACTCTATTCCCAATTTTATCCCACAGTGTCATTCTTCACAATCATTTCTCCTCCTACTAGCCACATAGCTAAAAAATTCCTTAGGATTTTCTTTGGATCTTAGAGCCAATCTCTTCTCATATTCAAGTTTTGCTTTCCTTACCATATTAGTCAATCTCCTGGCCTGTGTCTTATGTTCTTCATGCATCTGCTCTTCACTCTTCCTTATATCTCTTCCATAGCCTCTTTTTCGCATGCAGTTCCTGTTTAATATCGTTTGTCATCCACTTTACTAAAAATTTTGTCCTCTTCTTCACTTGTGGAATACAACTTAGTATTGCTGCTAACAAATATTCCTTCACAATTTTCCAAGCACTAATGATATCCCAGCCTTCCAATTCCTCCCTCCATGAAACTTCCCCAAGTTGATGTCTAAGACTATTATAATCACCTGCCTTATAATTCCACATACGTTCCCGTCTCTTTGATACTCCTGCATGTCTATTCATCTTCCAAGTCAAACCAAAATTCATCTTCCAAGTCAAAACCACTCTCTCCAACTAGTAGGACAGATGTCATCCCAGTTATTATCAGCTCTTCTGATGCTATGATCAAATCTAAAACTCTTGAACCTCTTGTTCCTTCTAAAGGGTGTCCCATTTGTGCGGTAAAGTGTTGCCAACGAGAAAAAAAAGACAGCGTGACAGCTGACAGTTCAGGGTTATTAAAAATGGAGTGCTACACAAAAGAACAACGCATTTTCATTGTTGAGCAATATTTTAAAAATAATGAAGGTTTGGCAGCTACAGTTCGCAATTTTCATACAAAATATGGTCGGAATAGTGATTTAACTTCAACTGTGAAAAGATTAATTAAAAAATTCAAGGAAACTGGATCAATTAGTGATCTTATACACTCTGGCCGTCCTTCAACAAGTCGTTCAACAGAAAACATCGAAGCAGTTTGTGAGAGTGTTGCTGAGAGTCCAGGAACATCAATTCGGCACTGTGGTCTTGAATTGGGGATTTCGAGAAGCTCTCTACAGCGTATTCTCACGAAAGATTTGCATCTTTATGCTTACAAAGTTCAATTGACTCAAGAACTGAAGCCTATTGACCACACACAACGAAGAGAGTTCGTTGAATGGATGCTTATTTTTCGAACAAAATCATCTTCAGCGATGAGGCTCATTTTCATCTTGATGGCTTCGTTAATCGACAAAATTGTCGCATTTGGGGTTCAGAAAATCCACGAGTGATTGTTGAGAAACAAATGCATCCACAACATGTCACTGTTTGGTACGGATTTTGGGCTGGAGGCATCATCGGTCCATTCTTCTTCGAAAATGCGGCTGATAAGGCAATAACAGTTAATGGTGCTCGCTATCGCGACATGATAATCCAGTTTTTTGTGCCTAAATTGCAAGATATGGATGTGGAGGACATGTGGCGTCAACAAAACGGTGCCACATGCTATACAGCCCGAGAAACAATTCAATTACTGCATGCGTCATTTCCTGGTCTTGTAATTTCCCGTTTTGGTGATCAGAATTGGCCGCCCAGATCATGTGACTTAACGGCGTTGGACTTTTTTCTTTGGGGTTTTTTTGAAGTCTAAGGTTTATGCCAACAAGCTCACGACCACCCACGCCTTGAAGGAGGAAATTGAGCGCTGTATCAACGAAATTCAGCCACATTTATGCAAAACGGTCATGGAAAATTTCGACAAAAGAGTGCGTATGTGCCAGCAAAGCCGTGGAGGCCATTTACCAGATATGCTATTCCCTGCATAACCCTATACTGTATACTTTATTAATCAATAAGAAATTACAAATTTTAATTAAAAACCTGTGTTTTCTATCAAAATTACTTCTTGCGTGAATTTTGGGACACCCTGTATTACATGTTGCCTAAAACATTTGTCCCTTAAAAATTCTATTCCCTTATTGCTACATGCATCTTCCTCTCCCCAATTTATACTGCTGTAGTTAAAATCTCCCATAACAATCATTCTTCTTGCACTTGCGAAGCTCAACTATCTCCTGGTCCCCACCCTCTGTGCTCCTTGTTTGTAGCAACACCCCATTAAATATCCGGTCTTGCCTACCTCTACCTCTCATCATATGCTTTCAAAATCATTAATGTCACTTCCTTCCAAAGCCTCCACTCTTAGAGGACATAAGTCATCACTTATCATAAGCAGTACTCCACCACCACCACCACACTTTCCTTTCCTATCCTGCAGAAAAATGCTGTACACAGTGACGTCTATTCCTGTCATTATATCCTCTTCTGTCAACCACGTCTCAGTGATCCTAATAATCTTTGGCTAGGCTGATGCTATCAGCGCCACCAATTCCTCTCCTTCATTTCAGATACTCCTGGCATTACAATAAAGCATAAAAATGCCACTGTTTCTATACCCAGCATTATCCCCCTCTAGACTTCACTGGGCTCAATGTTACCTGATGTCGTTCCCTTTCTCCCAAGTACCCATTCCCACAAGTTGTGTAAGAGTGTGATTAATATAGGTTTGCAGATCAAATTTTTTGCATGCAGAGTAGTAAATGTCACTCTGCATGCAAAAAATGGGAAGTCAACTAATTCTGGGAATAGTTGAGTTCCCATTATCAGGGAACTCAACTATTCCCAGAATTAGTTGAATTCCCTGATAATGAATAAGTTTAAGGAGAGGTACAATATGTTTTCTGAGTGTATAATAGTTAGGGTCATCTCCTACAATGTATCTCCAGACTCCATGGCAATACCATACCAAATAGTAATAATAATAATTTGCAATGACCTAACATAGTATCCACGTGTTACGGCTTAGTCCTTGGAGTAACTCATGTTGCCGGCCTAATGAAGTAAAACAGTACTGGGAAAGGATTAAAACACTATTTAATTCTTCCAATATCTCATCTAAGTCACACACATAGCTTCAGGCAGTATTATTTGTCCATATGTTTTCTGAGGTCAGCTGCAGATTATAAAACCATAATTATCCAATCTTTCTCTTCTAAGCTTGCTGTGGTATATACCAGGAACTAAGAAAGTAGCTAGTTTCAAGTGGGACTTGAAAGTTGTGCAGAGGTTATATTTCTCTAGAATTCTGGTTATTTTTTCCAACGTGTCTCACACATAGGGGATGGTGATGACACTAAAATCCTTCTCAACTGAAAGAAAGTCATGGATTGGGAAAAGGACTGTTTATTATTTATTTATTTATTTTTGATTCTGTAAGAACTGGAGCCATTAGATAGGTAGGTGTGGTGTAGTCTGCTGCAAGAAAAGCCTCATTGGAACAAGGAATGTATACTCTATTTGTAATAGTTTTTATGCTGCCATATTGTTGGGGATGGGGGATTGATGGGAGAGTTTGTGAATGCATCTGTCCGTGTGAGGGGGTTTGCTGCATACTGAGGAGGAGAGGTTACCATTAGGAAGATGAATTACCAAAGTGTTTGGGAAGGCTAGACTATTTTTTCTTTTCCATCATAAATTATATTCTAAGATATATGATGTATTCTGTTGAATTTGCAGATAGGTCACCTCAATAGTCTGTTATCTATATTGGTTCAGATTTTACATCATCTTACTGTTTATCAATATTCCCTTAGATGACACCTTAATGCTTTTAAAAAATGCTTTTCCTCCTTATGTCTCTTTTTCTTTGCCATTCATTCTGGATATTTCTCCAGGAAGAACGAAATTTACAAATAGACAGAGGTACCACTGTGGCTTCCTCCCCTCACTCTTCTTGCCAGTTTTCCATGGAAGAGTTTGAAAAATAAGCTCTTGATGCATCTCTTCTCAAGCCTTCTATCTGGCTAAGATATCGGTTTCCTGTTAGTCTTATAAGCCCAAACAGATTGGACTCCTCTTTCGTCTCAACAGTCTACATCCTAGAATCCAATTTATGAAGAAAAAGGAAACCAACAATAGTCTAGCCTTCCTAGACACCTTTGTAATATGCCTTTCTAATGGTAACCTCTCCTTCTCAACATACAAGAAATTCACTCACACAGGCAGATACATTTGCAAAATTTCTCCTCTTCTGCCCATCATAAAAAACTGACCAATAGAGCCTACAGTCTTTGTTCAAATGAGGCCTCTCTTGCAATAGAGCTCAACCATAATATACACCACACTTTCCTACCCAATGGGTACAGCTCCTACAGAATTAAAAAAAAAAAATCAATCCTTTCTTCCACTTCACAGACTTCTCTTCAAAAGGAATTTAGTATTGCCATCAGCATCCCCTACATTCAAGAAACACTGAAAAAAAACAGAGTTCTAACAATCCCACTTGAAACCAGCCTTCCGTTTCCATCCTACAGGACCAACTTCCTCCTCCCTCAGTTATTGGTGTATATAGTTCCCTATTTCTGCAAGTTGGTCTACTTGGGATCATCCCTGAAAGCCAAGTGTGTGGGTCAAGAAGCATGTCGGTCCACCATTTCACATGGCACATGATAAGTTGTGTGGAATGGGCTGCCACTGGATGTCACAAGTGCATATTTGGAAAATGTTTTCAAAGAGATATATGATTTCAATTTTGCTATGATGTAACCTTGAAGAGACCCGTCTTCAGTGTGTCAGACTCCTTGCAAGAGTCCAAATAATAATAATAACACAGTTCTGTTTTTGATAACATTTCAGATATCCAGTCAGGATCAGACTTCCAAAAAACTGGTTTCTCTTCTGTTCAAGTCAACCCAAATCAAGTCAATTTGGGGATTTATAAATCTCAAATCTGCCTGACCCTACAATAATGTTTATAATATTTGTGACAGTACATCAATAACTTTGCCTCTTCAGAAACTGGCAGTTCACTTAATATATCAACTCTCTTTTCTCAAATATTCAAACTTTCTTACCATCAAAGTTAACAATCAACCTCTCTTCCACCTCTTTCATTCTCTCTACCTCTGTTCAAAAGAACAAAGAACAGAGGTAAATAGATTTGATGGCAATTATCTAACTGTTTTACGATCCATCTATTCATTGAACATAAACCGATGATGTATGGTCACTCAGATGCTCAGTGATGTGCCACATCAGTTCTTGCCATTTTGGCCTTGTTGTATGCTTTTCTGGAGGCTTCAACTCTCTGAAGATCAGTCACTCCAGACACCATTCAACCAGCTCATTGACAGTCTACCCTTCCTCTTTTCCCAGGAACTTTACCTTCTATTACTTCTATTAAAGGATGGAAGAAGGACTGAGAAGTCCTCCTTCCATCCTTTCAATGTCTCAGAGCATTTCAACTTTCTCCTGCCATATCCCCTTAATGTGCAACTGATCCTTTCTAGCACCCATCAATCTATCCACCTTTCAGTATATTATATCCTCAACAGCCTTCTGTAATACCACATCACAAAAACAGCTATCCTTTTCCTATTAGACCTTCTTTAGGTTCCAAGTCACATATCCATAAGTCTTTGTTGGAAAGACCGCTGCATCCAAAATCCTGCACTTTGTCCACGTGGAGATAGATCCATCCTTCCAGATTTTAGACAAGTTTCTGACTGTTGTTTGAGCCATTCCTAATCTTCTTCTGAACAGCAATTCTTCACATTTAATAATGGATCCCAGGTACTTGAATTTCCTGACTTCTGCAATTCTTTCTCCCTTAAGGTATGCTTGTTTCTCATTAGCTTCCCTGTTTTCTTTAATGTTTTCTTTAAGAACCATAATCTTTATCTTGCTAATTCATATTTATAAATTTAGGGACCAAAACACACATGTTGAAAAGATTATTTTACTGATTAATAATATAAAATAACTTTACTTTTCGACCCCTGTATTGAGGTCATCTTCAGAAGGATACATGTGTATAAGAACAAGCTACATGCTGTTGCACTCTATACAAGTAAGTTACATCTACGTTGTTAACTAATCTTTTTTCTTAGCCTTCCCTCTAGTGATAAAAAAATAATAATAATAAATAAATAAAATAAAATAAAATCTTCTTCTTCGCGTTATTCCCGCTTCCTATGCAGGGTCCGCATGTTACTTAGATGCGACATCTTGTTAGTACTACTCCCAACCGACCCGTCGCCTGGTCTGCCGCTGGGGGGGGGGGAATATTTTTGACTGTAGAGGCGTATGTTCATGGGGTCGGTTTGCCTGCTTGCAGGATGAAAAACGCCAGATGAACTGGCGGAAAAAACCCTACTGACCGCGCCCAAGACCGGCTAACTTAGCTATGCCTGAGGAAGATCTTCAAATTCCTCACGTCTACAACGGGATTCGAACCTGGGACACTCCTTCCCCAGGCATATGGTTGCGAAGCACAAAGCCACTAGGCTAACCGCGCGGTCTAAATAAAATAAAATAAAATAAACAAAAAATAAAATAAAAACTACAATAAACTCTGCTAAAGTCCTCACGTACTAGGATTCTTCTGGAATTATACAGTTTCTATTGTTATATTACGATTATCTTCTGGATTTGTACAGTACAGGTTGCTATTGAATGTTCAGGGGAAAAAAACACTTCACCAAGTCTTCTTGTATTGAGATTTTTTTCTTCGTGGTTGCTATGAAGGTTGTAGATGGGTCCTCCACATTCTTGGAATTGTTAGACCATCATTTTTATTCAGATTCGAATCATGTTTGAGCATTTCACATGCTTCCTTGAATTTCTGCTCAAACAAGGTTTTGGTTCGGTGTAGGGACTTGGTACCTTTCCAGTCAATTCTGTGGTATGTTTGGAGTGCGTGGCCAGAAAGGCCGGTTTTTCCAAAATGGAGGTATTTTATGTGAACGTTTGTGTTCATCTTTTCTGATTGGGATGGTTCACACTGTTTCCCCTATGTATGGTATATTACATGTGCAATCTATTTTGTAAACCCCTGAGTGGGCTAAGTGTGGCAGGGGATCCTTTGAAGAACTGAGCAGGTGTCTTAATTTTGTCGGGGGTTTAAGGTAGTTTTGATGTTGTATTTGTGTAGTGTTCTGTCTATTTTTTCTGAAATGTCTCTAACATATGGTATAGCAATAGCATTCTTGAAATCTTTTTTGTTATTAGTGGTATCTTTGTGGAGGATCTTGTGAATCGTTGTTATACTGTATCCATTTTTTATAAAGGTATGTTTGATGGTCTCATATTCATGGTTAAGAGCTTGTTCATTTGAACAAATGGTTTGAGCTCTGTGTTTAAGGGTGCTTATAACCTCTAGTTTTTGTGTTGGGTGGTGATAAGAAGTTTTGTGTATGTACTGGCCTGTGTGTGTAGGTTTGCGGTAAAATGAGAAGGAGAGACAGCCTGAAGGAAGATGTGTGAGTATGTCTAGGAACGGAAGAGAGTTGTTTTTTTTTCAATTTTAATGGTGAATTGGATGCGTTTGTGTTGTTTGTTCAGGTGGCTAAGGAATGTACCTAGTGCTTGGCGGCCGTGGGGCCAAATAGCGAAAATATCGTCGACATATCTGAACCAAATTTTGGGCTTTAGGCACGCCAATTCTAGAGCTCGTTGCTCAAAATCTTCCATATAAAAGTTAGCTATTGGGGAAGAGTGGTGAGCCCATGGCTGTACCCTCTTTTTGAAGGTAAAAATTGTTTTGCCACACGAAATATCCGGAGCGGAGTACGTGGGCAAAGTGGGCTGTGATTTTTTGGCTAAGTAGTAATTCGGACTGTCAATTCCTTCTGCAATTGGACATAATGGCTTGTCTGTTGTGTGTACTTTTGGCAGGCCATAAATTCTGGACGCGCGGGCATACTGCGGTATTAATTTTTTAATTGTTTCTTCCGGCCACGTGTACACAAAAGTACGCAAAGTACACAAAACAGACACGCCATTACATTAAATTGTGGAAGGAACTGACAGTCCGAATTACTACTTAGCCAAAAAATTAGCGGCGACACTCAAGGAATTGGTTGGTCATTCCCCTTCCTACATAAAAAATACACAACAATTCATAAACAAAATTAAAAATATTACACTCAACGACCAAGATCTACTAGTCAGCTTTGACATAACTTCCCTTTTCACCAATGTCCCAATCAATGATACTATCCTACTCTTACAGAACATATTTCCACACGACATCACGGCCCTCTTTGCCCACGTACACCGCTCCGGATATTTCGTGTGGCAAAACAATTTTTACCTTCAAAAAGAGGGTACAGCCATGGGCTCACCACTACCCCCCCCCCCCAATAGCGAACTTTTATATGGAAGATTTTGAGCAACGAGCTCTAGAATCGGCGTGCCTAAATCCCAAAATTTGGCTCAGATACGTCGACGGTATTTTTGCCATTTGGCCCCACGGCCGCCAAGCACTAGATACATTCCTTAGCCACCTGAACAAACAACACAAACGCATCCAATTCACCATTAAAATTGAAAAAAACAACTCTCTTCCGTTCCTAGACACACTTGTCACACGTCTTTCTTCAGGCTGTCTCTCCTTCTCAATTTACCGCAAACCTACACACACAGGCCAGTACATACACAAAACTTCTTATCACCACCCAACACAAAAACTAGGGATCATAAGCACCCTTAAACACAGAGCTCAAACCATTTGTTCAAATGAACAAGCTCTTAACCATGAATATGAGACCATCAAACAAACCTTTATAAAAAATGGATACAGTATAACAACGATTCACAAGATCCTCCACAAAGATACCACTAATAACAAAAAAGATTTCAAGAATGCTATTGCTATACCATATGTTAGCCACCTTACCGGCCGTTGTGGATCAAATACGTATCCGCATACGCTTCGTATCCATCATATATTTCACTGTTACAACAATGGTATTAAAATTTTAATAAGCACTTCGCATCCATGATAAAGTGAACGTCTATAGACGTCATGGCCGGTAGCGTGGTTAGAGACATTTCAGAAAAAATAGACAGAACACTACACAAATACAACATCAAAACTACCTTAAACCCCCGACAAAATTAAGACACCTGCTCAGTTCTTCAAAGGATCCCCTGCCACACTTAGCCCACTCAGGGGTTTACAAAATAGATTGCACATGTAATATACCATACATAGGGGAAACAGTGTGAACCATCCCAATCAGAAAAGATGAACACAAACGTTCACATAAAATACCTCCATTTTGGAAAAACCGGCATTTCTGACCACGCACTCCAAACATACCACAGAATTGACTGGAAAGGTACCAAGTCCCTACACCGAACCAAAACCTGATTTGAGCAGAAATTCAAGGAAGCACGTGAAATGCTCAAACATGATCCGAATCTGAATAAAAATGATGGTCTAACAATTCCAAGAATGTGGAGGACCCATCTACAACCTTCATAGCAACCACGAAGAAAAAACTCTCAATACAAGAAGACTTGGTGAAGTGTTTTTTTTTCCCTTGAACATTCAATAGCAACCTGTACTGTACAAATCCAGAAGATAATCGTAATATTACTATTATTATTACTATTATTACGGGCAACTCCAGGGAGTCATTAGACTCATCGAGGGAGGCCCCAAATCATATTCATCACAACTATTTGACATTCATACAGTACCTATCATACCTCGCCTTAAACTCATTCACTGTCACAGCATCCACCACAGACTCAGGGAGCGCATTCCACTCATTTACTACTCTAAAAGTAAAGAACCCAGCTCTAACACCTTTACTAACCACACTTTTGCCCAGTTTCCATGGATGTCCCCTAGTCCTCCCACAACCAGCCCTGTTCTCAAAAATATCTTCTGAATTAATTTTATAGAAACCCTTCAGTAATTTGAATGTCTCAATCATATCTCCCCTCCTCCGCCTATCAACCAATTTTTGCAACCCACAAATCCTCAACCTGTTCTCATACGGTTCATTCCACAGACCTGCTATCATCTTGGTCACTCGCTTCTGGATCCTCTCCACCTCCTCCCCATCAAGAAGAAACCTAGGTGACCAAATCTGAGCACAGTAGTCTAGATGGGGTCTTATCAAGGCTCGATACAGAGGAACAATAACCTGCTTGTCTCTGCTTGTCAACGTATTCTTCAGCAACCAAGTGATTTGTTGAGCTGATTTGGCCACTTTTGCAATGTGTCCCCTAAATTTCAATTCCTTATCTACCAACACTCCTAAATCTCGTGCCCTCATCAATTTCCTGGAGCACGGTTCGGTTCCACCAATGCAGTAAACTGCCTCCAATCTTTTCACCCCAAAATGCATAACTTTACATTTTGCCACATTAAACTGACATCCATTCTCCTTAGCCCAGACCTCCAATCTATCCAAATCATCCTGCAAAAATTTGACGTCATCTGCATTCACTATTGTCCTACCCAACTTCGCATCATCCGCAAACAAATGAACTGTTCCTCTCAGATCCTTTCCTATATCATTTATGAACAAATTAAACAGCAGTGGTCCAAGAACAGATCCTTGTGGCACACCACTAGTCACAGGCCGTCTTGTGGACTCTACTCCTGAGTAAACCACTCTCTGATATCTCTCCGTCAACCACCCTCCTATCCATCTCACCAACCCTATGTCCATCCCCATATGCCCCAATTTACTGATTAGAATTCCATGTGGTATCCTGTCAAAGGCCTTGGCAAGGTCCAGTAGAATCACCGTAAACCCATTACCCTTATCCAGTTCAGCCGTCACTGTGTTATAATATGTGAGCAAGTTACTGAGGCATGACCTACCCTTCACAAAACCATGCTGTCCCCGATACAGTATCCCATTTTCTTCTATCCAATCTTGTATTTTCCTCTTGACTATTTTCTCTAAGACCTTGATAATGATTCCTGTTATGCTGATTGGCCG
Source organism: Typopeltis vanoorti (assembly GCF_054136105.1). Taxonomy (NCBI): domain Eukaryota; kingdom Metazoa; phylum Arthropoda; class Arachnida; order Uropygi; family Thelyphonidae; genus Typopeltis; species Typopeltis vanoorti. Next base: position 159,779,184 of record NC_143553.1, on the reverse strand, counting down.
GTAATTTTCAACATATAACAATATAACAATATAAACTGTATAATTCCAGAAGAATCCTAGTTCGTGAGGACTTTAGCAGAGTTTATTATAGTTTTTATTTTATTTTTTGTTTATTTTATTTTATTTTATTTATTTATTTTTTATTTTATTTTTATCACTAGAGGGAAGGCTAAGAAAAAAGATTAGTTAACAACGTAGATGTAACTTACTTGTATAGAGTGCAACAGCATGTAGCTTGTTCTTATACACATGTATCCTTCTGAAGATGACCTCAATACAGGGATCGAAACGTAAAGTTATTATTTTATTATTAATCAGTAAAATAATCTTTTCAACACATGTATTTTGTGTCCCTAAATTCATAAATATGAATGGTGATCACCGTGTAACCTTAAAAGAAAGATTTATCTTGCTAAGATTGAGCTGAAGTCATCTGTTCTTACTGATCTTATTAACTTGTCAAGAATTTGTTCTGATGATTGAGAACTTCTCTGTCATTACAAAAGAGTACTCTATCATCAGCATACCTCAGATTACTGATCAATCTACCATCTATCCTAATTCCTGTCTTCGGGTCATCCAATGCTGTACACATAATGTCCTCAGAATAGATACTAAACAAGTGAGTAGAAAGTAGCTATTCTTGCCTAATATCTTTTACAACCTGAAGCCAATCACTTAATCCAACGCCTGTTTAGGTTCTTCTCCCTGTATTGACCCTTTCAAGTTCAACACCGTGGCTTCTTGCTCTCTGTACAAGTTAGCTCCCAGCTTGATAGTGTGCTAAGGATAACCCATTCTTTACATTTACTTCCCACAGTTTCACATGCTGAACACCGTCAAAAGCTTTAGAGTAGTCTATGAAACACATTACCATAGGATAGTCTAAATTTTTTATACTTTTCTATGGTCTATCTAAGGCAAAGGATCTGATCTCTGGTATCCTTACCTTCCCTAAAATTTGCTTGTTCCTCAGGCAACTCTGCCTCAACTTCGGTCTCATTCCTCTTTAGAATGATCTTTAATAAAATCTTGCAATGAGAGATTTATCTAATAGTTCTATAGTTTTTTCAATCTTTCATATTTCTCTTCTATGTAGCAGTACGAAAAATGATTTTTTCAAGTCCCTAGGCAATGATCCTGTCTCCTATATCTCTGTAATCAATCAATCTATGAAACACTCTTATCCCTCCATCCCCAGTAGCCTTAATTAACTATGCTGAGATTCCATCTGAATCCAGGACATTATTGCTATTAAGCTGTTTAACTGTTCTTTCAACTTCATGCTTAAATGAAGGAGGTTCCAAATCAAAATTTTCCTGGTGAGAGGGCTTATCCAATTTTTTTTTAATCCTCTCTGCTCAGTTCCTCACAGTATTTTTCCCATCATATTTTAATTTTCAGTTCTTCTGTTAGTACTGCTCCATTTCTGTCTTTGATCACATTCAATTTGGGCTTTAACCTGTGCTTTAGATCATGAACTAAATAATACATCCTTTTATAATTGTGCCTCCTCATCTGGAACTCTATATCTTCACATTTTTTTAGTATAAAACTTTTCCGTCCAGGCTGATGTCTCTTCTGACTTCTCTACGTAATCTCTTATATTCATCAATCCCTGTGTCTCTTTGTTTTCCCAACATCTTCTTTCAATTAGATTCCATGTTGAATCTGAAAACCGTGGGTTTCTTGGTCTTCTTACTGGGGCAAGATACTTCTTGGCAGATTCTATATTATAACCTTGACTCCTTCCCAAAGCATTTCTGATGAGTTCTCCTCACTAGTCTCCAAAAATCATCCAACCGTGTCGATGTTTTTTCTGAGAACCAAGTAGAAATTACTCTAACATCGAGTTTAGTCGGATGCGCTTGATTAGGGAGGTTTAGGAATCTTAGTCCAGCTGAGGGTCTGTACCAAAATCTGCTCTAAGACAAGTATACACATCAGAGATGCTTGTCTTCCACTGTTGAAGAGCCAGGATGTAATCAATCTGGGGCCTTGACTAATCAATTTTAGATATCCAAGATAGGACCATTGTGGGTGTTTCTGGAAGCAGGTAATGGTAATAATTAATCTGTTAGTATGAGAAAATTTCAACAGTCTTTCACCACAGTGCTACGTTCACTCAAACAAAACATGTCGCACTCAGGCCTATCTCTCATTCTCTTATCCACTTTTGCATTAAAGTTACGTACAATGTAAAGTACATTGCCTCTTGGTAGACAGTCCTAAACAATCTGTAAGTTTTCATAGAATTCCTCACTCTCTTCATTAGGTCTATCTGTATAGGCTGCATAAACTACCATGATTGACACACTGATAGGATGAGCCTTAAGTCTAACATAAAATATCCTGTCAACAACTGGATTATGACTAAGCAGGAATCTTGCCTGAACTGTTTTCAGTATCAAAGCTTCCCCATGATGCTTTGAGTAACCTCTTGAATCAACTAGCTTACCATTCTGTCTTTTGAAGTGCCCTTCCCTTCTCCATTCCATGTTGTGAATATAATTACCATGATGTCAATTTTATACCTCTCCATCTCTTTACAGTTAATATGAAGTGTACCTATCTGTAGATCCCAAACATTCCATTTGCCTATGTAAAATTACTCTCTAAGATCAACCTTATACCTTCTGTATTCCTATTGGCGATATCATTAACTTTTGTTGAAGACTGTAATATACCTCTCCAACATACCCAACATGGCTCTGATTATTCTGTGCAACAACCGATGCCGCATGAGGTGTATTATTATTATTATTATTATTATTGCGGCAACTCCAAGGAGTCCATAGACTCATTGAGGGAGGACCTAACATCATGTCAAGAACAACTATTCGACATTCACATGGTATCTATCATACCTCACCTTGAACTCATTCACGGTCGTAGCACCCACAACAGACTCTGGCAGCTTATTCCACTCATTCACCACTCTAAAAGTAAAAAACCTATCTCTAACATCCTACCCCTCCAAAATTCACAAAATGTCAATTTTGTTCTGTTTTTAATAAAAACTATAAATATACTTTAATATTAGCCAATCATAAATTATTATTCATAACCTATAATCGTTTGTGAATCAGTGGACCCTTATAAAATCTATAATTGTGAGGCTGTAGGATACATGGAATAAGAAAACATTCCTGTATTTGATAGACAGATGCAGATTTGTTCTGAAATGAGCCAAAAACGCCTACACTTTGAAGACTTTAGTAATATTGTAGAGTTTATTCTTTGTCTTCCAGGAAGTAAAGCTCCTGTTGAGAGAATATTTTCTGTTATGAATAGTATGTGGTCAAACCCTAGATTAAGTGTTGAGACAATGAAGGCTAAGCTGCTGAAAGACCAAAATTTGCTGTGTAAGATCACTTCATTGGAGAAATATTCATGCTACGATCGTGGTGAAATACAGTTACCCCCACTACGTCTACTTAAATTTTTGTATGGGTTCTGTCATTTAAGAATAATAGTAAGCTCAACTTTTTTATCGTCTTCCTTTTTCATGAATACAGAATATTATTACATAATCCCTGTCCCGTTTTTGCCATCCCAATGTCCCGTTTTTGTCTCAAGGACAAATTATAAGGCACAAATTATATTTTCGAGTGAAGTCACTGCAAGAAAAAAACGCGATTGAACTGCAGAGGCCCTTTCCTTATATCTGGGAAGTTTTGTTCCCGGATTCCACAGCTTATGAAGATTCAAACTGGCAAACATTTCAAAATCAACAACAAAAAATCAAAAAGATAAACAACAAAACAAAAGACAAAAATGTAGCATAGAGATTATGAAACAGTTTGTTTACATTTTAGTCCACTGAACCACATTATAAGGGCTGCTAAAAAACAAAAAGTGAAATTTTACAATATTTTAATCTGCTTTACAAGTTATGTAAACTTTACAAGTTTACATTTATAACTTTTCCGCAGTGATTATTTATTTGCAAACTCCTCACATCAGAAACAGAGCTGCATCAATCAATATATGTGCTGCAATACGAAATGTAACTGAACTATCTGTGGTCACTATAAAATGAAGCCAAGAGGCAGGTGATAATGACTGTTACCTGTAACATTGAAACTTTCACCTTTAGTGACATAAGGGATGAAGCAAAAGCTTTTCATATTCCCCGCTATCTTAAGAGAAACAGTGAGTGGTGAAAGTTTATGAGCTAATTGCTCGCCTTGAGTGGGCTTGGAGATTAGTCCTCAGTGTTGAAGTTTAGGATGGCTTTAGGTCTTTTATGTTTGAAATAATCCATTGTGTCATAATCTGCAGCCAGTTAGATCAGTTTGTTAGGGTGCACAGATGCTTTAGAGAAGAATTTGATTGCTATAGTCTGCACGCAAGTGTAAATATAGGGGACATTTGTGTCCCGATGAAGCTGCACAGTTTGTACGAACTATGGGGCGTTCAAGATCATTCTGAGACATTTATTTTGCACACGTTGTAACTTAAGAATATTAGTATTAGCGGTATGACTCCAGGCTGGTGAAGCATAGATGAGTATTGGACGAACCATCGGTTTATGTATGAGTAGTTTGATTCTGGTGTTCAGCTGTTAATTAGCAGATAGAGCTAGGCTATGGTTTTTGATGTGTTTGCACAGAGAGTCTTGATATGGGAGCTGAAAGTCAGTTTTCTGTCTAATACTACTCCAAGATATCTGATCTCAGTTAGCTATGGGATTTTTGTGTTGAATGGGAGGATATCTTCTTTAGGAAGCAGAGATCTTCTAGAGAATAGGACGACAACGCTTTTCTGAGGATTCATTTGAAGTCGCCATTTGGCGAAGTATTGTTCAATTTGTGATAGGTTTCCTTGCAGTTTCTTGATGACTAGGTGTGACTTTAAAGATCTGGCCAATATCGCTGTATCATCTGTGTATAGGGCTTTGATTGAAGACAATTGGTTGTGCGGGATATCACACAATTATAAGGAAAATAGAATCGGTGCTAGTAAGAATCCTTGTGGAACTCCAGCCAAGGCGCGTTTTTGTGTCAAAACTTCCCCACACCTCCTGACTTGCATGTGCCTATCATAGAGGTATGCCTTTATTAGATGAATGATTCCCATTGGTATACCAGATGATATCAGTTTGTATAGCAAACCATAATGCCAAACCTTGTCAAATGCACTGGCTATGTCAAGGAAAACAACCTCAGTGCATTGACGCCTGTCAAAACCCGTGATAATATATTCCACTATTCTGTGTATTTGTTGCGTGGTGCTATGAGATTAGCGGATGCCGAACTGCTCCTCAGGCAGGATATTTAGTCGGTGTACTGAATCTTGGAGTCTGGTAAGAATTACCTTCTCAGCCTTTTTGCCGAGATTTGAGATGAGGCTGATTGGTCTGTAACTTTGAGGCAATCTAGGGTCTTTTCCAGGTTTATGGATTGGCATTATGTCCGCCAGTTTCCAGTAGGCAGGAAAATGTTTGTAGTGAAGGATGGAATTAATTATATTTGTCAGATGGACAATAGCTCTGCATGGTAAAAGCTTTATCACCTTGTTAGAGATACCGTCAGGTCCAGGAGCTTTTTTGTTCTTAAACTTCTTAATAATTTCATATATTTCAGCAGGTGAAATGGGTGCAATTTGAGTAGAATATGAGACAGAAGATTTGAGTGAATATCTGACGTTACAATGGATCTTGTATATATGGTTAAAATCGAGGTGATCGTATGCAGGTTTACATTGTTTTTGTAGATGATTTGCTATTGCTTCAGCTTTATCAGCATCAGTGTGGATGAGACTTGAATCTGTTTGGAAGGGGGAGGGGAGGGAAGAGGTTTATTTCTGTTTTTAATCTTTCGAATGAGATTCCATATGGAGTGGTTATCAGGAAAGATGGAGGTCAATTTTCTTCTCAGAATTGACTTCTATGGGATGAGAGGGCATCTCCCATTGCAGAGTTGAACCTGGTCAAGATCCGTTTGTCTTGCGGTGCCCTGGTGTTGTGGTATCTTTTTCTTGCCTTATTTCTTTTTCTGATCAGATTCATAATATCTTCTGGCAAATGGTTGGATTTGCGACTAGTTGCGGGGGTAGTAATGGCTTCACAGGCTGCTTTAATCTGTTCTGTTAGATTTTTAATGGCTGCTTCAATTTCCTCTTTTGATTTTATGACGGGAACAGGACCAATATATTTCGGAAGTACTTTGGAGAGCGCCTTTCCCAAGGAATGAACGAGTGAGGGGGAGGAGAGATAATTTTTCAAGGTTCCCAATTTTAACCGTATTGGATTGTGATCTGATGATAGATCATTAATAATCATTAAACTGTATTGGAGTCTGATGTGCTGCAGTATGGCTATGTCCAAAACATCAGCTCGACCATAAGTGTTGTGAAGGGTGGGATCGGCGGGACCTATAACAAGCAGGTTGTTGAAACCAGCATAGTTTTGTAGTATGTGTCCATTTTTTTGCTGGTGGAACGGCTATTCCAGATTGAATGTTCGGCATTTATGTCACCTGCCACAATGATAGGCTCTCTGGTATCAAATAAGGTTTAAATCAGAAAACAGTAATATTTTTTTGTGGAGGATTATATGCTGCGAAGATTTTTAATTTGCCAGCAGAACTCGTGAGAATCTCAATGGCGGTGACCTCGAGGTTGGTGGTAGGAGGGATGTTTATAGAGTGATGAGAGATGAAATTTTTAATGAAAATGGCCATGCCATCTCCTCTGTGGGATAGTCTATCGGTTCTGCACAGTTGATATCCACATATTTTGGGATTGTCTGAAGGTCTTAGGTGCATCTCGTTTAGTAAAAGGACATCTGGCTGATGTCTTTGGGCGAAATCCTGAAGTTCTAAAATCTTACTCCTCAGGCCGTTCGCATTCCACGCGATGATCTCTAGAGAGTCTGGATTTAATTTGTTACTGTTCATTAGTGGGTGCTGAGATGATGGTTTGTGTATCCTTTAGAAAGCTTTTGGTGGAAGAAGGTGAAGAGTTTGATCCACTAAAGTCCAGCAGCATATTTGCTAGAGAGGCAGTGATGATAGCTGTGAAATTGGACAGTTGAGCTGGTTGAATCTTTTCCTGGGTTAACATTTTTACACGAACTACGTCTGCATATGTCTTTGTCTGATTCTGTTGAGATGATCGTTTAGAGATATCTGGTTGCAGAGGATGAGTTTCTGAGCGTTTCTGGATGTCCGTGGGGGACTGTTGAGTTGTGGTCTATGGGATAGGTCTGCTATGGGGAGAAGAGAGTCTACCTGCTTCCGTCTGCTTGTTTTTTGGGTTTTAGATGCAATCTCTATAATTGGCAGTATGAGGGCTGCCACAGTTCGCGCATTTTTCCAGAGTAGTTTTTGGTTTTGTACATGTGTTGGTAGGGTGGCTTTTTTCACACTTCAAGCATTTGAACTCTGCCTTGCAAAGTCTCTGCGCATGACCGAATCTTTGGCATGTATGGCACTGTCCAGTAGAAGCCTTCTTTCTCAAAGGCTCTGGGTTGATTCTAAGACCACATACTGACTTGAGGTCATAGATATTTTTGTAGACTTGATGTATCTCTATTAAAACCAGAGGCATGGGTGTTTTTCTGCTCTAGTCATCCTCTTGACCTTGATAGGAGAGAGGTCCCGGAGGTGGAGGTCAGCCTCTATTTCGTCAGAGGTTTTATATCCTCTGAGAGACCCCTTAGAACCACCTTCAAATTTCTTTCCGGGCCAAGACAGAATGCATTGGATATTGTTTGAATCCAGCTCTTTAGTTAGTTTTCTAAAGTCTAACACAGTAGTCGGCTGAATCCTAACGCCATCATCAGTATTTTTAGCCGAGATATACCGTATCTGAGGGTTTGACATGATGGATCTCAGTTGTGTCCACTTCCTTTTTTCCCGTAGGACAATCGGAGGTACCCTCTCTTTGGGGGGAGGCAGTGTGATCAAGGCTGGGGTATCCTCTTCCATACCTAAATCCATGAGAGGTTCAGTGTCAGAGGTTTTACGTTTCTTACGAGCCCGAGTTTCATCGAAGTAGGGGAAATCACCAAATCGAGTTTCTCCTCAGTCTGCGGACTGTCTTCGCACTCTTCAATTTCATTTGGCAAGGAGTAGAAATTAAGGCTGCCAGGCCAATCATTTTCAGCTTTTTTTTTCAGTATGTTTTTGAGTACGCTAATTAGACGTCCTTTGGTACTGAGTGAGTTAATATAAGCATCATCATCCTCTTCCTCACACATTGCAAAATATTTAGAACAATAAGTCAGCAATGGCGGTTAGGCTTAGCGAATTGGCCTATATATCAATACAGAATCACTTACCTGTGAGTGGCTAGTTTTAGTAACCACAGCACTTCTTCAACACGTACAACACGTAGAAGTTCTTACAACCCTTACGATAAAGAAAAGCCGTACTAGTACAATAGTACCGTGGACATTAAATACTTCGTCAACTGTTAGGCACTTTGTCTGTTCCGTACGGCGGAATCTTTCAAGCTGTTTCTGAAATGATGGCGCTGGGAAAAGTCTTCCTAAGTGTAACCTCAGATATTCAGAAAGGTTGGTTTTAGATGAAATTTTCTGTTTACTGTTCCTGTGTGTGTGTGTGTGGGGGGGGGTTATCGGAATGATCAAAACTAAAATTAAAATGAAAGATATCAGCATTAACAACAAAAAAGCTTGCGTTTTAACTCGTAAAATAAACCACCTTTGACTTTAGTAAAACTTAATTATACAGAAAGAGGCCTGTGGAGCTTGCAGCTTCTGCACTATTTGCCCGAAGTTACACTTAGGTTCAAGTCTAGTCGCCGACTGGAGGAACGCTTTCTAAGCCTTTCGTCGACCGATTCCACTTTAGTCGATCTCTGGCAGGGGCAAATGTTTTTTTTTTTTTTTTTCCCTCGGGTTTTTCATCCAGTAAAGTCAAGACAATCGACCGTAAAACCGACCTTAATTCAGTCAGTTACATATCCTGTTAGGGTTAGGTACCAGGAGATGGCAGCACTTGCTTGCCAGACTCTTCATCGGTGGCAGCTTACAATTAGTGAAAGTTACGGGCTATCTCTGATTGGATACTGATTGGGCAAGCTATCTCTGATTGGATACCAGTGTAGATTGAACTAACCACTCAGTCTCCAAATAGGGTTAAAAGGCCCAGAAAGTTAAAAGGCGTTAGCTAGCTGAATTATATAGCATATATTCACAAAGATGAAGTTTATTAATGCTTCTTTATAATCTTATATTGTGTGTGTGTGTGTGTGTGTGTGTGTGTGTGTGTGTGTGTGTGTGTGTGTGTGTGTGTGTGTGTGTGTGTGTGTGTGTGTGTGTGTGTGTGTGTGTGTGTGTGTGTGTGTGTGTGCGCGCGCGCGCGCGTGTATGCGCATTAAATCTGTAGAGAGAACTAGTAAGCGAAGTATACTTTCGAACGTCGTTTGACCATAACACGGCTGCTTGTTATCGGGACATGAGGAAAAGATTTTGACAATAAAATATTTAGTTCAAAAATGACTGACAGGTGAAATATGGTGCTGTGAGCGAGAAACAACAGGGGCTTTTGCATACTAGGTGTGCTGTCTTGTCCTGTCAGATATCATCTCCTTTCAAGAGGTTAACTACCATGAGCATCCATCATGTACGGTTGTGTGCTTCACGTTTACATTCTTCATAGGACAAAAAGGTCCAGTCCTTAATATTTCCCATCCAATCTTTTCTTTGTTTTCCTATTCTTCTTTTTTTTTCCTTTACTCATTCCTTCTAGAAGTATTTTTTGTAGGGACTCATGCCTTAGTATGTGACCAAGGTAGGTAATTTTCCTTTTCTTAATGGTTTTCAACAGAGTCCTATCTTCTCCAATCATCTCTAATATTTCTAAAATAGTTTATTTGGCAGTCCATGGGACTCTAAGCATTCTTCTGAGGATCCAAATTTCAAAGGCTTTTAGTTTATTTTCACAATATTTTGATATTGTCCAGGTTTCTGCTCCATATAGCAGTGTTGATCATAAGTAGCATTTGGACAGCCTAATCTCCTAATCTCCAATTTCCGTTGAGGTCAGAATATTTTTCATGCTATTGAATGTTGATCTAGCAATTTCTATTCTTAATATTTCCTTATCACACTTTCCATTCTCTGTAATTAGTTGACCCAAATATACGTAACTCTCTACTTGATCTAAGGTATTTCCTCCGATCTTAATATTTATATCAGGTATTTTCCCTTTTTTTTCTCTTGTTACCAGCATGGTTTTGGTTTTTTGAAGTAGAAATTAAGTCTATAATTATCATTTAGTTTCAGCGTCTCTTCTAGTAGGTTTTGAAGATTTTTATTATTTTCAGCTAGCAGTACTGTATCGTCTGCATATCTTAAGTTGTTTATATTTCTGCCTCCAGGTGTGCTGTAAGGTGGTATAAATGCAGAAGCGAGACTAACTGCAGTCATTCGACTTGTGAGAATGTTTCTATAGGAATAGGGAAAATGTTGCAACAGCACTTCCTGAGTGCAGACACCTAAAGACTTTACCAATAGACCAAATGACACCAATCGCAGTGCGACGCATAAGGCTTGTGCATTTGAAGAGACGGGCAATTTGAGAGTCCAGGAAGGGAATATAAAGCAGAAATTCCGCAAATGAGCAAAGATGGGCAGGCTGGCTCAGAGTCCAGACCTCATCCCCCATCGAACATTTGGGACTGACGCCGAATTCGCTTCAGTCAGTCATCGGTAATGGGGTAGCTTTGCGCGAGGAATGGAAGAATATTCCTGTTGCAAGGTATCAGAAATTGGTTGGAAGCATACCCCCAATGATAGTTGCTGTCATTCAGGCCAAAGGTGGTCCTCTAGAAATGCAATTAAAAAGCATTTTGCAAATGCAGTTGTTGAGCAGTGAAATGAAAATTCTGTAGGTTCATGCGGTGCACCTACCATAGCAAGACAATTAGATTTGCCATACACGACTGTATGGAGAATATTGCCTATAACGTTGAAATGAAATCCGTATTGACTCAGCCACACCCAAGAGTTGTGATCGGGAGATGCAAGTGTCAGAGAAACGTTTACATTTATATTTCTAGCATGCATGGAGGTGAACGAGGATTGACTTTGGAACCTCTTGTGGAGTGATGAAGCACCTTTTCACGTTTCCGGAGCAGTAAACATTCAAAACTGCTGCATCGGGGCTACAGGGAATCCCTGTCCATTTCAACAAGTTCCCTTATTTTCGCTAATGTCACAGTGTAGACAGGATTTACGGCCAAGTTCGTTATCGGGCCGTTTTTCTTCAAAGAAATCCATTGAACCAGAACTGTCACCTTCAAGGTCACAGCTGCGCCTTATCGGGACATGTTTGGCAGTTTCGTTATCCCCCCCCCCCCACTGCAGTAAACAGGGTGCCTGGACACAACAGTGTTGATGCAAGATGAAACATCTTCCCCACATAGGACATGATTTTCACCGATTATTGCGTAATCCTTTCAGAGGGGACGGTTAGAATAATCAGTCGTTCATTTTCTATGAAATGCCCACCGCATTCACCAGAGCTATGTGACTTTTGGTTTTTTGGGGTTACCAGTAACTTATTGGGGTTACCTCAAAAGCATGGTGTATTGGGAGAAAGTTCTTCACCTAGCCGATTTGAAACGCAAAAGCCTACATAAGGTGCGAAACCTTTCGACAAATCAGTAGCGTTTCGCTGTAGGCGATGCTGTATGACAGCATAAGATATTTCTCCTGCACAGAAGCCAACACATTGAACATCACCTCCAATGATCATCCAGATATCATTGGCAGTCCCTTGCAGAATGTTAGTTCTTTGTAATATGTTTTTTTTTTTTATTTTGGTTTATTGCTGATGTTTATTTTGGAAATAAACATCAGCGAATTACTTCGTTTGTCATTCACTCTGAACCATTTCACAATCACATACAATCCAATTCACATCAATGTTACTTTTGGCAGCCCACAACGCCATATCCCCCACCCCTATCGTTCATTTGTAGAACTTTTTTGTCACAATCTCTTTCCATTGATTTAGTTAGGGTACCCACCAAGATTGAGGCTATTTCGTCTACTGGTTTATGATTGTCTGTGAAAATACTAGTGATGGTAATGGGCGGGAGATGGCGTTGGTGTAGTTGCGGTTCGTCATAGTTGGTCGACTGAATGGTAGAGACAGAGATCTGTAGAGTAGACGCTCTCCCTCGATGTGTCTTTGGACTCCCTGGAGGTGTCACGTAATAATAATATTAACAATACGAGGAGAGAGCGATTCTGACTTTGTGTTCATCCGTATCTATGTAGATATAATTGGACAACTTATAAAGATATCGGATGACTTGAATCCAGTTCAAGTTGAGACCTATGATTGTAGTACTACCATCAACAGTATTTCATGAGGCAGTGAGTTTGAAGCCATCTGGTGTTAGGCGGAATCTAACAAGATAAATTACATAGTGGATCGGTTGCTAGAGGTGAAGAAATGCATCAGAAAATAGAAAACATGAGCGCGAAAAGAGTGACTATAATATATATATATATATATATATATATATATATATATATATATATATATATATAATGTTCTATATGTACATTATATAGAACATTATACATTATATCTATTGACTTGTTATCTCTACAATAACAAGTCAAAATGGATTGAACAAATTACGAATGAATCTCAAGAACGAAAAATGGACCAACTCAAAATAACAACTGAAAATGTTCAAAAGCAAGCTAAAAAAATAAAAAAATTGGTCAACACCCGGGAAGGATGAATTACATGGCTACTGGTTGAAATATCTAACAGACTTTCATGAAAGACTTGCTAACCAATTTTATGATGTTTTTGAAGGAAAAAGCAAAGAGTGGCTCACAGCAGGGAAACGTTTTTGATCATAAAGGATAAAGAAAAAGGTCCAAACCCAGAAAACTTCCGACCAATAAACTGCCTGCGAACAACTTTTAAGCTACTCACAGGAATACTAGCTGTTAAAATATACAGCTATCTTAAAGCAAATTCTCTTCTCCCATTTGAACAAAAAGGTAAGAGCAAAAATTCAAGAGGCACAAAAGACCAATTGCTGATTGATAAAATGATTCTTAAAAATTGCAAACGTAGAAAAACCAACCTAGGTTTTTCTTAGGTTTGGATAGATTATAAAAAAGCGTTTGATTCGGTGCCTCACAGTTGGATTTTAAAATGCACAGAACTATTCGGTATTAGTGAAAAAGTGCAAACATTTTTGCAATCCACCATCAAAAACTGGAAAACAACGTTGGTTATAAATAGAGAAGAAATTGGAGAGGTAAACATAAAAAGGGGCTTCTTTCAAGGAGACTCATTATCTCCTCTATTGTTTATATTGTCCTTCTGATCGCCTTAACTAGAATTTTAAATAAAACTGCTCATGGTTACCAAACTGCGCAAAAGAGTGCAAAGATATCTCACCTTTTATGCATGGACGATCTGAAGTTGTATACAAAATCAGAGAATGAACTTGGATCGTTGCTTAACACTGTGCATATATTCAGAAAAGATATATCAACGGATTTTGGCTTAGACAAATGTGCAATTGCTTGAATAACAAGAGGAAAGTTTGAAGATATGAGCGAAATCGAGCTGCTCAATGTTGAAATAATCAAAGCAATAAAATTCGAAGACAGCTACAAATATTTGGGAATTTTAGAAACATCACAAATTCTGCACAATAAGATCAAAGAAAGAACTAGAGCAGAATACATAAGACGATTAAGAGAACTCCTTAAGTCAATGCTTAATGCTGGAAATGTGATAAAAGCAATTAATACCTGGGCCATACCTGTTCTGAGATATTCAGCACGCATTGTTGAATGGACCCAGCTGGAGATGGAAGATTTAGATCGAAAAACTCGAAAATTAATGACAATGCACCATGCCCTCAATCCTCGCAGTGACATTGCAGGCTATATCTATCACGCAAAAAAGGAGGTAGAGGATTATTACAAGTGAAGCAAGTTATTGAAGAAGAAAAACTAAATTTGAATGATTATCTGCAGCAAACAACGGAAAAATTTCTAATTGAGGTAAGGAAAAAGGGTTTATTTAAAGGCAAAATTGGAATACAAAACCAACCAAGTAAAAGTGAGAACTGAAAGATGGAAAAATAAGGCATTGCATGGAAAATACCTTCACAGCATAGAGGACAGCGCTGTCAGCAACTTGACCTGGCAATGGTTGAGAAATGGAGCACTAAAGAAAGAAACAGAATCGGTAATTTTTGCAGCACAAGAACGTGCCATTAAAACCAACGTTGTGAAGGCAAAAATACAAAAAATTCAAGAAGACAGTAAATGTAGATTGTGCAAAGAAAAGGAAGAAACGGTAGACCACATTATAAGTGGATGCAGCAAAATCCCACAAATTGAGTACCGTAAAAGGCATGATAACGTAGCTAAGATAATCCACTGGCATTCATGTAAAAATTATGGGTTTGAAGTACCTAAAGACTATTGGAAGCATAAAGTTCACCAGAAAGTGGTTGAGAATGAAAAAGCTAAAATACTCTGGGATTTCAAAATCCAGATTGACAAAAGCTTGGAATGTAATACACCCGATATCACAGTGGTTGAAAAAAGTGAAAACAAGGGTGTTAAGTTTATCGAAATATCAGTACCAGGAGATAGTCGGATTGACAACAAAGAAAATGAAAAAATATCGCGATTTGCAAATCGAAGTTGAACGAATCTGGTAAAAGAAAACCAAAGTTGTTCCCATAATAATAGGTGCTTTAGGCGCCATCCCTAAAACATTGAAAAAACATCTAGAAGCACTCGAGTTAGATGGATTAAAAATTGGGCAGCTGCAAAAGGCCGCTTTGTTCGGCACAGCTTTCATTTTCAGAAAGTATTTCCACAACTCATAGGCCCTTGGGTAGAGCTCGAATTAGTGGAATATAACCAGCCCTTTCTTGAGACTGAGGAAGCAAATCAAGCTTTGATGAATATTATATATATATATATACATATATGAGCCTCCGTAGCTCAGTCAGTATTGACTGAACTACGTAGAATCTGGGTTCGATTACCGTCAGTGCAGTGAGGAACCTTTACCTGGTCTCTTTCAACTGAAAGCGAGTTAGCTGGTCTGATATGGAGGTAGGGTTTTTTCCTCCCTGTAACTCGGGTTTTCATCCCTCAAAAGAGTCAAACCGATCCCGTAAACACACACGGCTACAGTCATAAAATATAGTACGGCAACAGGAAATCACTTTGCTTCATAATCATCTCTTTCGTAATCAGCTGCAACTCTCTCTCAAAAAAAAAACAAAAAAAAACTGGAGGCCACAGGATTAGGGCTGCACTGTATTTATCGAAACCTTAAGTTCACGTCCTCTGCTTATAAGATGGATCGTGATTTCCTTCACATTAACAAAGGTTAACCACACTTTTACTTAATTAGGAAGGACCTCTTGTTCTTCCACCACTGTCCCATTCTAATGTCATTTGAATGACGTACAGTAGAATTAACGCGATGGCAATATTTGGCCATGTAATCTTCGTTGCTGAGACGAAGTGGTCTTCTACCATTACTTAATGTTTCCAGTGAATATTTTACTTTTCAAGGTCTCCATATAAATGAAAAGAACTTGCATACCGTCTTTCTTCTTCCATCAGGTCCTGGTAAGAAAATGAATGTTCGAGATTATGTTTGCAATATTTCAGGAAGTCCCTTGAGATTAATTGGCATTCTCGAAGGGTGAAAATATTTAGGTCTAATTTCTTTCCCATCACGAAGGAAACAGTGGTCTAATCGGTTATCTTGTTATCAGGAAAAATTACAAAAAACACTACCGAAACCTTAGCGAAGGCTTCTGCGTCAGTTTCTTCTTCCCAACTTGTACCGTTCGATTGTTCTTGGAAAGCCAACTCAGTGCACTTCTTTTAAGAGCACCATCACATCTTGGGTGCATGAATGCTACCAGGTTTGAGAGTATAGCGATCTTTTGAATGCTAGAATTAATGATCTCCCTACCAGAGCACGCACATCCGTGGGCGTGATATGCAGAGCAGGTGGTGGGTTTCATGAAACTCTCAGCGCTGTTTCCGAACGCGTAACTTACGGTTAAGAGACACGATGCGTTACGTGTAACCATTGGCAACGAGTTATTTCAGAGGCTGAAATGTAATTAAAGAACCTCGGATTACGACCGAGGAAGGAATAAGGAAAGGGAATCTTTTGATTACTAGAGAAAACGATGTGGTAACCCTCGATATTCAGATCAACAATCCTAATCGTGATTTAGAAACTGCGAACGTTGATAAGAATAAAGTACTGCGCTTCCAACTCGGGTATCGGCGAGCAGTGTGTGTATTGCTGTCTGCTGTGTTTTCCATCGCCGTTTCTTACAGAGTAGTTTGGTATTCATCTTCTTTTAGTTTAATCCTTTATCCAAGTGTAAGCAAACAATATTTGGGCCTGAAGCATCTTCAGGACAGAGGCAAAGTAAAGTTGAATCGTAGTAAAGGTGGATCAAACTCTCATCGCTCCTTGTCTTAGTATCTTCCATAAAGCAAAGCTCATATCCTTGCGGACATGTCTAATGCTATGCATTAAGGGGAGAGCCGCTACCCAGACTAGTTTCGACCTTTATTGAGGTCTCTTCAGTGGGAGCCAGGCCCAAGTGGAGATACAAAGGCAGAAGCAATGGCGAGGTCATCTTTACCTTTACCTATAGGAGTTGCCCAAAGGTGTCTCAACTTATTATTAAATTACTCTGGATTTAGAGAAAGGTGTTGGAAGTTTATTTTTCACTTGGTTAGACTATAATAAATTTAGTTTAATCCTTTATCCAAAAAAAAAAACACAAACTTTCATTAAACAGCTGAAAACATCGAACAGTATCAGTCATTGGCGATAATTCAAATGCATCATATCCTATGATTATTATACAAATCATTTCCGTGTTGTAACAATCTTCGCGCTAATAATTTTAACAATTAATTCTCGATGACGCTCCATTTAATTAAATCATTGTTTACTGGCAGAGTTCGCTAGTGTGCTGAGTTGAGGGTAGCTTCAATTCTGTTGTCACCAATTTGTTTTTGTTTTGCCGTTCACGTAAGTTATTATTTTCTCTTTGAAATTTATTTTTTATTTTTCCAAAACTTCTTTCTTGGCATTTATCACTGTACGTATGTGAAGCTGTCATTTTTGTTTATTATCAAGTAACCTTTCCGCAGCAGCATTTTAGTTATTTTAATATCGCTTAATGGCTGGATACGATGTGTAGCAATAAATCAATAACCAATTTTATTGAGTGGTTTGTGTATTTTAGCAACATGATGATTAACAGTGCGATTGTTCGGGAAGGATTAAGATTTTATTGCATTTCAAAGAAATTATTAAAATATCTTCATTGTGCAGTTGTTAACGAGGACATTCTTCGTTTTAAAGAGAAACCTGCTTCGAAAATCATGTTTGGAAACATCTTTTTAAGGGCTTTTTAGTCGTAGGTGCATGTATTATAACACAATGTTCCTTGGCCGCTGGGCTTAAAAGGACCGTAAAGGAGAATCGAATGCGACAGAAAAGATGAAGCAAAATCTCAAAGTGACTCCAAAAGGCTATAAAGCCAGTATTATGTTGTAAATTGCGCACAATCTTTTAGTTGGTTTTCTGTTTTCCGGTATGAAAAAAATCATTTAAAAAGATTTTCCAAAAGTTCTTCGCTTTCTGTACTTCGGTACACGTAATTTATCTCCAACATTATGGGAGTTGTTGAGAGTAATTCTCAGATTTGTGAATTATTCTCAATTATTGAAATTGAAAATCAATGAATTACTTCATTGATTTTTTTTTAAACAGTTGGATATCATTTATAACTGAAACCAACACTCATCATTATCTAACAAGAACTTGTTATCTTGGGTCATTGCTCGCGTACGTGAAGATCAAACCATCTTCACGTACCTTTGCGTGTGCATCGCGTTGGTCCTCAAAGTCTCCAAGGCGATGCGCTTCAAGGGTTACTCTGTTGAAAAATCTGAATCCCACCACAGGATTGTTCTAAATCAAGACGTGGGTGCTGCGAATAAGCAGAACCTTCGTGATTAGAGCAGACTCTGATTGGTTTTCCGGCCGGCATGGTTTGCCGAGTGGTTAGTGTATCCATCCTTTCTTCAGCGAAAGGCTGCGGGTTCGAATCCCGCCGTGGGTATGGATGTTTGTGTTTGTCTGTGAAAATACTAGTGGTGGTGGTGGTGTTCGGTAGATGGCGTTGGTGTAATTGAGGTTCATTGTACTTGGTGCCCTCCCTCGATGAGTCTTTGGACTCCCTGGAATTGCCACGTAATAATAATAATAAATTTTTCACAAATCCTAATTATGATTTAGCCTCATCTATTAATAGAAGCAATACAATTACTTCTTGGGTATAAAAGAAAAGAGAAATAAACTGGTTTATGAAATTTTTTAGGACGTACCACTGTGTTTAGGGATCTGATTTGTAATGAAAATGAACTCTCGACAGATTTTATCAGCGTACGAATGTGGTGTCTTGAGAATATTGAAACTCCTCGTCGTAGTTTCCTTGACCTCATCTAACTAACCAAATTGATTAGATAATAAAATGCATCGCGTACCGTTGAGGAAAGAGGTCACCACGGAACCCGACATTGCTGAACCAAGGGTATGCAGAATAATTAATTGCAAAAAAGAAGAAAACACATTTCTACTTAACAAAGTTCGATAGTAAACTCGAACGACTTACATTTCCGCCAGAAAAAAAAAAAAAAAAAAGATTTGAATCTCACTTTTGACTTGGCTTGTTCACATCGAAACTGAAGTTTTATCCGCAGGCGCTGAGACTCTCCCTAATCTCTAGAGCCAAACAGGCACTTCAGGTATTGGAGGAGTGGAAAGTACGGGGAAGCCACGCGAGCATTTGGGCGTTTGAAACTGGATTGACGTCATCTTTTTTTCTGTTGCAGGGGTGCGACGATCCGTCGGATTCGGAGTGGGAAGACCGACACCGTTGTCCTGAACAGCTCGGCCTGCGATTCATGGACTCGTGGATGTACAATTTGAAGGATATCCGAGAAGTTATCGAGGTAAGTGGTCGGACGAGGGAAAGGATGGTCCCCGGATTAGTGTTTAATGTGACAAGGTTGGTTAAGAATGCATGTAGAAAGGGCCGAAGGGCTCAGATTCTAAATACTTTGAAAAAGAAAATTGCTTTACATAGCTAATGCATCGAATTGAATTAATTATTGAACAAAATCGATACGTTCATCTGTTAGTGTTAAAGCGGAATAAAAATCGGATAAAAATAGAATAAAAAATATCGAGTTTCTAACGAAGTTCTAACTGTAAAAGAAATGTTACAGCGCGCGCACGTACGAGCGCGCTTACACACACACACACACACACACACACACACACAAGCAAAGACGACTCTTACATAGGACACTCAGTAGTATCGACCATCTTTTGGATGAAAAGACTTGGGTTCGATTTCTGTTATAGCACGAAAAAAATTCTAAGGACTTCTTTAACTAATGGTAATTTTGTCGGTCTCCCACTAGTGTGCAGGGGTGAATTCTCCATGCTTGCTATGCTTGCTGCGCAAGCTCATTAATTGAAAAAGAAGTAATATTTATTTGTTAATAAATGCACGCATTTATAAGCATTCCATTTAGGCTTTTTTTTTTTTTTTTTTGTAGACAGAAGAGTGTTAAGCTTACGCGTCAATAATTGAGCTTTGCGTTGTGTATCGAAGGCCAACGCTAGGCAAGCCAACTTGGCTTGCTCTATTGTGGGAGCTTCCAGGTCCTAGCTACAGCACTAGCTACAGCGCGTGCATAGCCATTTCCGCTCCCTTCACGTTGTCTTAAACACAAGGCTATACGCAGTCAACGTAGCTCTAGCCAATGAGCTTCAGCCAGCCTTTACAAGTGTGCGTGTTGCTTGGGAAAATTAAGTTACAACCAACTTTTTATGACGATGTTATTGACCAGTTCATAAAGAAGAACCGTAGGGTAGAATTTGTTTTCAAGTAGCTAAATTGAAAAAGATAGAATATCATTTGTAAAATAAATGTTGTATTTGTATGATTAAATGTACATAAATTTCTAAATATATAGTTTTAAATGGTCAGTAATTCATTATTCCGCTAATCACATTTCAATCACACCTCTCACTCCCTGAATGATAACAAGAGCAAGCGTGGATTTCAAGTCCAGCATTCGCCCCTGCTAGTGTGACAGTGCTTTTCCTTCCCAGAATCCCGGAATGATCATCACACAAACGCAAAAACATAAACTCTCCCTCTAGCCTTAGTTACTAAACGATGAACCAAATCTTCAGCTTTTCGTAAACTATTCAGCACGCAAGATTATGCAGTTAACTCATAAGGCGAGCTCAGCTATTGTTAATGGCTGATCGGTTGCAGACCTGTTTTCAGAACGTTTTGTGCGTGAGCCACGTGAACTACCTTACAAGATGATAACGATCAGTTTCATAATTACGAAACTTTTATATTCTGCTGTGTGTGTGTGTGTGTGTGTGTGTGTGTGTGTGTGTGTGTGTGTGTGTGTGTGTGTGTGTGTGTGTGTGTGTGTGTGTGTGTGTGTGTGTGTGTGTGTGTGTGTGTGTTAAAACAACTGGTCAAACAGTCGATATGCTAGGAACAGCTATAGGCTTCTAATCTACACACACGAGGGAATAAATTAGAACATATCGATTGGATTAGCTACTGCTAATCTTGGAAAATGGTGATTCTCTCCATGATAACCTCCATAAAGAACCTTAATCCTAACACTGCCATTGGGTTAGATGGCATATCGGCCCATGTGTTACGAGAATGTGCAAGAGAATTAGCAACTCCTCTAACCAGGCTGTTTAATTTAAGCCCCAGTTCTGGTAAAGTATCAGTAGAGTGGTAAGAGGGGAAAATAATTCCACTGCATAAAGGCGGTTCCAAGACAGAGGTTGCAAATTATAGACCAATCAGTATATCTGGAGTGGTGGTTAAGATTTTGGAGAAATTGGTAAAAATTAGAATTCAGGACTGGGTGGACAGCAATATGATACTTTATAAGGGGCACCATGGTTTTGTGAAAGGTACGTCTTGCCTGAGTAACTTGCTCACTTTCTATGATAAAGTAACAGTGGAGTTGGATAAAGGAAATCCTTACTCAGTGATATTGCTTGACTTTGCAAAGGCTTTTGACAGGATTCCACATGGAACTCTGTTACATAAATTAGAGAAAATGGGTATGGATCCGAAGATGGTGATTTGGATTGAAGGATGGCTGGTGGACAGATATCAAAGAGTGGTTTACGGAGGAGCTGAGTCCAGGAAAAGGCAAGTGACTAGTGGTGTACTTCAGGGCTCAGTGCTTGCTCCTCTATTGTTTAATTTGTACATCAATGATGTTGGAAATACCTTGAATGGAAATATCCACTTATTTGCTGATGATGCAAAATTGGGAAGAGTGATAATCAATTCAAATGATGTAAATATCTTACAGGATGACTTAAATAGGCTGACGGTGTGGACTAAGGTAAATGGCTGGCAGTTCAACGTGGCTTAGTGTAAGGTGATGCACTTAGGGAGGATGGCATTGCATGTTGTTTACTATATTAACGGAACTGAACTGCAAGAAGTTGAGACAAGAGACGCGGGAGTTATTGTCGACAGAGAACTTCAGTTTAAAGGGCATATTGCAAAGATTGCCGAAACATCACATTAAATTACATGGTTGTTGAGGAACATACTAACAAGCAGGGATAGGGAGGTTATTGTTCCACTCTATAAGGCATTAATAAGGCCGCATTTCGACTATTGTGCACAGATCTGGTCGCCAGGATTTCTTGGTGATGCGGAAGTGGTAGAGAGGATTCAGAGGCGGGTTACAAAGATTGTTGCAGGTCTGTGGGATGTTCCCTATGAGGATAGATTGATGATCTGTGGGCTCCAAAAACTAGCTGATAGACGTAGCAGAGGAGACATGATAGAGGTAGTTAAATTTTTAAAGGGATTTTACAGGATTGATATTGATGATATTTTTACGACCAGTGCAGGAAGTGAGAGAACGAGGGTCCATCCCTGGAGATGGTGTAAGAGTGTGGTTAACAAGGGTGTTAGAACTAGACTTTTTACTTGGAGGGTTGTAAATGGGTGGAAATCGTTGCCAGAGGTGGTTGTGAATGATTCAACTGTGAATGAATTTAAGGAGAGGTATGACAGGTATTGTGTAAATGATGGTTAGTGTGTCAATGTCGGGTCTCCCGCGATGAGTCTTTTGACTCCATGGAGACACCGTTAAAATAATAATAATATTCCAGGAAATATACTGCTCAAAACAATTACGGGATATTTTGGTTTTCTTGTAAATTATGAAGTTATAAAAATAATTTACAAATGTAACACATTTATTTTAAAATATTCTTAATATACAACAGTGTAGAACACGCAACTGCGTACAAAATCAGGTTAAGACTTGTCGAAACGTGTCTAGCATTATTAGCTTGTGGGGGGGGTATAAAAGCGTGGCTTCTTGCGCTCACTTCCACAGTGCATAATTATCACTTCAATTGTAAACTTGTGTCACCCACCACCCATTATTTTGTTGAAAATGGCAGAGCAACATGATATCTAGAATCCATGGCTTGGAGAGCCATTGGTCGATTAGAAGCTGGACAAACGCAGCAAGTTTTCGCTCAAGGATGTCGTGTATCTCAAAGCATAATTTCGCGACTTTAGAGTCACTTTCTGAAGATGGGAAATGTTCGAAATAATCTTCGTGCTATAGGTTTGTATGCTCGAAGACCAATGGTTTGCATTCCACTTACTGCAAATCACAAAAGAGCCCGAAGAATTTTGGCACAGGAACACTGCAACTGGACAAACGAGGATTGGGCTCGTTACTTTTTAGTGACGAGTCCAGGTTCAGTCTGCAACCAGATAACCGACTTACTTGATATGGCATGAAAATGGAACAAGAAATAATCCATTCGTGGAAGACCCCAACATCAAGGTGGGAGTTTGATGGCATGGGCTGGAATAAGTATAGGTGGCCATACCGATCTCTATTTTATCAGAAACGGTTTCTTAACAGCCCAAAGGTATCGCGATGAGATTTTGGAGCCTATAGTTCGTCCATATGCTGCTGCAATTGGCCAAGAATTCATTTTTTATGGACGACAGTGCTCGTTTACACCGTGCAAATTTGGTACAAGAGTGGTTTGAGTAAGAAGGTATTGAAAGAATGGACTGGCCTTCCTGTTCACCGGATTTTAATCCAATCGAATATGTCTGGGATGCTTTAGGTGGGCGTGTTTCTGCTTGACTGTTGCCACCACGATCTCTTGAAGAGCTCGAAATTGCTCTCACAGAAGAGTGGGGAAATATCCCACAAGAAGTGTTTGATCATCTTATCCAGTCCATGCAATCCAGATGCACCGCTGTTTTGGCTGTTAATGGAGACCATACGCCCTATTAAAAATTAAGAAAAGCGTTTTTGGCTATTCTTGCTAAAAGTATTTCACGCTAAAATGTATAATTTGTTAATTTTGTAATAATATCCTATCCATAAGTAAGAAATATTTATTCACGTATAAAGTATCCAATAGTTATAATTATTTACAGAAAATTATAATTATCCGACAGAAACTAAAATATCCCCTGATTGTTTTGAGTAGTGTAGTTGCAAACATTAAATCTGTTATGTAGTGTGTGTGAACATTAATTGTAATAACCAGGATTTGAAAAATTATGCAAACTTCGACTTGCTCGCAAAACACATACTTGCTCAAAACTCCCATTTTCGTGATGTCTCTTTGAGTCAATAGGAGGCGCTTCATAAACTGATCAGCAGTGCAGCATCATCCGTGTTCTTAAAGTTAAAAATATTTTGTTTAAATAAATGTATTGGATTTCGTCCAGTCTGCAGCTACTGGCCAGCTGGCGAAATCCACTTTCCGTGTCTGTGGGCGTGTGTTGGTCGAGCTAGCAGGCTATAATAATGACTATCGTATTTACCGGCAGGCCTAAACCGAAGTCGGTTCAATGAACTTTCGAAAGAGATAAAGCAGAACTCAAATGCAGTGCGTGTGAATTTAGCGAACAGCACAGCACAATAGCTCGTGTAAGTCCTTTGTCTCTGACAGCGGTCGGAATTAAATTTCACTGTTGACCAGCATCGCAAGCAGATGAACCACTCGTTACTGATACCACAGCTCCTAATGCCAACGAGTATAATCGTCTATTCAAGGAAAGAAAGAAAAGAAAGAAAGAAATGCTATTTTCCATCTATCATAACAAAAGAAATGGAAGACCCACAGTCCAGAAATGTAACTGGAAAATGACAATTTAAGGTCACAGCAGGAAACATTTAAATTAATTCATCAAATAGCCGATGATCGTGGTCAACAGTTCATTATTTGGAAACTGGGTAATGTCCTTTAGATACACGTTCATGGTGGTTGCAACAGATTATTCAAAATGCCTCACACAAAATCAAAGTTGGCCGAGGAGGGTATTGAAGCTGTGCACCAACTTCATAATTAAAAAAAAAAATGGCGAATAAAACCAGGAAAAGCACTCCAAATATCAGTGGATTAAGAACGGTAAACTCTTAACGAGAAAAGATGACACTTCGCATATTATGGCGTAAAAGTGTGAAGAAGTACACCAAAAACTGCCATAAGGATGTGAAACACATAATATCTTTTGGCATTTCACTCTCATTCAAGTGCCATCTCCAGTCCAGAGGTTGACGCCTGGCCTCCCACTTGTTCCTATCTTGTGCATCTCTAAAGATCTGAATGGTACTTTTGCCTTTCCAGTATTCAACGTCCTTCAAACGGTGATGCCTTAGTCATCTGATCTTCCTTGTAATGATCGTATTGATCAGTCATCCTTCTCTCAGCACATGCGCTAAGAATTTCACTTTCTTTTCCTGATTTGAATCAGTAATCTTAATATTTGGTTCGTTCTTTCAAGTACTTGGTTTCTGTAACATTTTCTATTCAGCAGGTCCGCATCGTTATTCTCAGTAGCCATCTCCAGAGCCAGCAATCTTTTTTTTTTCTCTCTTTTCCGACAGTCCATGTTTATGGTTGCGTGTAGTAATTAGGAATCTCGTATATATATATATATATATATATATATATATATATATATATATATATATATATATATATATATATATATACGATCGGTAACTACACTTCCCAGATATATAAATCTACTTGTTCTATGGAGGCGGGGGTGACCTTTTATATTCAGGTTCTCATTTATCTCTTTATTTGTAATTATTATTGTTTTGTTTTCTGCGTGTTTATGTTAGCTCAAATTTATCACAGCGCTCTGTTAGTTTATTAGCTATAGTTAGTGGGTCCTCCTCTTCTCAGTGATTTGGCATTTAGTGCTCCGATGTTTGTAAAGTTATTCTTAAGAAATTAATAGTTTATAATGAACTACCAGAATTAAGAACTTTTAGCTTTCCAATAATGAAACTTATTCGGAAAGTACTGTATTAAGAGATAGAAGGGACAAGAAGCTAACTTATATCATGTAAAAGGTCATAAGAATCTTAGTTCAGAGACCGTAATAAATCTTGAAGATTCACGGCCTTTGAAGTTCTTTAACAGTTCAATAATAAGCAGTGCGGTAATGCAAATAAATGTCCACAGGCTCTCAGCAAAGTAACTATTTCGTTCTGCATAACTGCGATTCATAGATCTCGCTCTTTCCCTCGGGACTTCAGGCAAGGCCTGGACAGTATTTGGCATGACGTATTTACAATAATGTTATGTTAATTGGCGACATAAACATTGATTTGCTATAAGCCAGCGGTTATTCTCGGAACTATATTGACTTATTGAACATGCATGGTCTTGAGCAGTAAGTAAATTTTCCAATGAGCGAATGTAATGGCTGAGCAAGCACCGTGTCTGGATTGTGCGTTCATTAGGACACAAATGCAATCTGGACAGTAGCATGGAATCAGCAAATCACAGATCGCTTTCCAATAGTTGTCCATATCCATTTGCAATCAAATCCAGAGACACTAAAAGCTTTCTATTCTAGGATGTTGGCGTTGTTGTTCAGTACACACTAAAGTACGAAATATTGAAAGGTAAGTTAAGCAGCGCCTCTTGGAAGCGAATAAAGTCTAAAACCATGTTGACAATGCTTACAGCAAATTTATTAATACACTAAATAACGAATAAATGACAATAAAAAATAGTAATCTATCAAATTCTGTCAAGTCAAATCAAAGATTGTCAAATCTGTTTATTAAATCCTTTGGTTTCTATTTTTAAACTGTTGCTGATGGCCATCACTCTTCAAGAGAATTTAAGAAACCAGTGAGAATATCATTCATTAAGAAAAGGCACGCAAAATGATTTTTAAAAAATATTCAACACTCTGCCTTCTTTCATTTTTTTTTCTCTGAAATTTAAAGAAAAAATCTTTTTAAAGCTCTAGGCTTATCAATAAAATCAATGTCACTAATATAAATAACTATGGGAACCTGATAAGGGTGTACTTGAACGGATATAAGAAATATCGATGGTCGCAAGCTTCCAGACATGCAATTTCGATATCTCCTGCCCTTTGAAATCGGAACCCAAAAATTTCATCCTTTCGGAAGAAATTCCTGTTTCAATGCCCAAGTGGAGCAGGCAGCCCAATTTAATTTAACCAGCAAGAATTCAGCTCTTGGAAAATATACGAAAAGAATTCTATTGTCTATAATCTTCCTTTAGCAGTTGTTAACAAGTGAACGCTCCCCTCACTCACCCCTTTAGATTACCGTGAGGGATCAGAAAAATGTCTTCCACTGATCAAATAGAAATCTTAAAGGCGTTCACACCTTTGCAGCATGTCTGGGTCATCCTTGACTCAAACATGCTGCAAAAACTGTGCAATGAACACGAGAATAATGCGTTTTCTTTCTTCGATCTGTTTCAGACACCCTTCAATGAG
This sequence comes from Typopeltis vanoorti, assembly GCF_054136105.1. Lineage (NCBI taxonomy): Eukaryota > Metazoa > Arthropoda > Arachnida > Uropygi > Thelyphonidae > Typopeltis > Typopeltis vanoorti. The sequence goes on along the minus strand of NC_143553.1, from coordinate 159,752,247 downwards.
CGTTTTCACAAGTTTCGTGTGGGCGTGAACCTGTTCAACCTTGACCCTCACCAAGGAGTCAGGTACCTTGTGGAGAACGGTTATCTCCCCAACAAGCCTTCGATGATCGCCTCCTTTCTAATCTCGTGCGTGGGATTGAGCAAGGAAATGATTGGCAGGTATCTGTCTGCCTTTAAGGACCCCTTCGTGAACGAGGTCTTGAGGTAAGTCCTTTTTGAGCACCACTCGCTTACTCACCCCGACATCACCCGTCGATTCCGTCCCTAATCAGAGTTTTCTCCTTTCAGGTGGGTGCTCAAGAAAACTGATTTCGTTGGCCTTGAAGTGGACGAAGCCTTCCGCAGGTTCCTTTCCTTATTTCTGCTTTCGGTAATTGTTTTCGAATTTAGTTGGATCATTAAACGGTTAATGAATTGCTTTTTTTGGGGGGGGGGGTTACTTTAGTAAGAAGGACAAATAGTAACTTAGTAACAAGAATCTAGTAATCAGAGACTGAATAAAAATGATTTATTCGAAAACAGGTCAAACGGTTATTTTTTTAAAAAGCGATTCTTCTTGACGCGAAAGTTCTGTATTCTGCGAAACCCTTCGCCATCTTTTAGATTTTTCAAATGACTCGCGCTAATTCCTAGTTTTCGCACGCCATGGAAAACGAAAGTCAGGATTGGAGAGCGAAAAGAAGACGTTCGAATTGGAAACTATTTCCGGTTGAAAGGTCTAAAAGGAAGCAGAGGGAAGGGCAGTTTCGTGCACGTGATTATTTCTAGGTGAACTGATAATATTGAAGTGGGTTTGTGTACGTGGTGAATAATTTTGCTGTTTCCGCTTTTCCCATCGGTCAGGGAGACTTCCAGAAGGTCGAGTACATCGTGCAAATGTTCAGCGATCGGTACAGCGAGTGCAACACCAACGCCGTGTCAAAGTTCACCGCTCCGCAGACTGTGATGGTCCTGACCTGCGCGATCATCTTGCTCAACACGGATCTGCACGTGGTGTACCGAAATCGTCGTGGGAGGATGAAAACGAAGCAATTTATTGATCTCGTGAAAGGTAAAGGAATCCTTAATCTCTCTCTCTCTCTCTCTCTCTCTCTCTCTCTCTCTCTCTCATAGTATATCTCTCAGGTATGCTCGTCTTGTCGTGTGTGAAAGTTCAGTAATTCCCACGACGTCTCTTTCAATTCCGAACACGAAGTGTTAACGCAAGAAACTGCTCTCAGCAATACTGTAAATGGGTTGAAGGTTGGTAAGAAAGGGAACTTTATTAACAACATTTGTTTAAAAGCACGCCTGCTATTCAATTTCTTGGAAACTGGGGAAGGAGATGTACGTAGAAGAAGAAGAATAAATGAATAAAGAGAAAGAAAAGCTGATTTGGATTGCTGATGCAATGATGACTAAATAGCATATTAGTAGTTTGCGTAAAGAATCGATTATTCAGGAATCTTTTACAATTGTCATAGCAGCAGTGAAACAAAAATTTCTTCGTTTCATTGCTGTTTGGATGTCACGCATCAGTAATGAAATGAAATATCCAAACGTAGCACGTGGTCTGGATTTAACGACAGAATATAAATATCAAGAAAGAGAGGAAGTAAATGAATTCTTGAAAACTGTCCTTGCTGAATGGAGAGTTGCTATGGGAACAGCAAGAGAAATTCCGACTTCAAAACAGGTTCCTCAGTAATGTCTATCAGCTGTGGTTGTTTTCATGTGTGTGTTTAATCCTTCATTCGGAAAGGTTGACACGGATTTCAATGATCTGACAGCATAGTAACGAGACTGTGTTGTCCGCTTAAGAGAGAGGGAATCTGTTGATATTCTTTATGAACAGCCGGTGATCATATTTAATCGGGAACACTTGATGAATAAGCCTGAGAATAAAAAGCAGATTCCGTGGGTTTACTGTCGGAATGCGAATGGATTGGACAGTGATCAGCGATTGCACGTGTTACTGTAGGCTCAGTGAAACATTCGCGGAAGATACCAGAAAAGGAAACAGGCCTCTTCGATGTGCAAAGTTGCAGTGAATCCGTGAGATCGTCGATTAACCAAGTCGTCCTTTTTGGACAGATCAAGAATTTGTTTAAGAAAGTTTTCTAAAATGGCATGATTAGATATTCAATGTCATATTATATTGGTGGGATTAGGCTAGAAGAAACTGATGAGGCTAGGGATCTTGGAGTGTTAGTAAATAGGAAGTTGAAGTTTAGGGCCATGCAAAGATTGCAAATACAACGCAGAAGATAATTGCAATGCTGAAACGAGCATTCACATGTAAAGATAAGGATGTTATTTTGCCTCTTTACAAGGCCTTGATAAGACCTCACTTGGACTATTGTGCGCAGGTCTGGACTCCTGCTTTCCGTTGTGATTCTGATATAGTGGAGAGAGTGCAAGGAGAGTTAAAAATGATATCAGGGTTTGTGGAATACTGATTATGAAGACAAATTGAGAATTTGTAGACTGCAGACACTAGCAAACAGGAGAAAGAAGGGTGATATGATTGAGACTCTGAAAGGATCATACAAGATTACAGCGGATGTAATTTCTCATGTTATGGTGAGTAGGGAAGGACAAGAGGTCATCATTGGAAGATGAGAATGAAGTCCGCCAAGAAGGGTGTGAGGGCTAGATTTTTCTCTCAGAGGATGGTGCGTGATTGGAATGGATTGCCACTGGATGGTGTGAGTGCAAGCAGTGTGAATGAATTCAAGAATAAGTTTGATAGCTCGTGTGTGTAGTATGTGGCCTCCCTGGATGAGTCCCTGACTCCCTGGAGGTCTCTCTAAATAATAATAATAATAATAATAATAATAATAGTAATAATAATAATAATAATAATAATAATAATTATTATTATTATTATTATTATTATTATTATTATTATTATTATTATTATTATCATCATATAAAAAATTGAGCAGATCACGCAATAAAAAAAAATTATGATCACATAAAAAAATTGAGCAGATTACCGATTTCTATGAGTAGCTGAAGGGGATACCGAACATCTCGAGCACAAAACGCTTCAAATTATGAAGGAGTCAGGAAGGAAGGATATGAATGACTTCCAAAAATTCGTTGTTTCCTGCTCCGGATGTTTGGTGTCACCTTCAACTGCCAACTCGATACGATACAAATCACTAATCAGCCCAAACAGTAAACTTTGCTAAATAAATTCTTGATGTGGAATTTGAATCCATCTGCAGAGTTGTTACGCTATGCACTCGACCAAACAGGCTGATAACGTGGTATTTATTAAAATAATAATAATAAAAAAAAAGAAACAACTTATTATATCCTAAAGGCACTCGTAATATAGACGATGTTAAGAATTTTATCCTCGTCCCTAAACGTAATAAACCCCTGCGCCTTCTTCATTATTTCACTGCTCTGATGAAGAACGTCTCGTCAGGTTTATCACAACTAACCCACTTATGAAGATTTCCATCATGGTCGGATTTAATTTGGTTTTTCCTAGTTCTTTGTTTATTATTTTATTTTATAATTTTCTTTGGTTTCTTTCTATTTTTTTGTGTTTGTTCTTGCTGTATTGTTGTGTTTGCGCTTATCATCGATCGTGCTCATACGCGCAACAAAAGAGTCCTCACTCGAATGAATCCCATTTCAGAAGCAAAGTAGATGAAAGCGTGTACCATGGTGGAACAGTAATTGCAAATCTTAAGGGTGATTAATCGATTCGTTTATTGTTCTCTATACGAGCTTTAATTTATATGGATTCCTTTTTTTAATTTTCAAGACGGTTGCTGGAAATTTTCGTCGTTGCTTTGCCTTTCTGTAATGAACGAGTTATCAACGATGACTCAGCAATGAGAACGAGCTGTCGTTCTCATTTAATATTGCCAAGTGTACGATTTCATCCACTATTATCTGCATTACAAAAAGGTTTCTGTTCCTTTGACACGGTCAGGAAAGACGCCATCTTTGGAATGCAGTTAAGAGCCATCTCGCGCAGAGTTGCAGTTTTAACAGGCAACTCCCCCTCATCAGACCTCGTGTTTCCTCCGTGTTGTGTTTGAGCAATGTTTGATGGCTTCTCTCACTTTGTCGTTCTGCGCATTTAAAACTGGAATAATTTGCACATCGTTTAGTATTTCGAATCGTTTTGATCGAGTTTGCAAACTGGATGTTGGTTCTCAGTTCCAGTTATTAGCATAAAATCCTACGGAAGGAAGCAAATATTGAATAGCACCGTGTGAACTGAATGAAAAAGATCCGAATGCTACATAGTTATTCACATGTGGCGTTACTAGACGCCAAGTTCACTCCCGCACCTAGCAGGGTTTCGGGAGTGAAGTTTTCTGATAAAAGAAGTGGTACTGTCGTGACGACTCCTTTCTGTCGTGTTCTAAATCTACCTAGTTTCAAGTCACTTTTATGAATAATCAACTAATTACGAAATGATCACCGATCCAAAAGTAGGGAAATTTATATTTATACTGCGCCACCCTATTCTTAGATTAGTCTATATAAATAGTAGGATCAGTTCTAAATTAAGTTAGCAGTCATCTCATTAGGCCGGATCATCTATTATCATTTTTACTTGGGGTTCCCGCAAGATTCGAATGTTTATGAACGGTGCAATAATAAGGAATTCAGGCAAACACAATATTTAGATCAACAAAATAAAACATTTAATATATGATATGGTTAACAAATACAAGAACTCTATTTTAAAATGGAACTATACAATTAACTTAACACATCTTCTTAGGTCACTGATGCTAATTCAATGTTCTAACTTTCATATACTATTCACAGTCTCAAAAACACAAATCTTCTTCTCTCAAGTTAATATAACAATTTCACATCTTATTCAGTCTTCACAAATCTATCAGCTCAATGTTTATATTCACAGCAGGCAATAAACTACGTAAGCTATATTCCAAGCAAATATATTCCCGGACCTTGAGCATCGGAGGTATATTACAGTTAATGCTAGAATAGAGAAACTTATACAACTACTCTTACCAGACAAATTCTTCAATACATCAAATTATTGAGAGAGCACCTATGAATTAACTTAATTAACATTAGCGGAACACACATAACAAATATTCTCCATAGTTTAAACTGTATTACTGTAAGTCGCACTTCACTATTCCAAACAACAGTAATTAGGTACTAATATCTTTTCCTGTTCACTTTTCTCCAAGTAACCAATATAACCTTTTCCTAGGGCAACATAGAATTTAATCGTAATCCAGATTAACTGGGACTAATCAGAATTTTCGCATTGACTGTCCAGTTTCCTTTTATCTGATTACGGCATCAACCTTTCTTCATAACAACTGCAGATTTCGCTTATGACATTAAACTTTGTGTTTCACTACTTATAGGTTCACTTCCGAACACTATACTCATAAATTTCTGCCCTGAGGATTATATAATCTTGGTTCCGCAAAACTCTCTCCTCCTTCTTAATAATAATTCCTCTCTATTTCTCTCTATATATGACCTTCACTCTTCTCTATATATCTCTCTATCTGACCTTCACTCCCACCTTACGTTCGAACGCCACGCTCTACTCCACTCGTGGTTGTTTACGCGTGCGTCTCCATGACAACAGACTGCACGTAAACATTTCGCTAATGTAATGTATGGTCTATTATTATTCATGAGTGATTACATAACATTAAATATTTCACAAAATAAAACAACAGAATATTTAAGCTACTTCTTTAACTTTTTGATTACGTATACAGTTAAATATAAATTAACACTTTACGTTACACCATATATATTTAGTTACACAAAATTCTAAACATATTATTATTTTATAAGTTAATAGCAGGTCAGATTTTGAGTAAATATTTAATTAGTAATTCTTAATTAAGGAATAATAAACAATTTTATATAAACCATGATTAATATTTAATAAGCAATGTTAAATGTGAATGAAAAATAATAAATTACATAACATAGCTTCATTCACAATTTAACAGTACGGTCGCAGGTTCCTTTCCACACGGAGTTAGAAGAACAATCACAAACATCGGTATTCGAACCTGCAGTCCCTTGGCTAGAGCGCAGACACGTTATCCACTCGGCCACTGAGGCTGGCCTACATAACTCCATTAAAAACTTCGATTAACTGAAAAGTGTCGCGCCAAAGTAAATCAGTGGATGAATTGATAATAAACATTCGCTTTGGCCAATAAGAGCAAAATCACAAACTTTTCGGAGGGAGGAAAAGAACGACCCCCAAAATTTTTGGAAATATAAGACCAAAAAAAACTTTTGTCTTTCAGCTGCCGAGATCATCGAAGACATACACCCCGACTACTTGACTTCCGTGTATCACAGGATCCGAGCTACGCCGTTAAAGGCAGGAAACGACAACACCACACAAGTTTCTCATTTGCAGTTCCGACCTCGTTCGAACGGCCTTCCTTATGTAAGTAAAAGTAACCGCACAAAAATTGAATATATTCACTTAAAGCAACCCTCCATCGAATAACTTAGCTGATATTTGCTGTTTGTTTACAATATTATACTTGATAGGTTTATTTATTTCTGTGGTTTATCTGTTTATAATCTCATAGTTTATAGGTTAAGATCGCAGTAAATGTTACAATAGATTAAAATAGCAGAGTACCCTGTACATCTGAACCCAGAGTTACTGGCAGTGGATATGAGGGATCTCTGCAGTCTTAGCCTCATATTGTTGAATGTTCTGAAGTCGTAGGTGATTAGAAAAACATTCTTTTATGCTAAACGAGTGAAAGTGCTGAGAAACACAGTTGGCGTTTCAGGTCGAGCACATTTCATTTGATTGTATTCTGCACGAAGGTCTTCTTCTTAGAAGTTTATTATCGTGCACATAATGACCACCGGGTTAGGAACCTTTATGGTGATATAAGTAAACGTCACTTACACACGTGTATGGTCATGTGTGTCGCCACGTGTTCTAGCAACTATTTAAGCATGCTATTGGTCACTAATCGTCACTAGTGTCGATCGATGGGAAAAACGAAGGATCTTTCTGAGTTCAAAAAAAGGCTTATTGTAGGTATCTGGCTGTGGTCATCGTTTTGAAAACAGCAGAGCTGACTTATTTCTCAAAATGTGAGATATCCTCAGTGTTTAATCAGTGGAAAAATAACCTACATTGCTTGTCTAAGTCGGGAACGAGATCGCCGTCATTTGAGAAGGCATGTACAGACAAACAGAACTTCTTGTGTGCAGCAGTTGACCGAAGATTTAATGAAGGCTCTTCCCGAGCCATAGCTCACCGAACTATGCGCAGAGAATTGAAGAGGATCGGTAATGGCGGTTGCATGCCTGTACGTAACTACTGATATCCTCAAATAACCAGAAAGTTCGTTGTCGGTGATGTTAGGAACACCGTGATCACTGGACACTGGATGACTGGAAAAAGCCATGTGGTCCGACGAGTCGTCGCACTCCTTGTTCTGTGCCGACGGTAGGCAGAGGGTTTGGTGGGAGCCCCATGGAGAAATGAACCTAGCTTGCCTTGTAAACCACAAATGAAGTTTCTGGAGGTGGTAATGATGTAGGGCATGTTCTGTTGGTACGCAATGGTCCCCTAATTATGTTGGAAGGTCAGATGTCCTCGAAGGAATATCTGAACATTATTGCCGATGAATCCCATCCTGCAATGTTGACTTTTTATGCAGCAGATGGCGGTTGTTTCATGGACGACAATGCTGTTGTCCATCGCACAAGAATGGTTTAGCTGTGGTTCAGCCAGAGCATGACAATGACTTCCACCATCTTCCCCGGCCACCACAAAGCCTAGATCTTAACCCTTTTGAGAATGTAGTGGACAATTTAGAAAAACATATCCAGGAACAAAGTCCTCTTCCATGAAATATGAGCCAGTTAAAGGACTGTCTAGCGTACGCTTTGTACTGTATGTCGTAGACGTAAATGGTATGCAATCTGTGCCAACCCACATATGCGCTGTAATTCGGGCTAAAATGATCCAATACGGTATTAAATAAACGTTTCTAATCCAGTCGCCAATACCTGTAGATTCTAGCTTCTACACTGTGCAATTGCACATCCACTTCCTTCAATTTTGTAATCAGTGTACATGAGAATGGATAGTTCTTTCTTTTCCTTACAACTTCACTATTATCAGTATACCCGAGGGCTGTTCAGATGATGCGATAGTGGTGAAGTACCACAGCCTTTTAGATCCGAGGAGGCTGATGGAATAATATTGTTTGCCATAACGAGGATGTGAATGAAATGCAAAATTACTGTGAAGCTTTTTTCTTTGAAATCATAATATTCTTCTAAACATTTCGGACAGTGTTGGATTACTCACGTCTTCCAGGAGTTAATAATAATCTGAATTAATGACAATTTGAAACTTAAATTGTTATCAGCTGCTGTTCATTTTAAAAATATGAAAGGTTTTTTCGACCAAAAATTGCAACTTTTACTGTTAATTTAACTACGAGGGGGGTGGTGGCTGAGAAGTTATGAAAAACACCTGGAACAAAATTGATATTAAAGTAACTGATATAACCACAAGAAAGAACATACGAGGAAATGAGAATATAAGACCGCAAGTTACCTTCATGACTCTGTTACTAGTGGTTATATCAGTTGCTTTAATATCATTTTGTTCAAGGTGTTTATCAGAAGTTTCCAGACGTCCCCCCCCCCTCATAATTAAGGAGTATTAAAGAAGGCAATCAAACATTTTGTTCACAGAATTTCGTGTTATTTTTCCAGTGCACATTTGTGTGTTCATGAAACAGGATTAGATGACATTTCTCGCACCGATTGGCATTTTATGTGCAGTTTATAACTAAAAATAAAAATTCTATCTACACTCGAGCCACACCTTATGGCCATCCAACTTGTTTCCACCAGCCTGATGGCACCGTTGGCCAGAAACAGATTGATGGTGACGGTATACTGGTGTGAGGATTGTTCTCGTATATATATCACTGAATCCTCTTGAACACACTTTGACTACTAGTACTTACCTGCGTAGTGTTAAGAAGCAGGTGCTATCGCCTGCATGGTGATAATGTGATCCGATGGATCTCGACTCTTTCCGCAAAACAGTGCTCAATGTCACCAGACTTCATTATACAGGCATAGTTCGAAAATCATGTCCACCTTTACGATGGAGTTTAAGGCGGTGCATAGAGACAATAAACCGCCTTGAACTTCCCCCTTAAAAACACCAACAAGAAACAAACAAAACGAAACTGTTGATTCAGGACTTTTCACTGCCGGTGCAAGCATATGCCAAAAGACATCACTTTATCATTCTTCCTTCACCTCCGCTACATAAATAATAGAAAGAGTGTATTTGTGTGAGTTGTTTCGGTACTCGTTCCATTAAACGATTTCCATCGACTTTCAGTTGTTGGCAGTTCCTTATCGTCGTCTTGTGTATCGGTGCAAGCTGAGCACGGTGCCTTCTGAAGACCTCAACGCATCCCTCTGGTGTCGGTTTCTTCCCAACAGTCACGTCTTCCTCTTCAACGACATCCTTGTGGTAAGTATTCTGAATAAATCATCGCTGACCTTTTTATATGTACAGTAATAAACAGTCCGATAACGAGGACACACTTCGAAAGAAAAGTATTGGGACGAAAGAAAATTCAGACGCATGTTGAATGTTACAAATGAATGCAGAGACGCCGTCTCTGATTCTCGAACTTTCAACTTCGGTTAGAGTGGTCGATCTCATTGACCTTCATTCCTGTTAGAAGGGTTTTTTTTTTTTTTTTTTGCAGAATTCTCCTTACCTGAGTCATTACTGGAGGATATATTTGCACATCACATGCCCAACTTCCTACTAACTTAGAAAATGTAGTCTGAATCCTCAAGTGGTCGTAGAATGAGTGTGAACATTAAATTTTGGATTTGTTGTTCCCGACACCTTCGCTAAATTGCAAATACGAGTGTCCTGTGGATGATGAAAGCTGTCATTACTATTAGAACCCACAGTTAAAATATTTCTTCAAACAAAAAAGCATCGTACGCTTTAGGTCGATGGATGCTGTTTTCTATCCAAAAGACTTTTCGATAGAAAATGTTTGCAAAGATTGAAGACCTCCATCGCATAGCGTCTTCCCTTACAGTGCTACTACCTAACTATTGATGTCATTTCGATTGACAGATTTTGTTGTTGGAATGTGATAGACAATCGATACCTAGCAGAATACTGAGGATTTTCTGTCGCCTATTGTATTATCGTATTGAAGTCCAGCTGCACAGCAAAGCATTCAGTATATTTATTCGTAATTATCATCGGTGTGAATGAGACCGTGCTTGTTGGTGTCGCATGTTTCTCTTCACCATTCCTTGCCATCTCTCTCTCTCTCTCTCTGTCCATTGCCAGATGACTCAACTCCTGCAAACTCTTTACACACTATTCATTCACATTATCTGTCCACTCTCGTCTTAGCCCACCTCTTTTGTTTTCATTCTTCTTCTTTTATCCATGCTGCAAACATGTCCGAAAAACTTTAGTTTCCTTTGAATTATTTTCTGTATTGGGTTCTCCTTGCAATTCACTGTCCCATACAGTTCTTCATTTGTTATCTTTTGCGCCAATCAAATTCTTAGAATCTTTTCGTAACATGTTCTTTTAAAAAACTCAATATTCGTTTCATAGAGTCTTTGACCATCGCGCTTGTGAACATATATGTTTCCAGTAGTGTTAACTTTGTGGCAAAGCCCACTGATTTACCTTTTCATATCTTGTCCACTGCCTGAAGGTTTACTTTCGCTTGTGTTCTCCAAGATCTCATCTTCTGCAGGCTGAATCTTGTGTCATGTTGCTCCCCAGGTACGTGAAGCCCTAACTTCCTGTCCATTGGCCTTTATTGCTTTTTTTCATTATTTTCTCTCTGAATATCACTGTTTTCGATGTTCATTATCAACCAATATCTTTTCCCTTCTTCACTTCTTTTTAGCGTTGTTCTGTTTACTTCTTCTTCTTCAATAATGACTGTGATACGCAAATGGTATTAATATTTGTATCTTGAAAGGAAAATCCCCTTTTATTTTCCTTTATGACATCCAATGTTTTTTTCCAATAGCCTGATGAAGATACTCGGTGATATTGAATATTGCATGTCTATTGTTGTCGGGAACCATCTCGTGTTCCCACAATTTCGTACAGCAGTCTCTGCATTTTCTTTCATATTCTGCAACAGACATCCGGTTCTTATTAAGTCCTTGTGGCCTTTTGCGTTCGTATAAGGCTTGGCCGTTTACGATTTGAAACTGCGATTGCCTCGAGGATAAGGTGGCCGGTTTGCCAAAAAAACCCAAGTTTCCTGGCGAAAAACTTGCTACTTCAGTATGAGACCGGCTGACTCACCTTTAGGAGTGTTTAAGGGTCAAACTGTATAACTGAGAGGAGACCTCCACATAGCCTTTAAAGGAATGCGGAAAACCGACCAGGGCTTCTGACCCAATGTCCAATCCTCACCTTCTCGTGGTGCGCCCTGTTGGGTATCTACCTGGATACTGAGCGAACGAGGATGGGCTGGCAATTTGGGAATTAGCTGACCAAATTGTATTCTTATTGGTTAAACCAAAATACAAAATGATGGTACAACATGACAAAATTTCATGCGGGCTCGGGCGTTGCTCGGTTATACAAGTCCCCCGTTGTTTTTGCCAGGAAACCAGGGCAAACAGCGAAAAGTCAGCTACTGGAATAAATCTGAAAACACACCCCAACTCAACATCACCAGAGTTAAAGATTGGCACTATCAACATAAGAAGCCTGAATGGCAAAGAAATGGAGCTAGCTGAGGAATTAGATAAGTACTAAATCGACAGAATAGGGGTGACTGAAACAAATAAAGACGAAAACTTGTGAGAATTTTTTGAGCAATAAATACAAAATGTTATATTCAGGCAATAACAATCAAGGAAAAGAAGGAGTAGCCATAGTATTCAACACTAAATACGAGGCTAATCTTCTTGAATGGCAGTCAGCCTCAAGTAGAGTAATGTAGGCAAATATGAGAATGGGGAACTGGACAATGAGACTTATTTGTGCCTATGGTCCCACAGAAGGTTCTACTAAGGTAGAAGTGGAGGAATTTTTTCAGGCTTTAGAGAAAGAAACTGATACAATGAAAAAGGAAAGGTTGGTCCTGGTTGGGGATCTAAATAGCAGAGTAGGAAATGATTGTCAGACATACAAAAATATTTTGGGAAAATTTGGAGAAAAGACCAAAGCTAATAATAATGGCAAATACCTGTTGGATTTCTGTTCAGGACATGGACTGGTTATTACTAACACAATGTTCCAACATAAAAACGTGCACAAATTCACATGGAGAGAAGAGGCAAGGAATAAGAAAAGTCTCATTGACTATTTTATTGTTGATAGTGATGTTTTCTCCCTGGTGCAGGACACCAGAGTGTACAGATGATTTGAAATTGGAAGTGATCGCTATTTATTCTTGAGCAGGATAAAATTGAATTTCATATTGAAAAGAATGACATGTAAGAGTGTTTTAAAGCGAATAAAAGTTGAGCAGCTCTCAGATGTGAACTGTAGACTAAAATACACAAAGATTATTGAAGAAAAAATGAAAGAGTTTGAGAACAGGAATCAAACCTTGGAGATTTCGTGACAAGCCTTGAAGAAAGCCCTGATTGATTCAGCTAGAGGCATGTGGTGAAGTTGTTTGCAAGGATAGAAAAATTAGAACTCCATGGTGGACACAGGAAGTTAAAGAGGCAGTGAAGGAAAAGAAAGCATATCAAAAGTTCCTGGCAAATAAGTCAGCTTGTGCTCTTAGAGAATACAGAAACAAATCTAAGAAAGCTAAACGCTATGTAAAACTGGCTAAACAAAAGTCATAGGAGGACTTTGGCAGGAATATAGAAAATAAATATCAAGAAGGTGGCAAAATATTCTGGAAGTTGTTGTAGAAGCTTGGAGGAAAGAGTGCTGTAAAAGGAGTTAGAAATGATAAAGGTGACATGAAAATGGGAGAAAAAGATATCCTTGAAGTATGGGGTAATTACTTTGAAATATTTCTAAGTGAAACACGCCATGGTAAAAAACACTCAACAGGCATACAATCAGGAATACGTATCCATGTTTGAAGTAGAAAAAGCCATCAAAGGCTTGAAATGTGGAAAGGCAGCAGGGTAGATGATATTCGACCAGAAATGCTGAAGTATGGTGGTATAAGAGTCTTACAGTGGATGCACTGCATAGTTCAAAAGGCCTAGATAGAGGGCACATAACCTATACGTGCATATAAGCTGTCAATTGCATATCTACCAACATTTTGACTTTTTTACAGCAGTTTGAATCACATCTCTTTAATAAAAAAAACTTAAAATTAATTTGCGATCGCCTGGTTCATTTTTGATTCATCAGAAACAACAGGAAAAACTTCCTGTTGTTTCTGATGAGATTTATATTCCATTCCTTCAAAAAAAATTTATCGTCGGTCTGGTTGGCCGAGTGGACAGCGTATCTACTCTCCAAACAGCAGATTGCGAGTTCGAAGAGTTTTGAAGAGTGGAGAGTTTGAAGTAGGCCGGTGTGAGACCACTGCCCTGTTTTATTTAGGGCTGAAGTGGCTTGAAAAGTTCCAAGTTTGTCTCTAGAGCTGGGTTTCTGGAATATGTGAAACTAGATAAAAATACCAAAAATGTATACAACATTAATAAAAAAAACAATACAAAAGATACTTCGCCTCCAAGGTACGAACGTACTTGCAGGTTTACAAAACCTTTCGCGTGTCGGAGCTACGTAAAAAAAAAAGTTAAGATTTCGTAGAAATATCGAAGCACTTAAACTGTTTTTTACTTTTGAATTGTGATAATGTCCAAAATGAGGACAGCAGCAAGACAAAACACCTTGGGACTCTACGGCATGTTTGCCAGCAATTGGGGGGTTTGCTTCTGTCTTTAAACAAATATATTTATGACTGTACAGGGATTGCGTTTAGGCTTGGCATTCGATGATTGGATGAACAGCATTTCCGCTCTCCATCTAGTAGACAATAGCTTGGATTGGAATTCCGCCGGAGGCATGGGTGTTTGTGAATGTCTTGAGGAGGGAGATGAAATTCATTACCTCTGAACTCAGGAACCTGAAGGCCTGAAGAGACTTGAAAAGTTCGATCTTTGCTCTTCAAAGCAAAGTTTCCAGATTATCTAAATTTTCTGAATCTTTCGTCGGTGGATTTACATTTTATTATTATTATTATTATTATTATTATTATTATTATTATTATTATTATTATTATTTGTGACCCTTCCAAGGAGTCCGAAGACTCATCGCGGGAGGACACCTATTCTACAACTCTCCGTCTCCAACAATCCTCTTCTACCAATCATCTACATCAGCGCCATCTACCGCCCACTACAGCTAGTATTTTTTGTCTGTAAATTGCGTGTGTTCTGAAGGGCCGATTTGTCTGTATGAGGGATGAAAAACACGAGTTTCCGGAGAACAAACCCTGCTACCTCCTTATGAGATCGGCTAACTCACCTTCGATTGAAAAAGTCCGCATAAAGATTCCTCCCGTCATGACAAGAATCGAACTTCGGCCTTTTCCAATCGAATGGCGTAACGTACCATCGTTCTTGTTGAATGCCACAATACTGGTATTGTGACATTTAACAAGATAATCACTTAGTCCACTACTCAGAAATGTACCTTTCATTATTCTTTATTTTTTTCTGTTTTATGGCAATCAATAGGATGAGTATGCCGAGAGTCAGACTATTCAAAATCCTCTAGAGCAGGGATTCTCAACCTATGGTACGCGTACCACTGGTGGTACGTGAGCCACTGCCTTACTGGTACATCTAATATCTTGAATTAAATATAGTGGTACGCCACTGGAAAAGGTTGAGAACCCCTGCTCTAGAGATTAAATGTGGAACGTTTTCAAGCGGTTTCAAGCCTCTGAATGAACAGGATCTCAAATGTCAGTTCATCTACCATCTCAAGAGATTCATAGACATCCATGCCACAGTGGGATCCACATCCATAACCTGCTTGTTGGAGGGAGAGAGAGGGTACACTATCCACTCAGTCGACTGAGCCTGCTGTGCAGATGGTGTATTCATTCCAGTTTGGACTGCGAAAAATTACACGAAGCCAGATTAACGAAAGAAAAAAATCCAGACCTGTTTCTTAAACTGTATGTTTCACTCGTAATACTCTGCGTTATTAAGCGACTAATCTATGGTCCCTAAGGCAGGATGTCTCTCATGGAGGATGGACACGCGAGTTTTCAGAAATCCCTTCCACCTACGTATTGAAACCGGCTGATCACCTTTAGATGACCAACTCCTCACGTCAGCGGCTCTTTGCGTCCTACGCCAGATTCGACCTCGGGTCTTTCCAACCAAGGACCAGTCGATACTGACTGGGCTGATGACAAACGATCTCCACAACGTGATTCTTTTACTTCTGTTTCATTATATGATGGTTCGTCCCATGATGACGGAGGTGTTGTTCTCTCTTTCATTAGAGCCGGGCAAGCAGTACACGGAATACAGATACGAAACGTGTTTTGAAAGTACAAGGCAGGGCTGAAAAGTTCTGATAAACATCTGGAACAAAAGTAACTGGTTTGTGCAACAAGGGAAGAGGATTGCAAATGGTGCGGCAGCTTTATAACAAGTGTGTAACACTTCCTGGAGAATACGTAGAGTAATACGTAAGTTCCACAGTTCCTGTTGCTCAGTTCCTTCATGGTGATTTTCACAGCACACCCTCGCAATTTAATAATTAATTATTTCATAAAAATATAATACTCAATCAGTTGGTATTTAACTGTGACACTTATTTTAAATAAATAATTTGACATTATTTTTTAAAGATATATTAATCTTGGTAAAAATTGAAAGTTAACTACGCAATCCCTTCAAAATGTACTATAAAGAGTGGTGTTGAGAGGAAAGAGAACTTAGATGAGCAGTTTGTAGAACTTCTGTCATAAGCAGCTTCCGGTTATCGGATGTTTGGTCAGGAAGTAAAGGATTTTTACATTTCGAGAAATTCGGTTTTAATCTTCCAACTCAGCAAAATCGAACATAAAAAATACAGGAAAATAAATGCGAGTTAGTGTGAGGAACTTCGCATGCACGTGGATAAGACCTAAACACCGACAACATTTAGAAAGAGCGAAAGAAAGACAGAGAGAGAGAGAGAGAGAGAGAGAGAGAGAGAGAGAGAGAGAGAGAGAGAGAGAGAAAGGGCTGTTTACTCGATTTACAGAATAAAAAGCGGATAGCGGATTTCTTTATTTAAAATTTGTTATAACGAAAAATAAAAATCGCAGACGTAGACTTTCAATGCCTCCATGATATTCACGTAGGATTTTCAAAAGATTTAATTTCAATTTAAGAAACATTAACTTGATTACTAGATGACGCTGCGATTTAATTGCTTGAAATCAAGAAGCCTAGGATCTTTCCATAACTTCCAAATTAAATAGCTTCTTTAAAATTCCAGGACTTGTATGGCTTACATGTAACTACTTATTTCAACCAAGCCTTTTCATTTTACTTGGTAAAGAACGTGATGTCGCTTCGCTTATTTCACTTTGTGTATTTTTTATTTAACTGTTGCTGCAAATGATCATCCCATAATTGGATTAGTTAAAAGTGCTCAACTTGTTCGATTGGTTTCAGGTGGCAAAGAAGTCCTTGCTGAGGAGCACCTGCGTCATCCTCCACATCTGCGTGCTTTCGACCGTCTCTGTGGAAATGTTTCATAATGACGGTAAGCAAAAACATTCCGATTTCTGCTTATCGTTTTCGCCGCATTTAGGTCTTTGTAGATGGAAATCCGTAGTGTTTGCGGATTTCCTCAGGCTGGGAAGAACGGTTCCCATCCACTGTTTCTGAGCCGCTCAGAAACAGTGGAATGGATTTTCGCATTAATTTACAAATTTTCAAACACAAAATATCGAAAAACCTTTGATTTTCTATTAGAAGTTAAGTTTACCAACAGGAATTCTCGCTGCAAAAGGTAGCGACAATTGCACATTTTCCTTCCATCAAGATTGGAGACCGCCTCAAGATCTTTAGAAGGAATGTTACGCTATTTGAATCACACTGTTTAGCTGGGCCATCTGCTACTTCTTTGAAGTGAATGGTGCTGAAATTTTTTTGAGATTCTTCTTAAAATAAGAAAAAAACACATTTAAATATTTAGATGAAAATCTCACGGTTTTGTGCTTGAAAACGATCCTCACAACATCTCTAATAGTAAATGGACTTCTCTGTCCATCTATCATTCGAATGTGATAACGAGAGACCGTTAATTATCTACCAACTTGACAAGTCACCTTGGTAAGGGGATGATGATGATATTGACAGAAAGATTGAGAATACAATTGGAAGCATACCTTGTTGACGAGCAATCAGGATTTAGGAAAGATAGAAGGACAATTCAACATATTTTGACAATGCGGTTAATAGCAGAGAAAGCTAGGAGAAAAAACAAAAGCGTATATGCTTGCTTTGTTAATTTTCAGAAGGCATTCGACAGTATCGATCGGAAATGGGCATCAGCAGTGCTAATGTCACTTTCTGGTTGATACTGTCAGAAAATAACATTAGCAGTGCTAGAATCCTATGGAATTGCAGAAAACTAATATCCGTAATAAAAGATGTTTATAAGAATGCAATGGCAACAGTTAGAATAGGTGATGATTTGGAGAAATGATTTAGAACAAGCAGAGGTCTAGACAGGGGGATCCAATATCACCAATCAAAAACAACGACAATAGTATTTGGTGAGAAGAACATGAAACAAAAGACACAAGTGGATGGAATTGATATAGAAAATGTAGAATAATTCATACATGCTCGAGAAGTAAAATGATTTGGACTGTAAAAAACAAATAAAAACCAGGATTATAAAGGTAAGAACAAAACTGAAGGCCATGGATAACATTGGAAAAGTAAAGTGATCAGCCTGCAAAAAAAAAAAAAAAACTAAGAGTATTGGAATCATGCATCTTCAGGGGTGTTCTGTATGGATCGGAAACGTTGGTAATAAATAAGGAATAAAGAAAAATAATTTTGGCATATGAAAGAACTTGTTACAGGAAGATCCTAAGATAGGATGGATACAGAAAATCACAAATGAAGAGCTCTATCAGAAGATACAACCAAAGGAGAATCTCATGCAGAAGATTATAAAACACAAGCTGCTGTTATTTGGACACATCTACAGAATGAGTGAGGACTGGAAGATAAAGACATTTATGTTTGGTATTTTGGATGGTTTAAACAGAAGAGGTGGACCATACAGAGAATGGATAGACGAATTTGTGTTGGATTCCAAACAATTTTGCTTACTCCTTAAGTTAGCTTCCCTCAACAAACAAATTGCTGGAAATTACTTAAAACTTTGAATGTTTCTTTTAGCACCGACTTTTTCTGTCTCTGTCTTTCTCCAAGTTGCTTCCCGTAGACAGAAGAATAGCGCTTCTCTTTGGTTGTTAAGACTTCGATTCTAATCTAGTCTAAAAAGAGAGAGGGGGGGGAAGAAAGTAAGAAAACCGTTATAAGGACTTTTCACTTGACGAGGGGTAATCGGTCTCGTACGGAAGAGGCAGAATGTTTAAACACGACATAAAATGGATTCAAGGAAATCAAAGTAGGTCACATAAAAAAACTGTGCCTCACTTCACTTAGCGGCCATTAGTTTTGAGATTAGCGAGTGGTTTGTTGCAGAACTGCTACAAAGATGGTTGATTTTATTTTCATAAATTTTACAACTACGCAACCAGGAACTTTAAGTCATTGCTTTTTGTCTGAGTTCGTTACGGCGGTTAACTCCGTTTTCTTTTCGGAAAACGTTAAAGTAGTAAAACGGGTAAACCCCTTTTTACTACTTTTTTTTAGGGATAAAAAACCTGATTTTCGGGAAGGAATAAGTATGTTAGCTTGCTTTTTGCAATTTTAAGCCTCAAAGCGATTACGAGAGAGCTGACATAGCTGTTGGTATCAGTTACGCAACGGTTCAAAGTTCACTTACGAGAGTGCATGGTTTTTAGTCATGAGCTGCTGCGGTGTGTATTTCCAGAAGGATCTGCGCTTGATTTTTGCCGAGAACCTGCACTTCGAAATAGCGAAAGCGTCCTGTAATCGACAGTACCAATAAAAGGAGTTTGTTTATTTATTTTTTTATTGATCCCCTACACGAGAGGCCGAGGCACCTTTCAGTACCGTGTGTGGGTTGCAGGTATACGAGCTCCTGGACGCCGTTCTTTGCTTTTAAATAGTGTCTTACTAAGGTAACTCAATTCAAAAGGTCGGTCGCTTTGGAAACGCGTTTCAGAAAGCAAACGTTTCCTTAATCCTTTCTTTTAAGCTTACACGGTGATCCGAATACATTTTTGAAAATTATGGACACAACTACCGTGTTTGAATAAAAACTTTAGTTTAATGTAACTAAAATCTACATTCGACGTTTCGACCTTTATGTCAAGGTCATCTTCTGGAGCATACAACTATACACAGAAAACAAGCTACACTACAATCAAACTGGTTTGTTAAAGTTACTGACCAACCGCTACAACAATTGTTGGCCTGACCTCTGGTGGGGAAAAAAATTTATACATCAACGCTAGAGTCTATTATTAGTGTTATCTGTTGGTGTAATAATAGGACTCTAGCATTGATGTATAATTTTTTTTATTCCACCAGAGGTCAGGCCAACAATTGTTGTAGCGGTTGGTCAGTAACTTTAACAAACCAGTTTGATTGTAGTGTAGCTTGTTTTCTGTGTATAGTTGTATGCTCCAGAAGATGACCTTGACATAAAGGTCGAAACGTCGAATGTAGATTTTAGTTATATTAAACTAAAGTTTTTATTCAAACACGGTAGTTTCTCCATAATTTTCAAAAATGTAAACGTTTTCTTAATTGGCAATGAATTAAGAAAGGGATATTCATTATCCTTTTTGTGTCATCTCATGCAGTTCAGCCTCTTAAAATCATCTCAGAACTGCAGACGAGTACTTTTAGTAAATAAAGTGGCCGCTCAGTACGTACTTTAAGTTCCTGTTAGCGCATCAAATGAATTCCGAATGAATCAGTCGCAGCTTCGCCAATGTTAATTGGAAGTAATCCAAAAATGAAAATTTTATTATCTCACTTTCTCTTTGTTGCAGAAAATCCCAACGGTTTACTTCTCCGACACAACATCCGACGAAACGTGGTCCTGGCGTTCACTGCCCCAAGCAAGCAGACACTGATTATGTTGCATGATCACTTAGAGGAGACAATTCTGGAGGTAAGCATGCGTGTCAAAACATTTGATTGACGGCATCCTCTTAAGCGTGTGTGAGGGCTTCGATGTTTTTCTCACTTAAATCCTCATATTTTCTTCCTTTTTTTCTTCTACAGTGGCGAGAAACTATGAGAGCGTTGGCAGAAAGGAGCCCCAGACTGTGGGAGAAAGTGCGGTTGGAACACCAAAAGCTGAACCCTGTAAAATAAATTGTACAAGAATAAAAGCGTTTCCCGCTGGATCCATTTTCGGTTGTGATTCGAGCTCACCTCTCATACGTATATTATTATTATTATCATCATCGTCCTCTCACCAACATGTCCATCTAGGATGACATCGGAATGAACTGCACGAAATATCCAAATTCATATTTTTACAAGCATTTAAAACCAAAATATATTCATCGTCGGTTTTATGTTTGCAGGTGAGGGAAAACGAGGACATCTGGAGGAAGACAATTCCTAAACAGCAAGCGAACCACATACTGAACTTATCACCACTGTGGCCGAACGGACATGCGTACTACCACCTCAAATCTTTGTTCATTGAGTTTTTCTAAAGCCTGTCCATTCATTTTATATACCTTCAATAATTAATATTATCTTCTTTCCGAACCAAGAATACTCTCATTCACTCTCTGCTTCTCCATTTACCAGTTTTATATTTTTTATTATTTTTCAAACTTTTCATGCGTTTTCACTTCCAGACACAATACCGACATATTCAACAATTCCAAAATTAGATAATAATTTCATTTAAATTCTATTTAAACTTTCCTTCAGCCATAACAACTAATTCTGTTTTAAATGTACATAATTTTACCGATTGTACGTATAACCACACATTTTCTTAAATGAACAGTAAAAATGAACTTCCTATATGTGTTCTAACTCTGTTCTTCACCATCGTTTTATTTTGTTCTTGTTCATCCTGGTTTAGCCAAATTCAGCAAACATCATCTATCTTCTTCATAAACTGGACTAGCCAAACGATTCTCATAATTATCAGGGTAAAAACCATCTGCGTACTTAGTGAATCTTCTCTGAACACCCTCGATTTTCTTGATATCCATTAAAAACATCTTAGTGAGTAAAGCTAGGAATAACCCAATAACTCTTATTCTCCTTCAAGCGAACTTTCTTTTAATTAATCAAACAATTTGTTGAGCTTTTCTAGCTGTCTTATCAAAATGTGATTCCTGAACTTTAATTCCTTTCAACCAAAATACCCAAATCTTTGTTCTTTGAGTTTTTCTAAAGCCTGTCCATTCATTTTATATACATTCAATAATTAATATTATCTTCTTTCCGAACCAAGAATACTTTCATTGTTCGCAATAAGTTTTAAACCCAACTTCGCTGCCAATTCTTTCAATGTTTTAAGATCTCCCTGGAAACGACATCCAAACTGCTGCTTCTCTCCAAATTCATATAATCAGCAAAGAGAGAAATTCTTCTCTTGATATTTGAATTTAAATCAATTATTATTTAAACAACGAAGGTCCTAATAGCGAACCTTGCGTATTATCCCGCTCTTAACACCCTGCCTGTTTGAGGACTCCCCTCCAAACGGCACTTCCTGCTTCCATCAGTCAATTAATTTCCCACGCATGATCATCGATACTTTTTTTATTGGATGCATTGCAATCAGCAGGTTCTTACGTGGAGCCCCGAAAAAAAGGGTTTGTTAAAACCGCAAAAAATCACATGATAGCCCGTGCGTGGTCTGTTTCACTCGAGATCCCCTCCATGAAATTAAAGCAGATTTGTCATAATCGATCTCCCCTTAACAAAACCCTGCCGAGCCTTTCTCAACAAGCGATCCCTATTAAGAGTATCCTGGACTGGTTACGATTCCTGATTCATTTTTCCATTACTTTGTCCGTAGAAGCTACGGACTAAGAAGACTTACTGGTGTATCAGTTAGTCTTCTTGCAAGAATTGTTGCAAACTTCCACTCAGAAAGAACTATTCTCAGTCTCTCACCAAGATGTCCATCTAGGATGACATCGGAATGAACTGCACGAAATATCCAAATTCATATTCATGCAAGCATTTAAAACCGAAACATGTTCATCGTCGGATTTATGGTTGTAGGTGAAGGAAAACGAAATCCTAAATAGCAAAAATGAGCAGCAAGTGAACCACATACTGAACTAAACACCACGGGATTCATTAATGATGATGGGAAAGTGGATTAATTGACATCCATCCATCCATCCATCTATATTATTACCAAGGTAGAGATAACATCTCTACCTCCAACTAAGATATCCTTGAATTCAGATATCATGTTCTTAAAATGCATTTCTCTAAGAACTTGTTTATTGCCAGAAGTTGATTTTCAGTTTACAAACTTGACTCACCTCGCTGACTCAACATTCATTCCTAAATTTACTCCTAGGGGTGCATTTAACTATTAAATTATGCCAGGTGTACTACCTGCACTTTGCATTGGTGTCTCCTCTATTAATTAGTGTCTTCCCGTCAATCTTCTTAATTTCCCTTAAAATACTCTCAGATGTTAGCTCTTTTAATGTTTCACCCTTGATGCTTTCTAATTACTATTTCTCCTCGTCTTAACGTCAACCGCCCTTTCAAAGTCAAGTAATCTCAATCACAAGGGAGATTCCAAGGAATTAATATGGCCAATCACTAATTCTTTTGATATTATTATCAAATCCAAGAATACATTCTCTGTAGCGCCCTCTTGTATGCATTTCTTAATACAAATTGCCATTAAGCCAGGTGTACTTGGTGTCTGCTCTATTAATCAGTGTCTTCCCGTCAATCTTTAAATTTGTTCTTTAAATTTCCTACCGGTTGCGTTAACACATTTTTCATTCTCCCATATTGATATCTCCCATTAGAACGGTACTTTACTTTTCCTTAGTTCTTTTAAGAACCGGCTTATAATATTATTTACGGTGAGGTAACATCCTCCCACCCTCAGCTATACACATTACTCATGACACTGTTTCAAATTCCTGTCCCAGATAGGCACTCAATCATGAATACGACAGATCCAATCCTACCCAATAAGCAACACCACTTTCCCCTTCTGTTTCATCCGTCGGTCCACTTTCTCCTGACAATATTTTGGTCAGAATTAATGCACTTTGATATCATCGTAAAGGGAAGACTCAAAAATTCCCGCTGTTATTAATTTAACCCCCATAAGTTCATTCTTTTAACTTCGTTCACTCGTAAATAAAACGCGTAATGCCATTCAAAGTACATTTTGTGGTTGTTGTCGTCCCCTCCCGTTAATGCAAACTCTCTTCCTGTCGTTAACTGGTGAATCTATCGAGTCGAGTAAGGTCATAAAATCTGTAACGAATTTAAAAGGCTTAGAAAGGATCACCAGCATTTAAGTAGATACCACTTAAATAGTGGTGAATAAAGTAATCCCATAAATTAATAAATCTGCAATTAGGTGCAGCTCACAATCTACTTAAAATGTAATTTGCTGCCATCACTCTGACCGTGAATTTCTCACATTCAAATCTAGGCGTTATATTAATAATATTTACCGTTTCAATCTCGACTTAGCAGTTAATGTGATAGTTGGCGATCTAATACCCTCAGCTTTAGATCCTTAGTTCCACCACCATAAACATCGTAGAAATTTTATCGTTTTCCCTACACCTAATTACTCCTTCATTACTTTGTCCGTAGAAGCTACGGACTAAGAAGACTTACTGGTGTATCAGTATGTCTTCATCTAATCACTTAATCACTTACCCTGGTAAGTGATTAAGTGATTAGATGAAGACATCATCATTCTCATATCAGCCATTGTCCATCCGCTACTAGATGAAGACATTTCCAAGACTCCATGGCTCTCCTTTCCCTCCTGCAAATCTGATGATATCATCAATCCGCCGTGATTTGGATCGACGTCGTGGTCGTTTTTCCTCTCGTGGAATCCAATCCAGTACTTCTTTTGTCCATCGTTGATCTTGTCTTCGAGCAATATGCCCAGCTCATTGGCACTTCAGATGTTCCACTTTTCCTGTGATGTCAGAGACTTTGGTTTGATTTCTTATCGACGTATTCCTTTTGTGATCCTCTCGTGTGATACCAAGCATACTTCTTCCCATACTAAATTGTGTTGTTCTGAAAGTTTGAATTTCCTTTGCGACCGATCTTCACCTCCAAAATAATTCCTTCTAATAACCTTGATATTGACTGCTCTTCACTATAGGGTACAGGAATTTTAGTTGACATCAGCCTCTCTGAGTCTGATGTCAACTAAAAAACTAACATGTTTTCGGAAAACAACCAATCAGTAATGCTCATGCCTGACCATTCGCGCATGACTATCAAAGTGGAGAGCATTACAGTTCTTCTACGAACAGGCTTGGCTGTGAATTCCATTCTGACATGGATGAAATGTCTGTAGGAAGTAGACGATTTTTTCGTTTTTTATGTCAGTGGAAGTGGCGTTTGCACTCCACGGCGCTTTACCGCCCGAAAGAAGACATTGGTGCAAATCTAGTCGCCGACTAGAGGAACATTGTCCCAAGCCTTTCTTCAACCGGTTCCCGATTTAGTCAATCTCTAGCATGGGCAAGCTGGTCTTTTCTTCTGGAAACTTGGGTTTTTCTTCCCGTAAACTCAAGAAAATCGGTAGAACCCACACTATCTCAGACAATAAATATATCGTGTTAAGATTAGGGATCACGAGATGGCGGCACTTGTCAGCCACCTCTCTTCACCGGATTCTGTGTGTAATGAGTGATAGACTTGGGCCTGTTATGTCTGGCTACTGGTTGAGACTGGACTTTGATGACATTGATGACTCATCAATCTCCAAAAAGTTACATAGGGCTGAAACGGCCTCGTCTACTCCGTGTAAGGGATTGAAAGGCGTTAGGGATTTTTTTTTATGTGTATATTTTCATGCTACAAGAAAAGTTGAATAAGTTCGGGATGATCGGGGATGTCAGTTCGGCATATTGCAAATGTGAAATTGTGCATTATGGCTAGAGGAGATGGAAAGAGATGCATTATACTGGGAAACTTTACTCCTTGTGGAAGATGCGATAGATCAGTGATGCTGACGTTGAAGTTCAGGAGATATGATGCCCTAATGAGAAGCGAAAACAGGCACTATTTCTGCTATATGAAGCATGATCGAACCAATATCTTGATT
The DNA here is from genome assembly GCF_054136105.1 of Typopeltis vanoorti. NCBI lineage: Eukaryota > Metazoa > Arthropoda > Arachnida > Uropygi > Thelyphonidae > Typopeltis > Typopeltis vanoorti. Next base: position 159,726,819 of record NC_143553.1, on the reverse strand, counting down.
TCAGTCAGGAGATATCTATTGTTCCAGGTGATCAGATACTTAGAGTCTCCGTAATAACCGGGTCTGTAATGGCAATGTGACTCGGTTGAATTATTAGATGCCATCTTAAATGCAAAGACTCTTTAATAAGGACTTTCAAATGCAAGTGAATTAACGGGTTTCATACGGTGTTATGAATTTCTCTCTCTCTCTCTCTCTCTTCCCAAGACAGTCTAAACAGCCATAGAAATACGTACAAGATATAATGGCTACAACATTAATTGTAGCATTAGTCCTTATTATTGTATTAAGTGTTTATGACGCTAAGGTCTGTTCTTGGTCATAACAAGTCATTATACAACTAAGTGCGTGCGTGCGTGCGTGCGTGCGTGCGTGTGTGTGTGTGTGTGTGTGTGTGTGTGTGTGTGTGTGTGTGTGTGTGTGTGTGTGTGTGTGTGTGTGTGTGTGTGTGTGTGTGTGTGTGTGTGTGTGTGTGTGTACATATATGCATATACGTATATTATTGCGGTTATAAACTTCTTTGTAAAAGAAGGTTTAACGCCAAAAGAAATTCATTCGAAGTTCATAAAAGTTTATGAGCACTCTTCTTCTTCGTTTTCGGCAATTAAGAAATGGGCTGCTGTGTTTCAATGTGGCCGTACCTGCCTTGAAGATGATCCATGTGAAGGACGTCTAAAAAAGTGTAACAACACCAGAAATCATTGATCAAGTGCACGAGATGGTATTGGATGACCGGCGAGTCAAAGTGCCTGAAATTGCTGAGACTATAGGCATTTCAAAAGAACGTGCAGGATATATTTTGCATGAAAATTTGCAAATGAAAAAGCTTTGCATAAGATGGATGCCATGTTTGCTCACAGCAGATCAAATACTAACTCGCATGAAAATCTGAACAGTGCTTGAAGCATTTTAACAAAAATAAAACTGATTTTGTGCGTCGAATTTTTTACTATGGATGAGACTTGGATTCACCATTACACACCAAAATCCAAACGGCAGTGAAAACAATGGACAGAGGCCGGTTGTTCAGCGCCAAAGAAGACAAAGTCGGTTCCATCAGTAGGAAAGGTCATGTCATCGGTGTTTTGGGATGGGAAAGGCATTTTGTTTATTAATTATCTTTAAAAGGGTAAAACAATAACCGGAGAATATTATTCCTATCGTTTGACCAGACTAGACGAAAACATTGGGAGAATTGGGAAAATACTGGATTTCCAGAAGAAAAAATCATCTTTCATCAGGACAATGCACCCAAAGATGTTTTGGCAATGGGAAATTTAAGGGATGTGCACTATGAATTGTTTTGGAACATCCACCCTATTCCCCAGATTTGGCTCCCTCTGACTTCTATTTCTTCCCAGAACTAAAACTCTTCCTCGCTGCCAAGCGAGGAAGAGTTTGAGTTTTTTTTCTTGGAATCAAGAGGTGATTACAGCTGAAGAGGGATATTTTGCAGATCTTACTGAGAACTACTACAGGGATGGGATAATGGCGCTGGAGCATCGCTGGAATAAATGCATTATTCTTAAGGGAGATTACGTTGAAGAATGAAAAATAATTTTGAAATTATAAATTCGTTTTTTCATTGTTAGGCTGAGAACTTTTCAGACCACCCTCGTATGATGCAACATATAGACGTAAACCTTGACGGCTGAATGCGTGAAAATGTCGATAATATTTTTAATTATACCTTAAGAAAAAAAAAAAAAAACTTCTTGGGATTCGTGGCTTGGATTGATGTGCATCATTTATGGGCAAACGTATCTTGGATTTTTAAACACGTTTTCAGAGCCAAATACAACTGAAACAATCAAAGCAGACGCAATTCATACGAGAAATCTAAACTTAGAATAGAACAGGCAAACGACACTTTATCAGGGAGGCTCAGCTTTATGAATGGGAAGTCCTGTCTTATCTGTTTACTCTGCCGCTATAATAGAGCGTCAGTTGAGTTGAATAAAGGAAATGGCTACGCCATGATAATGCTGGACTTTGCAGAGGCATTGGACAGGATTCTGCATAGAACTCTGTTATGTAAACGAGAACACACAATGACGTGAAATAAGAGAAATTTGATGGACCAACATCAAAGAGTTGTGTGCATAATAGTTTAGAATCAAAGAGAAGTCAGGTGACCAGTAATGCTCTGTGCTAGGCCGATGGCTTTAATTCGCACATTATTGACGTCGAGCATTGTTTGAAGGGCGGCATTCAGTTATTTGCTGATGACGCTAAGTTATGGAGAGTGGCAGTAAATAAAACGAGTAGCGATCGTACAGGATGACTTAAACGGATGTTGTCGGCAAAGAATAATGGTTGTCAGTTTAATGTGACAAAATGTAAAATTACTCACTCTTTGGGATAAAAAGTATTTCGGAGTTTGATGGCCAAAGAATTGAAGCCCAAATAACGCATTTAAAAAGTGGAAAAAGAAGCACAACAGATTACTTGGATATCGTAAAACACTGACACGTAAGGACAAGGAAGTTTTTATCCCTCTTTATAAGGTTTTAACTCATCCATTTTGGACTATTGTGCTCAGATTTGGCACCTGGATTTGGCTTCCTCTAGATTGAGGGGATTCAGAAGCTTTTGGCCGAGGGATACAATTGGGTTCAAAACTGGGAGGGATAGGATTTGATAGAAACACATAATTTGATAAAATCGGTTTTCAAGGTTTCATGATGGAGAAAGAAAAAGGGCCACCATCGAAAGTTGAGTGAAGGTGTGCTCATCAGGAATGCGAAGGCTCGATTTTTGGCTTGAAAGGTGGCGAATGAGGAAAGGATTGCAGGAGATGTTTGTGATTTATGGTTTCTGTGGGCCTGCCGTGATGAGTCTTGGGACTTCTTGGAGATTTTCGGTTAATAATAATAATAATAGCAATAACGATAATGGAAAATACATGGTAATAGCCGTAGTTTATAAGAAGCATTAAGTTTTAAACTAATACAGTACTTTATTTTGATCACTCCAGAATTAAAGTGTGCGTTTCTGTTTTTACAAATGTCAATCGATGAAATGCAGCAGAAATGATTCGCTGAAGCTTCCTTTGTTCGATAGTACTTCATCATACCGCTGATCATTTGTTTTTGACCTTTATTTTGCTAATAAAATAATGCGTCTGCACTATAACTCGTCCACTGACAGGTAAGTCAATAGAGGGAGCTTTGCGCTGTCGTTAAGAGGCATACTAAATTTTTCTGTTTAGCTAAATGCTAACGCCTGTTATGTTCAATAATAATGTATGGCTTGTGATGCCATCTATCGGATATAATAAGAAACATTTCCAGTCGTATTACGTTCACTTAAAAGCGAAAGTAATCTGGACAAAAACTAATTCCTTGTTTACAGGAAATGTTGATATAAAATGTGAATTTTGTCTGACTATGAGCCTGCTATTTAACTCGGGTATCCTTGTCGGCCATAAAACTACACCTGCTTCAGAAAAACAGTGTGCAAGGGATTATTATGGTGTTCATGATGTGTTATGGCGATGAAAATCAGGGGCGAATGCTGGTCTTGAAATTCCCGCTTGCTCTTGTTATCATTCAGGGAGTGAGAGGTGTGATTGAAGTCTGATTAGCAGAATAATGAATTACTGATAATTTAAAACTCCATATTTAGACATTTATGTACATTTAATCAGACAAATGCAACATTTATTTTACAAATGATATTCTATCTTTTTCAATTTAGCTACTTGAATACAAATTCTACACTACAGTTCTTTATGAACTGGTCGATAACATCGTCATAAAAAGTTGGTTGTAACTTAATTTTCCCAAGCAACACGCACACTTGTAAAGGCTGGCTGAAGCTCACTGGCTAGAGCTACGTTGACTGCGTATGGTCTGTGTTTAAGCAACAGAGTGAGACGACGTGAAATGGCCATGCGCGCGCATGAAATCACAGTGCTGCTGCGAGGACCTGGAAGCTCCGACAACCGAGCAAGCCAAGGTAATTTTGACTAGACGAGCAAGCATCGGCCTTCGATACACAACGCAAAGCTCAATTATTGCCGCGCAAGCTTAAAACGTCTTCTGTGTACAAAAATAAAAGCTTAAATGGAATGCTTATAAATGCATGCATTTATTAACAAATAAATAGTACTTCTTTCTCAAGTGATGAGCTTGCGCACCAAGCATAGCAACCATGGAGAATTCGATATATTAACAGAAGAAGGATGCCTAACGGCGACAAACTAAATAGTAATCTTTCGGTTTAATTATAACCTACGTTAGAATGCTTTCGGTAGGAAAATTCTATGAAGTGCATATATGAACTGGGTCCTAAGAAACAGTGGCTATCTTCTGTCCGACCCATTCATATTTTCATATTGCTTGCGCCGTAAGAAACAAATAAAAACAGACTTCACAAATAGCTGAATATACGCAGGCATAATCTCTAAGAGGAGAGTTTTTTGAACAGAAGATTCGCTCGGAAAATCTTCGTGCATACGTTTGTGCTGAGTGAAGGAAGAAATTTTTAATCTTCACATTTTTGTGGGGTGAAACTCGCTCACAAAACTCTCGTAATTTGCGTCAACAATTCGCATTTATTAAAATGGACTAATTATAAAAACAATTGAAAATTCTGGCGAAATATAAAAGGGGGGGGGGTCTTGTTTCATTCACATCCATATTACCCGTTGTCCTTATGCTACTTTTGTTTTCGCTTGAGAGGAATTTGATGAAAAGGTCTTATGCTGAAGAAACGTGCGCCACTAATCAAAATGGGCGACTGGTTCGGGATCCCACTTTCAACGGGAACTCTCCCATTAGGACGAAGAAGTGGGTTCGGATCTCATCACTGAGCCACGCTTCTCGTGTCCTAATCACATCTGCAATTATAAAGACGGGTTTTGCTGTTTTTATTATTCATTTTAATTCTTAAATTCAACAGCTTTTCTGACCTGAAACATTAAAAATATCAGAAGTTCCTCTAAGTCACATTGGTACAAATCCGCTTTTAGGATTGCTCATATTTTTTAAAGAAATTCATAAAATGTTGTAGAAGGCGCTTGGTCGAGTTCTTGGGAGTTGTTCGGAGTTCTTTGCAGTTGTATTGGTAAAACAAATACAACTGCAAAGCTTTATATAGATATATTAACAGTTTTGAGGGTGACCGAAATTAGAAAGAATACTTCGACAGATGCAATGAACCGGAAATACTAATAAACCCTGCATCGCCTCTCCACTTCCGCAGGCAACACTGTCCTCCTAAAGGATGAATGTAACCCAATAAATATCCCTGTTATGCTTTATAGGAAATGGGTTTGGTGGAGATCATTAGAGTGACGCAAACTTTGTCTCTGCTCATGCGTATTTCAATGGGCTGTTTCATACGATGGCTGTAGCTAGTGTCGTGGCAAATTGTCGCATTTATAAGTGACAGCATTTAACCAACAGGATCGAGAAAGGGTATTTGTTTGTGCTTATCGAACCGAGCTCGCGAATTGTACACATCCGGCTGTGGCAGCCTGATAATTGCTTTACGAGATGTGCAGATGACATCCTTCGACTGTCGCGCCACCTATGCTGTTGATTTTAAGCGAGAGGCAGCACCGTTTTGTGCGGAGGATAAACGTGAGCAGCGATGACATAAAGGGAAGAGCAGTGGGGAACACACGCATCATAACCTGGCCCAACCTTAATTAAGCAGTTCAGATCGATGCATCAAGACGTATGCACTTGTCTACGTAGTGATATGACCTATATTTTCTCTTCGTCACACCCGCCTTCCCTTCCGCATTCTGCTTGATGGCCACTTTATCTCTGCACAGTGCGGAACTCATCTCCTTCCATCTTCAATTTTAATCGCATCAAACACTTTTTTAACACATTAAGACCCTCCTAACCTAAATAACACTCTCCAAGCCTTCGGTGGTTTGAAAACGTTCAGTGCTTGTTCTCTAGAACAGAACTGTCGCTTACTTAATCCTTCCCGCAGTACTAACTATGCTATAAATTTCCTTGCTAAGGTCTGTGTATAGTAGTGACATTAAAATGATAATAAAAAAATTACTAGCTCCTGTGGTTTGTGCGCCATCGTCTACGAGATTGCAATCGAGAGGTGTTCGCTGTCTCTCATAACTACACCAGTTTAACAGAAAACAAAATTTCGCAAGTTTTCCCACGTACGAGTTTTTGAAAGTTTGCTCACTACAAACGAGAAATTCCCATTAGGTTGCATTCACGTTTTTAATTAGCCACACACGCAGAGTGATCCATCAACGCAGTAAACATATGGTGTACACTAGCGGTCACGAAATCTATAATGAACTTTGCTGTGTGGGGGCAAAGAGTTTAGGAGAAAGAAGGAATCTACTGACATGTTTCTTGTAAAGCTGAGGGTTGTATTCGTGGGGATAAATAGTGTGAGGAAGACTGTGTCAAAGAACAGAGACAAACGGAATCAAAGAAAAAAAGTGCGAAGTCTGTTCGATATATTTCAACAGTGTATAAATGGTGATCGGCAGTTGGCCGCGTTCTTACTGACGGGAGCCAGTTCGGTCAAATGCCTTTGAAAAGTACTTATGAAAAAGAAGGCAGAATGCAGAAACAGAAAGCTTGTGGGATAGTGGATAGAGAGAATCTGAGAAAGAGAGAGAGAGAGATAGACGTCATCTATTAGGTGGATAACCGTCTTTTGTATACACTGAAGAATTCGTAGCAGAGTTTTCGGCGTACACCATCCCAAAGGTAGGCCGGATTTGAGTTTTACAGAGTGAGTGCTAGTTGATTTGAGTAGGAAAGAAGTAGTCTTTTGAAGAAAGACAAATATCAAGTTTCCGTGAGACCGAGTAGGCTATTGGATGCGATTTGTCCATTTCAGGGATCGCTACATATGAAAGTCAATCCACCAAGAGGAAACTGGTATTGAGTGGAAATCGAAGAGCGTAAAAAGTGAGAGGGAGTGAAGTAGAATTCTTCTGCCTGGGAATAAGACGGGCTGTGTTTTAACAGCATCGAAATTCGTGTTGTCTTCGTCCCACTTTAGAATGGTGAGGAGTCAGTGTTTAAGACAATAATTATAGAAGATCTTGAAATCATTTCAACAATACAAAGCTTCGCGGATGAAGAAGAGGAATGGAGGGTAGTGTCATCTGCAGAACTATGAACATGATATGAGTTAATGTGATATGTTACTGTTATATGATACTAAGATGATATGAGAGAGAGAGAGAGAGAGAGAGAGAGAGAGAGAGAGAGAGAGAGAGAGAGAGATATTATTGTAAGAAATGGTCAGTGAGAGTACAGAAACTCTGGAGTATTTCAGAATTGATTAAGAAATCTGATCAGAGGAAGCCATCTATTATCAGACTCAATGAGTGGCTACACAGAAAGTTAGCAATCCAATCCCAAATGAGGATAGAGAAAGACCACGAACTTCTTACAAGACTCTGATGGATCAGATGACTTGGGATATCGAAGGTAATCAGATGAGTTCCAAAAGCTTTGATGGACTCATTCCAAAGGCTGGAAAGACGAGGGAGGAGGAGGGGTCTGCTGCAGAACGAGAGTGCGGGAATACACTTCAGGGATCAATAACTTAGGGATCTTCAGGCGACGGTGAAAAGTGGTTGATGATGACTTCCCCATTACTTCGATAGTTGAGCCGAAGGCAAAGGGAAATTAGTTTGATGGCAGAATTTTATATTCCTTTAACGGGACGGGCTGGATAAAGACATGCTGTTAGATCGATGCGAGATTAGCATAACAGCTTATGTTGATGATACAGGATGGGGATTAATACTGAAAGAAAACGTTTTTGTCACAAGTGACAAAAATGAGATTTATTAGTATTAAAACTACTGATTATCTCTGTAATGTCTTTCTTGCGAAATGTTAGAGAAGGCATTTCTGCGAGAAGTACAGGCGGGAGGGATTGGCCTTGATTAGTTATACAAGAATCGAAGGGAAAGACTGGGACCAAGTGGGCTCTCTTATCATTGGGTAGAAGTTACACCCAACATTCTCAGCGAAGAACTAGAAGGCTCTGCTGTCAGTTGAGCAGCGAATACGCAAAATATTTGGCATTTACGGCATTTGAAATTTTAGATTTGGATTTGGTGAGGAATTTTTACGCTTGTTTAGGTTATGGATAGGAAGAGTGAAAAACTAAAATTTTTATTTGAATCGTTTAATAATTGCTGTATTGTGTTATTCATGGACAGTAAAGACACATTTTTAGAGAACCAGGTCTTGGATAAAGGTATGCAGGTTTGCAGCGGATTAAGGAATGGACGCCCTCATTCCAATAAGGATTATTTCAGTTGTCAGAGCAGGTGATTACATCGGGAGAACGGAAACGGTAATGAAGCAAAGGAAAAGATTCGTGTAAATTCTGGAGATCAGTCAAATTGGCACCATTGAATTGTCGCGGGTGTCAAAATGAGATTGGCTGAGAGAAGATCAATGTATGGAAAAGGAAATGTGGATAAGGTTAGTTCGGAGTTCGTCAAGAGGAGAGCGAACGTCTACGGTGTATTTTGAGGAAGAGCTGGTTGAGAAGGGTCCTACTGATGTTGGGACACTTCTTAACTATGAATGATGAGGACTGTTCCCCATTCAGCTAGCAGTTTAATAATTCATGTCAGAGCATGCCTGATAGTAAACCATTCTCTTCTCTTCTTCCCTCTTTCCTTCGCAGACCAAGCTAGAAAAGGGAAACCCAGTTTAAGTTATGAACGTTACATGTCTTCTAAGATAATTCGACTGTATGAAATCAAACATAAATATTCAACAAGAAGAACAGCGGAGGCAGAAACTAAAGATCAGAAAGTGAGGGAATCTTGGAGATTCCATCTTTAATATCCTTGGCAAAGATTGCCTGATTCGACAAAAGCACGTGTTTTGCCCTTTTTACGGAAGACAATCCTACATGAATGATTGTGATAGCTTCGGTGAATTCTGTAGGAAAATCAGATTGGGTTAGGAAACCTGTGAGTGGTGAGCACATCGTTAATGTTTGTACTGACGCCCGGACGTTGATGAAAACGGATGTGGAAGATTTTTAATTTATGAAAATTTGTTTTTTTTTCTTTTGGGAAGAGGATATTTATTTGGGAATGTTTCCTTTTTACAATTTTTATATTTTTGTGGTTTTTTATTACTTTTCATGGGGAATTTTTTATAACCGCAGGACCATCAGGATTTTCAAAAAAGTGAGTTTTTACTGCACTGCGTTTTTACCTCTTTTCTCTTCCCCGTCATATTTTCGCAAAATAAAGAAAAATTCTCCTCATGAACACGAGCATTTTAAACGCCTAATAGTATACATCGAAATAATACTGACCACCCTCCTTTTACTGTTCAGACGATGCTAATGCACTCGTTGAGATGTTAAAGGATCCATTGACATCATCCTCTTCAAGATCGGTGATGACGACGAATGATAGTAAGATGCCATTTGTTCATTAGGGCTAAAGTCCAACTTTCTCCTGCAGTACAGAAGAAAGTAAATATGACAGAGATATGCACTGCTTGGAATGAAATCAACGGGCTCCATAGATTCAGGAACAAATAGACATGACACCCGCCTTAACAGGACCCTCCGTTCACTGTAATGATTACAGCAACCCTACTGGGAATACTTTCCACAAGCGTACGATAGCGATCAATGAGAATTTCAAACCATTCTTCCCTGTAGGTACGTAATGAGGTCCTGGACAATAAGTTCCTGGACTGTTGTAAAGCAGACGTCCCTGGATCACACCCACTGCTCCAGTTCATCCCACAGATGTTCAATGGCGTTGAGATCAGGTCTCTAGGGAATCGGTCAAGCTTTTCATCCGACAGACCACACAAAGTGGAGAAAAGAACACGCACACACACACACATCAATTATTAGTCAGAAAGTAATTTCAATAAAAACTCACATTTCAACGTTTTTTTCTTTGTTAAATCCACGCACAAAAGATCACAAGACTTACAACACAGAAGAGCCACGTGTGAGCGAGTGATTAACAAGGAATCTGTTGATTAGCTTTCTGAAAAAGAGCTGGAGGTACACTGTAGTTATTCGGCTATTCAGAAGAAAATGACGTAGGAAACGATGCTCCAATGAACACAGGGAGAGACTGAATGAAAGAGGATGAAAATCTGATGCGATCAGTTTGGAGCTGAACCTTGTATAGATGTTAACCAGCAGCTGCTGGCACCGCTCGTAACGATTGAGAGGAACGTTCGGGGCTGATAGCGGCCTGTTAAGGGCAGCACCGACCTATGAGAATCTCCATGAAAAGACTACGCAGAAACTAAGCATCTCCGAGGAAGCAACTGCTGGTCCTCTGTTAACAGAGGACCTCCTCCCCTGGACGGCACCCACTAACTCACAGAAAGGATCCGTCCCAGCCCACCGCCCGAAATGTGAGAACAGCGTCGTAATCTCTGTCTAGCGGTGGAATTATAAAGTGTTAGGAGCTGTGCAGGTGACAGTGTTTTGAACTACTGAGGTTTTGGAAGACAGGGGAGGTGATGTGATGTGATGTGATGTGGTTGTGCCAGGATAATCAAGATGCGAAAGCCATTTTAAAAAGAGAAAATTGACCTTGACACGAGATGGACCATCACGATGTAGAGTAGTCCAAGTGGAGAATTTCTCTTTTTGCGAGAGGGCTTGTATTCTGTACTTTTGGGATGGAGTTCGCGAAGTGCTGATTGAGTTGTTTGCCAACCGTTTGAAGGATTTTATCTCGCACGCGGATCTGTGTTTTATCGTTTCCGAAGCGGTGGATTTGTATGTTGTTTTGCATCTCGTTGATCAGCTGTCATCGGATTTCCTTAATGTTGCTGTGAGCGGTTGTTCGTTTGTTTCTCTTTTGCGATTTGGGTAATCGGATTGGGATAATTCCCTTTTCTTTTGTCCGCGGCTTGCAATACTGTATTGTTAGGCGATCTCTTAAGTTGTTTCCATTGAGGAAATTTTCCTTGTATATCTATCGGTATGTTTTGCGTTATCCAATGAGCGACTACGCATTTTTATTTTCATTATTGCTTTGTTATTTCTTTCACCAAATGCTAGTTTAAGGTTAGCATATAGAGCATCGGTAGAGGTTGATGCTGTCATCTGCAGCCAGTAGAGTTTTCTCATCATTTACAATATTTTATTTTATGATGCTATCAGGGTGGCGTCTGTGAGAAAGCGACTATGAACTAATGCTCCAGCATTTTATCGCTACTGCAAGAATTTCCCATTCAATCTAAACATAAAACGGAAATCTTAACAGTGAGTACTAAGGATCAGAAAACCCCAGCACAACCTATGAGTACTTTTAGTGCATTAAGCCAGTTATATTTCGATCTAAAAATCGACCACGTGCAAGCGCCCGCTATGCCTGTAGTGTGAAGCAAAGATGGCGGCAACAAAAGCCAATGACGAACAAGCATGCCGTGTCTCGCCAGCGTAGCGACGTCGATTGCCGACAAACCGACGAAGTGCCACAGCTGCAAAATTAATATCAGCGATAAAAAAAAAGAAAAAAAAGTATAATGTGCAAGTTCTGCTGCCACTGGTTACACGCTTCCTGTGCAAAAATAGACGAATTGGCGCTCAAGATAAATATCAACCTTAACCAACTCAGTTTTTGTTCGCTGTGTTGCCCATCTGTAAAACAGCTCCTGAATTTAGGCAAACTAATTGAAAACCTCGAACAGCACATCAGTGCTATGAATGAAACTCTTTCCTCCAAAATAAGTACTAGAAACCAAGCTCGAATCAACTGACGATCAGTGCCGCAACTCGAGTTCACCCTTCCCCGCGAATGAACTCCGTAAAATAATCGCATCAAGTTGATGCGATTATTTTACGGAGTTCATTCGCGCACGACTTGATGGAGGCCAAAAAACAAAAAATTCAACCCCGTTATTTTGAACTTTCCAAAAGAAAACAGAAAAGCACTGAAAGAAGACATCATCAAATTAGCAAAAGAATGCGACATCGATTCTAAACATATCGTCAGATGCCATGGTTTTGGACCCATAAACTAAAGAAAGGATGGAAAGAACTTTCCTCGGCTCGTAAAAGTGACTTGCGACACGCCGACAAGCACATCAAAACTAATAACAGCGATCAATAAGAATTTCAAAGACACTTGTCCCCAATCGCGCATACCTGCTCGACCAGATTTATCATTTGCACAAAGGTAACAATTAGCCAGCTTCGAAGACAACTGCAGAAAAACGTCAAAATGGTGACCACAGCTGGATCATCGACTACAGAGAAGCTAAATTGGTGCAATATCAAGAGACACCACTAGCAGCCACCATGGTGACCAGTATGCAGGCACACTGCATAGGAAATATGCAAGACCCTTGCGGTCAAACGTATGACTCACAAAACCCTACAAATCCACTTCACCAACATCCGTCACATAAACACTAACAAATGTCCACTACCACCTGTCTATCACACTCCACCTACTCTTTCTGGCAAAAACTCAAATCTCACCTCCCTCCAGAACTATTCACCTAAGCCTTCCAAACTACACACTGCTTAACTCCTATCAATCCAAGGGTGGCGTCTGTGCATACATCCGCTCCGACACACCTTGCCAGAGAGCACCCAACCTAGAATCGCTCAACTTTGACTTTCTTTGGATGAAAATATCCCTTCCCAACTCAGTCAAATTCATATGCTGCCTCTATCGCTCCCCTAATGCAACAAACCACTCTGAGCTCTAATTTCCTCTCCTTAAAAATTGACTTTCTCCAGTTCCACTTTCCCATCAGTGAAATCATCCTCTTAGGAGATTTTAATGTCCACAATACCAACTGGCTTTCCTCCTCCAGCTGTACAGTTCTTTCAGGCAGAGATGCTGAAGCATTCGCCATCACTAATGACCTTACACAACTCGTTCAGATGCCAACCAAAATACCTGATAATCCAAACCACTCTCCAAATACTCTAGACCTCTTCCTCACCAATGACCCTTCCAAATGCACAGTTGAATGTAGAGGGCCCGCTAGGCAATTCTGACCACAGCCTAGTGCTCATCTCCTCCCCAATGCAACAATGCTTACACAGACACTCCCATACAAGAGTAGTTTGGCACACTACAACAGTGTCAAGTGGGACAGCCTCCGCAACTTCTATGCCTCATTCCCATGGTTAGACTATTGCTTCCGACCTTCCAAACCCAAACACATCACCGAACTCATAACCAAAGTAATCCTTACTGACATGGAATCGTACATTCCCCACAGTACTCTGAACTGCCATTCCCTAACTAAACCTTGGTCTTCCAAAAGATGTGCCAAGGCTGTACAAATGAAAAACTAAACATTCCATCCCTGCTCAGTTCAAGAACCACATCCTCCTTTATACCCAATCCCGAAATAAATGCAAAAAAAAAAACAATCAACGCTTCCAAAACAGAGTTCGAAAGGGCAGAACGCAGGAAACTAGCAGCCTATCCAAATGGCAGCCTAGCCTTTCGGTCTCTGACCAAAGCAATCGGTCGTAACTTCTGACCAACACTATTCCCACCTCTGTCATACCCAGATGGCTCCATTGCATCATCACCTACAGAAAAGCCAATCTCCTAGCCTCACACTTTGCTTCCAATGCATGTATAATTGACAATGGTAAATGTCCCCCAACCATTCCAGATGCCCACCATCCTTTTGCCAGAAAGAGGTCAGTAAAATACTGTCCAAAATAGATACAAAAGAGTCTCCTGGCCCTGATGGCATTCCTTCACTACTGTCCTGAAGGTTTGCGCACCAGAATTGTCTCCTGTCCTATGTCTTACTCCACTGGTATCTACCCCCATCCAGGAAATTGACCTATATTCAACCCATTTCGAAGAAGGGTGATACGTAACTGCCGTCCAACTACCGCCCTATCTCGCTTACCTCACTCCTGTCTAAAGTAATGGGAAAAGAATAATGGAAAAAGAATCAATTGCCAACTCCTGCACTTCCTTCAAGCTACCTATCTAATAAATGACCGCCAGTATGGATTCCATCGCTGCTGATCAACAGGAGATCTGCTCATATGTCACCCATCTCTGGACAAATGCCATGGAGAAGTTTGACGAATCTCAAGCGGTTGGACTTGATGTTTCCAAGGCGTTTGACCTTGTCTGGCACAGGGGCTTATTAACCAAGCTACCATCGTTTGGTCTATCTCAATACCTCTGTAGTTGGATTTCCAGCTTTCTGTCTGGATGCACACTATGAGTGGTGGTGGATGGCTCCTTATCCTCTCAAGATTCAATTAATGCTGAGGTTCCTCAAGGTTCTGTCCTCTTGCCAACTCTCTTCCTACTATATATCAATGATCTTCAGCTGACCTCCAATCCAATACACAGATGACAGCACATTGCACTCCTCCCTTTCTTTTGATAAACCTTATTCCACACAACTCACCTCAACCAACAGAACAGCAACCACTACTGCCCTCAATTCAGACCTCCAAGCCATTTTCCAATGGGCTTAAGATAACCTCGTCAATTTTAATACTAATGAAACCCACTTTTGTCTCATTTCTCATAAAAAGAAGTAGTTTCTCCCAGTATTATTTTTGACAACACCCAAATTTACAGACAATCTGAGATTTCTCTTCTTGGAATTATCCTGACATCAAGCCTCTCCTGGCATAAACACATCACAAACATTGCATCCTCAGCTTCTAAAAATCTAGGATTTCTCTTTCGCTCAAGACGTTTCTTCGCCACTGAACAGCTGTTAACCTTATACAAATCACAGATCCGCCCAACCATCGAATACTGCTCCTACATATGGGGTGGCGCTCACAAAGCTCCCTGAAAATGGTCGACTCAATACAGAGGAGAGCAATTAGAGCAACTCACTCATCCCCCCCAACTTTTGCACAATCGGTCTCAGCATTATGTCTCTTCTACAAATATTTCCATGGAAAATGTTCATCCGAAAAAGCATCAATAATTCCCCCACTTAGTTCTAAGCTCATTGGAACATGCAGCTGCTGCTCAACATCTCCTCACAGTGCACCCTGAAACCCACAGAACAAGTTTCTTCTCCTCTTCCTTCGTACCTGCAACGCTATGCTATGGAACAGCCTTCCCCTTGTTGTGTTCCCTAGGGAATGCAATATTCAGTCATCCAAATCTAATATGAACCTTCTTTCCCAACCCATACACAGTACTAACGTACTATAGGTTGATCTACCGACCTCTCGTGTATGGGCTCAACATAAGAGAAAAAACATGGTCTTGTTGATTCGGTACGTTTTGAGAGTTCAGTGCGCAGCTATGGAGTAGTGCTGTATTGGTGCGCTAGTTTGCATGTGGTAGCAGCTGCAGTGTAGTAGTTTGGAGATACCCGTATGCTCGTGTGGTCAATGCACGATGAAGCAATAGTATTTTCGACTATTTCTTACCTTGCCTATGGCCGTTTGATGGGGATTGGATTATAGAATGATACCGTGATAGTGTCGGTACAGTGCTGCTGAGTTATTGTAACCATAATATTTATATTTATGTCACCTGTTTTACTATTGGGTATTCTGCTGCTTCTGATGCGCACAAATCATCTATTAATTCATCAAGAAATTCTACGACGCTTCATCTGTTGATAGCGTTTAATATCGAAAGAGTTGTTTGATACTTCAATGCATACATTTGGCATATTCTTAAATTTAGAGATAATTTCTTTTACTTCTAATTTTTGCCTGCTGAATATTCCACTGCCTTGCTCAACAGTGCTTACGTTGTGAAAGGTTTTGCGTGTGATAACTTCTGTTAATACTAAAATATCTCTGCTGGTTGATTAATGTGTTGATGTTGACATGGAGAATGGACAGACTTTTACTTCGATCAGTCAGCTGTTTCTACATGTTGTCAATATCAGAATGTGAAAACTGCCGTATTGCCGACTGATTAGGTCTGCTTGATGGTCTGCGTTCAGTATGGTTGGTAGGTCTTGTGTTCCTTCTTTATGATGCAGTTAACGTTTTTATCATTTATTTATTTTTTTTATTATGTATCAGATTAATTACATACATACGTACAATAATAATCATATATATATATATATATATATATATATATATATATATTTTTTTTTTTTTTTTGATTTTTTTTGACTCTACAATGCGGCGTTCTACCTCATCATGACAAATGTGTAGGTTTGAAGATGTTGTCCAATTTACTTCATGTTGGCGGCTTTCGTTGTTCGTGTTTATTGAAAACAGGACATGGCCTGATAGGGCAGTAGCTCTGGTTCTCTTGTAAGCAAGGTCTCTCTGGTGTTCCTCGAGACGTAGGAGGATAGATTTCTCCGTTTGGCCATAGTAAGGTTTTCCACACTCACATGTGACCTTGTATACACCTGGAAATTGTAGAAGGTTGTGAGGTTGTTTATAGTTTCTGAAACTTGATCTTATTTTTGGAAGAGTCGAGAAGCACGTTTGTATGTTGAATGTCTTTGAGATTCTACTCAGTTTTGGATAATGTGCTGATATATGGCAAAGAGATATAACCTTTGGAGTCGTTCTGTGTCTCTACGTTGCTACGTTGACGGTGGGATAATTGTTTGTTGATACTTTTTAAAGAGTAGCCATTGCTTTTAAAGGTCAATTTAAGATGTCGTAGTTCTTTTTTTAGTTCTTCTTCATCTGATGGTACAGATCTTGCAGGATTCGCAAGAGTTGATATAATACCCAACCTTTGCGCTGGATGGTGATGTGAGGACGCATGCAAATATCTGTCCGTGTGTGTGTTGGCTTTCTAAATATAGAGACTTTTATTGATTCAGGCGTCTTGGTGAGTTTAAAATCAAGGAAACAGAGCGAACTATTTTCTTCAATCTCCATGGTCAATTTTATATCCTGATGGAGATTGTTTAAATGGTTGAGAAACCTGTGAAGATTCTCAATGCCATGCTCCCATATGAGGAATATATCGTCCATATATCTAAGCCAAATTCTTGGTTTTAAACTAGAAGAGGAGATTGTCTTTTGTTCAAAATCCTCGAAAAAATGTTGGCTAATATAGGAGAGAGGGGGCTAATCCTTTTACCTGTTTATATAATTTACCTTCGAATCAAAATAGCCAGAGTTTATACAGTGAGATAGTAGAGAGAACATTTTATTTGAAATTTTGTTCTTTAAAATATGGAGAACTTCTTGTGTCGGAATGTTGGTAAAGAGTGCTAACACGTCAAAGCTCACCAAGATGTCAGAAGATTTGAGTTTAAAGTCCTTGATTTTAGAGACAAAATCTGTTGAGTTTTTAATATAAGAAGAAGATTTTCCCGCATAAACTTTTAACGATGGCGCGAGATATTTAGATAATCTGTAGGTGGGTGAGTCTATGCTGTCTACTATAGGTCTCAGTGGATATTTTTCTTTATGAACCTTAGGGAGACCATAAAGCATTGAAATCAGTGGATGTAAAGAACGGATGGAAAGCCGTGTATTTCGTGGAATTTCTGTGGTCTTTTGTAGGAGATTATTGGTTCTATTCTGTATTTCTCTTGTTGGATCCCTTTCAATTTCCGAATAACTATCTGACTCTAACAATGTTAAGATTTTTTCTCGGTAGTCTGTTTATCTAGAACTAGTTGCATTCCCCTTATCAGCTTTTAAGATGACGATAACCCTGTTAATCCGTAGATTTTTAATTGCAAGTCTCTCACCAGGGGATATATTATTAGAAGGAGGTTTTGCGTTGTTGATTCTATGCGAAGTAAACTCGCGTCTGCGGTAGGAAGCAGCGAAGTTGCTTTCTCCATCTTAGTTAAAAGTGCGGAAAACCTTACTATGGCCAAACGGAGAAATCTATCCTCCTACGTCTCGAGGAACACCAAAGAGACATTGCTTACAAGAGAACCAGAGCTACTGCCCTATCAGGCCATGTCCTGTTTTCAATAAACACGAACAACGAAAGCCGCCAACATGAAGTAAATTGGACAGCATCTTCAAACCTACACAATTCTACGATGAGGTAGAACGCCTCATTGTAGAGTCAAAAGAAATCACCTTGGACCCTCTTCATATGAACATAATCTCAGCTATAATTTGCCTGACTCTTTCAGCTCTACTATCAGATACTGGAGATCGCGTGGTTCCACACACGCACACGTGTACAACAATAGAACTTTAACACGGATTATAGCTCAAGCTCATAATAACTGTAATTTACAGGCGAATATCATAACTTTATAATTGTATAGCTTTAGAGTGTCTCAATGTTTATTTCAGTGTTTTCAGTATATATATATATTTCAGTATATATATATATATATATATATATATATATATATATTTAATATTATATTATATTTATATATATAAAAGCTTTAATGACTGTTACCGAGAGATAAAGAGACGACTAGATATATTTAAAAAAGATACTACTAGTTTACTAGTTTCGTTATAATACTAGTTTTTTTTATAATATTCCAACCAAGTAAAATTTTGAAAAAAAAAAAAAATATATATATATATATATATATATATATATATATATAATGTTTATAATACGTTACAATTGTGAATAACAAATACTTGCAAGTTAATAATATTTTTAAATAATAATAATTTTTTTAAAATAATATTTTTGTTCATTGCTAAAATATTTACACATATATACTATAGTTATCTTGAGTATAATTTTGCGAAATTTTTCTACATTGGATTTCAGTGTGTTATTAAAAGTTTTAATAACACTCTTTGCTATAACACTAATAATAATAATAATAATAATAATAATAATAATAATAATAATAATAATAATTTTTTTTGACAAAGTTTATTATCCTCTTCATTTATACAACATCAAGGAAACATTGTATTTAAATTTACAAGGTATGTTTGTAAAAATATTTACAAACATACCATTGAAGTATTACTATTACATTTTTGTTCACTACAAATATTCAGTATTTAATGTTAAGTGAATATCTTATTTAAATACATAAATAATAATAAGTAACAATGTATTTTCCATTTTTTACGTGCATATTTACAATTATTCATTTCATGTGTTAAGAGAGAGAGATTTTTCGTATTACGATGTTGGTTGTGGAATATATTTTTTTTTTTTTTTAGATAAATATATATAATTTTTTTTTCGGCATTTTGTCATTTACATTTATATTTTCATCAGCAGTTGAATTAATTCTCAAATTATATTCATAGTTTCTTTTTTGGTATCAATATATAATATTATATATATATATATATAAGAAGGCGCTTTACAGCAATCACGCTATTTCGATGCTCCCATATTTTAAGTTGCAAAGTAGATTTTTTTTGGTGAATTAAAATTTAAAGTGAATTCCATTCTTCAAGCTGAACATGTAAATTGACTCACGTCTTATATAATATAATAATAATAATAATAATAATAATAATAAGAGATCCTTCCTCATAAAACTCTTTCTCTTAATCGTTCGTACGGACCCTTTAACTTTCCCGTGGCTAAGACTGTCGGAGTTCATTATCTTTCGCAGCCACATTGCACTGTGAGCTCCATCAGTTGTAAGCAAAACATTTTCATTTTCCAGACTTTAACTAAAAGAAATACACGTTTTGCTTTTCTGTCGTTTCAAATAAACGAATCTCTTTCCCGAAATAACTGCAGAGTATTTGACAGTTTCGTTGTCTGTTTTTATGACTCGATCCTTCCCTGCTTGCTTTGACTCAAATTCCAACGAGCTGATTGCGAATCAAGTCCACAAGCACGACGATGGGATGTGCAAAGTGAACTCAGATCAGTGCGTGTCTGTTTCGGGGGGATATTTCCGGCATGTCCAACGGAATGGAAATCAAACGCGCTCATTTGGAGGGACTCCAAATTGCTAACTGATAGAAGGAAGCGATTAGCTCGAATTCCACTCTTTCACACAACGTTATTGTATCATCGCTTAGAAAGAGAGAGAAAGAGAGAGTAATTGAGCTAGTTTCGAGGAAATTGCGTTAAATGTCCTGCAAGTCCTCCTTTTAAAGCGAGCGCACACAATTATCGGCCGGTCCCTTGGTATGACGTCAGCAGCCACGATGGGCTTCGCGCCCGTCATTTATCTACCAGCGGAAGGTCGATAGTCGGTTCGATAGTGTGTGATCGGAAACGGGAACTGAAGCCCAGGAAGGAGCACGAGGGGGGGTGAGGGCGAATACTCGAAATACACGTTCGAAACAACAGACCCCAGCGCAGACCCGCTCGTGAAAGAAATATCCGAAATGCAAATGTTTTTATTGCTTATTTATTTTCCTTTGATTAAATGCAATGATGAGGCTGACATTTTCGGGTTTTGTCTACACTACGGCGTCCGTTCTCTCCAAT
The DNA here is from genome assembly GCF_054136105.1 of Typopeltis vanoorti. Classification (NCBI taxonomy): domain Eukaryota; kingdom Metazoa; phylum Arthropoda; class Arachnida; order Uropygi; family Thelyphonidae; genus Typopeltis; species Typopeltis vanoorti. The sequence continues at coordinate 159,706,544 of NC_143553.1, read as the reverse complement.
TTGACCCTCATCAATTGCCATCGGTCAGCGTGCGAATGAGGTTGATTCACGGGAGGGATCTGTTGCAGATGGTATCGCTCGAATCTTTGAACTCAATCGCCACTCTTGCGTTTTACATCTATTTCTTTTACCAGTGAAGATAGTTGTTAAAGAAATCTCCTTCATATTCTGAACCCCGTGACTCACTATTTTCCCAGAATACTCGAATCACGTGTTATTTCTGGCCAAATATTTCATCGCGTGACATTTGTGCGCATTTCGTTTCTCTCACGTTTAGAACTTGTTTTGCAAAACAACTTCCTAATTTTATGACAATTTGCGCCACGGGTGGATTATCATCAAACCAAACAGCCTCCGCAATGAACTCCTTGAGGAAAACGACGCTAGAGAAAGATCCCGTTTTCGCTTTTCGATGCGTGCTGAAAATGTGTTTGATGGTTAATTGGTGGCAGCTCCGAATGAAGTCCAATCGTCTGATTGTATTCGTTCTCCTTCACGAGTTTCATCTCACACCGCGCAGCAACAGTCCGAAACATCCGTGAAGCGAATGGTCAGCATGCTGTAAAGGGGAGTGAAGTGCACGAGAGTGAAATGCGAAGGGGATGCCATACTAGCGCGTGCAACTTTTTCAGAATACGAGCTTAAGCATTAAAAAAAAACCCAAAGTGCTAACCGCCATAAATCTTTTTGCGGGGAGTAGAACAAACCCAATAATTTAGGCAGTTGGCACGTGCTGTCGGACTACACCTTATCGTATTATTTTTGGTTTTTTTTTTTTTTTTTCATGCGGTGGTTTGCAGACGATACTTACCAGTGATTAACAGAGGCTTGCGTTTTCTAGTGCAAGCAGGCGTAAATGATTCGGTCAGTCGGAGGCTCAAACAGCTTTGAGTCCCTTTCAAGTGCCCTTCGAAATCTAATCAGAACTTTGAAAGCCTCCTGAATACCAATTAAACATCTTTTCGGATTCGCAAGTTGTGGAGCGATTTTTATTACTCGTAGCTTAGCACAGGTTTTCAGAAATTAATAAAAAAATCAAGACGTCAACCTATTTCCTTGAACAAACTTAAGTAATCGGCAAAACAACTGATGGTTATGCACTCGCAAATCTTCGGAAGTAACGACCGAAAAGAATTCACGGTAGTTTATGAAGAGAAGTTTGGAAAGCTCTGCCAGAAGGTTTCTTCCCGATATTGAAGGAAACACAAGAGGATTTGGAACCGAATTGGGCCTGAAAAAGTAGAACTGCGTGTGGTGTTGTATGATATTAGAGGGGGGGGGGAGGCGATGCAGCAAAGAAATTAACAAGTTGGTCCTGTCATTCTGATGGGTTTCCGCTGCATCTTCATCCACTCGCCAAGGAGAGTCTGCGTTGCCTTCCTTCTACGATTTTTCCGATCCTCATTCTGCAAGTCCTTCTTAACCCTCATAACCCACAAAACGGTCCCTCTCCTATGATCTTCCACTTTTCCTCCTTCCACAGGGTAACCAATTCACAATTCTCAATGGCCATCATTCTTTTCTTGTCGTTCTCTGGACATTTCCTTACCATATTAAGGCACGTCGTGTCTGCATCTTCTCCTCGACAGGCTATCCAACTCCTTCGCAACGCTGTGTCGCATGTTTTTCTTTTCGTTTAAATACATTACATAATGACCACGTTATTTCATTAATGAACTGCACGTGACGCAGTCGTCATGAATGTTTCCTTTCCTCTTGGGATGCAGAGTCAAAATGTGCCGTTCGCGATGAATGAACATTCTTTTTCTCTCTGCACACAACACAACTTAATCGACTCGTAGAACTTAATTCGAAATCTCAGCGGTAAGTTGCTCTCCGGTGGACGTGCTTTCCGATGTTAAAACTTTTGGAAACAAATAAACACTTCAGCACACGAAGAGAACAAACCCGATTCCCACTCTCCCTCCCTTCCGTTTGGGAAAATGATTTCGGAATAATCTCATTGGCTGCGGGGACACCACTGAAAGTAAGGGCTGGACGAATTGGACACGAATCGTTCTCAAGATGGGACTGTCAGGTGTCGACATTGCTGAGGTTTAGGAACGAATGCAAGGCAAAGAGTGGCAGCTCGTGGCCTGAAAACGTGGGGGGTGCAGCAACTTTCGAAATATACATCACATTGTAAGCACAGTGTATACGTGTTTCGATAAAATATCAAAATTATGGTAAAAAATAAGAAAAAAAAGAAATTAAACATAAAAAAATATTGTTTGTAATCGATTTTGAATTATACTATAATTCAAAATTACTTAAAAATTAAATCCATTCCTTTAATTGTAATTAAAGAATGGATTTACAATTTTTTGGACATTACAATTAAATACTTTAATTGTAATGTCCGAATATTTAAAGAGACGGAGTAAACACAATAAGCACTATGAACACTCTACTACTAGCACAAACTGCAGATAAACAACAGTGGAACTGTGCGACGGACAGTGCCTCATTAAGCTGATAGCTCGCATCTCACTATGACGTGCATATGCTTGCGCACGTCATAAAAATCCATCTTGTAACACTTGGGAGGGCTACAAAATGGATTTTTATTATTTTTTATACAAAATAAGACAATTGCATAGGATGGTTGATGATAAAATGAAACATTACAAGCGAATATAAATAAATTAATAAATATATTTATATATGGTGAAAAATTGGGGGTGCATAGGCACTAGTTCCTCAGTGCCTATGCACGAGCCGCTCCCGAATGCAAATCAGAATGATTGAACTGCAAAATAAAGGCATTCTGAAAGAAGCTTTCGCCACCCACTCCCAGCTTAATAATGAATTCGACGTATTACTTCTATCTGCCACTTAAATGCACAAATTGGTAATTCAACACCTCAGATATGCAACATTTTAAACTTGAATTTTTCTTTCAAATATATATATATATATATATATATATATATATATATATATATATATATATATATATATATATATATATGTAGAAAGTTTTTTTTTTTTACCTTGGGTGTACTATACGTTAAAGATGATACCAAGCAATTTTATAAACTTGGTTTTAATCCTTTTTTCCCAAGTAAGCTAACAAGCAGGTAAGTCAAGTTTGTGCCTGAAGTATTTTCAGGTCTGAGGCAACTCGTGGTAAAGGTGGAGTAAGCTCTGATCACTTTACTTAGTATCTCCCATAATGCAAATATATATATATATATATATAATATTCATCAAAGCTTGATTTGCTTCCTCAGTCTTAAGAAAAGGCTGGTTATATTCCACTAATTCGGGCCCTACCCAAGGGCCTATGAGTTGTGGAAATACTTTCTGAAAATGAAAGCTGTGCCGAACAAAGCGGCCTTTTGCAGCTGCCCAATTTTTAATCCATCTAACTCGAGTGCTTCGAGATGTTTTTTTCAATGTTTTAGGGATGGCGCCTAAAGCACCTATTATTATGGGAACAACTTTCGTTTTCTTTTGCCAGATTCGTTCGACTTCGATTTGCAAATGCGATATTTTGTAATTTTTTCATTTTCTTTGTCATCAATCCGAATATCTCCTGGTACTGATATTTCGATAAACTTAACACCCTTGTTTTCACTTTTTTCAACCACTGTAATATCGGGTGTGTTACACTTCAAGCGTTTGTCAGTCTGGATTTTGAAATTCCAGAGTATTTTAGCTTTTTCATTCTCAAACCATTTTCTGGTGGAATTTATACTTCCAATAACCTTTAGACAATTTAAATTTACTTTAGACACTTTAGACCCATACGTTTTAAATAAATGCCAGTGAGTTATCTTGGCTACGTTATCATGCCATTTACGGTACTCAGTTTGTGCGATTTTGCTGCACCCACTTATAATGTGGTCTACCGTTTCTTCCTTTTCTTTGCACAATCTACATTTACTGTCTTCTTGAATTTTTTGTATTTTTGCCTTCATAACGTTGGTTTTAATGGCATGTTCTTGTGCTGCAAAAATTACCGATTCTGTTTCTTTGTTTAGTGCTCCATTTCTCAACCATTGCCAGGTCAAGTTGCTGTCAGCGCTGTCCTCTATGCTGTGAACATATTTTCCATGCAATGCCTTATTTTTCCATCTTTCAGTTCTCACTTTTACTTGGTTGGTTTTGTATTCCAATTTTGCCTTTTAATAAACCCTCTTTCCTTACCTCAATTAGAAATTTTTCCGTTGTTTGCTGCAGATAATCATTCAAATTTAGTTTTTCTTCTTCAATAACTTGCTTCACTTGTAATAATCCTCTACCTCCTTTTTTGCATGATAGATAGAGCCTATCAATGTCACTGCGAGGATTGATGGCATGGTGCATTGTCATTAATTTTCGAGTTTTTCAGTCTAAAGCTTCCATCTCCAGCTGGGTCCATTCAACAATGCCTGCTGAATATCTCAGAACAGGTATGGCCCAGGTATTAATTGCTTTTATCAAATTTCCAGTATTAAGCATTGACTTAAGGAGTTTTCTTAATTGTCTTATGTATTCTGCTCTAGTTCTTTCTTTGATCTTATTGTGCAGAATTTGTGATGTTTCTGAAATTCCCAAATATTTGTAGTAGCTGTCTTCGCATTTTATTGCCTTGATTATTTCACCATTGAGCAGCTCGATTTCGTTCATATCTTCAAACTTTCCTCTTGTTATTCCAGCAATTGCACATTTGTCTAAGCCAAAATCCATTGATATATCTTGACCGAATATGTGTGCACAGTGTTAAGCAATGATCCGAGTTCATTCTCTGATTTTGCATACAACTTCAGATCGTCCATGAATAAAAGTTAAGATATCTTTGCACTTTTTTGAGCAGTTTGAAAACCATGAGCAGTTTTATTTAAAATTCTAGTTAAGGCGATCAAGAACAATATAAACAATAGAGGAGATAATGAGTCTCCTTGAAAGATGCCCCTTTTTATGTTTACCTCTCCAATTTCGTCTCTATTCAGAACCAACGTTGTTTTCCAGGTTTTCATGCTGGATTGCAAAACTCTTTGTACGTTTTCGCTAAAATACCGAATAGTTGTGTGAATTTTAAAATCCAACTATGAAACACCGAATCAAACCCTTTTTTATATCTATCCAAGCCTTATTGTTAAATAGTTGTTCTACCTTATTATACATTAATTTACTGTTTCTTGAATCTATCATTTTGCTTACTTAAAACCTTATACAATCAAAATCCTACCGGCTACTCTATTGTTATGTCGCTGCTTTCTCTATATTATATCTTGTTTTACCTCTATAATAACTCTCCTTCTAATCTACTGTCGTGCCCTTAAAATATTAATTCAGATTTATTTCCTCTTCGGATATTGGCAAAATTTATATTTTGCTGTGGCAGCCAATATCCTATAACAGAAGAGACTCTTGTTCAGGGAAATATTTCTAAATTCTAAAGGGATGCACACAGTTATTTTATCTCACGCTAGCGCTGTGCAGATTCAATTAGCAGTCGTAGACCGAATCTCGCTTAAGCAATTACATCTAAATTCCTTCCCGCCAAAAAGGTTCTATTTCATAAGTGGTGGTTTGAATTCGTGATCAGGCATAAACTCAGGTATAAGGTACAAAACATGTTTATTGGAAAAACATAAAACATTTTCAGTTATGTAAGTTAAAATACTCAATGGATCAATATTTCCTGTAAGTTAAGGCTCATACTAAATCACAATGAATCTGAGTAAGTTAAATCCCTCAATTATGAAAGGATAAGATTAGGTTTAAGCATAATACTACTACTATCTAATTCCTTTCACAAGTTATTCACAGAACACGCATTGAACACTTTCATTAATACTCTATCAATAATTATCTTAATTCTAAATTTCATTTAAGCAAGTCCAGCAATTCACAAATTACTGCCTATTAACAACTCTCTCAGTGGATGTGGCGTTTGCACACCACCGCGCTTGGCCGCACGAAGGAAGGGTTGGTTTCGAGTCTAGTCGGCGACTAGAGGAAATTTTTCTAAGCCTTTTTTCGACCGGTTCCCGAGTTAGTCGATCTCTGGCACGGGCAAGCAGGTTTTTCCTCCCGGAAACTCGGGTTTTTTGTCCTGTAAACTCAAGAAAATCGACCGTAGAACCCACATTATTTCAGACATTAAAATATATTGTGTTAGGGTCAGGGACCACGAGATGGCGGCACATTTGAGCCGTCTCTCTTCACTGCGTACCGCTTAATTAGTGATAGCCTTGGGCCATCTGTCTCTGATTGGGTACCAGTGGAGATTGAACTGCCCACTCAGTCTCCAAAAAGTTAGATAGGGCTAAATGGCCTCGCCTACTCCCGTTTACGGGAATAAAAAGGCGTTAGTTGATTTTTTTTTATTTGTTCCACAAGGGCTTAATTAATTCAATCAAATTCTCACTAAAAGTTCTCTACTAGTGTCCTTTAGTTACAATGCACACAAATTTCTTGTTCTTCAAAACGAATCTTAACATAGAACGAAAACTCTTACATTACCGGATCCTTTCAGATTTCATGCCGCCATCTCATGTAGGTCTGGATTACCGTACTGCATATTCTTCGGCCGTCTTTGCGCCTGGCGATGTACTACGCTTTTTCTTCTAATCGTTTCCGACTGCTGGGTGCTGTCTATCGCTCCGCAGGAAACTTTCTCCAATGGGACATTCTGCTGAGGCTCAATTCCACATAGGCCGTCGTATCGCGATCAGCTTCGCTTGAAAATCTTCGAGCATTCTCAAGAAAAGAACCTGCCGTCCGTCATTACCGTAGCCGACCCACCGCTCTCTGACGAATCCTCCGACAAACTCCCCCTAAAACTCGAATCCGGCACCCGAGATCAGAAGGTCGAAAATCCCCCTAAAACGGCGTGCTTCGTCTTTTATTCGCCCTATTCGGGCTCCCTCTATTCGATGTGGTTTTCACCCACGAACCCCATCGTTCATGCCCCTTGGGTGATCCTACACTCTCTCTAACCTGTCAGGTCACATTATTCTAGGTAGCCGCTCTGACGTCATTTTCGGCATAGGTACAGCCTCCATCGCTACGCTCGACTCGTACCGATTATACGCGATAATTCCGATTACTACTTATAATTTTTCTCAGAATTTCGCAATGTACTAGACAGCTTACATGGGAATTACAAATAACTTAACAATTCCCTTACACAATTCTTTCTATTCTGACACAAAATTCTCTGCTTCTCAATTCAGTTATGCAGGAAACTCTCACCATATGGCACACACGGACTACACATTATTACAGAACATAAAACAATACTTCATAATTATTAGCTGATGTGCAGATATCTCCTTAATTAGTAATAGTTATCATGTTAAATTCTGAATAAAGAACTTACTTGTAAAGCTCTCCATTCAGGATCTAACATTATGAACGTTGGTTTTTCTCCGTTTGCAGTTTTTCAGAATCATTTTATCAATCAGCAATTGGTCTTTTGTGCCTCTTGAATTTTTGCTGTTACCTTTTTGCTCAATTGGGAAAAGAGAATTTGCTTTAAGATAGCTGTATATTTTATCAGCTAGTATGCCTGTGAGTAGCTTAAAACTTGTTGGCAGGCGGGTTATTGGTCGGAAGTTTTCTGGGTTTTGACCTTTTCTTTATCCTTTATGATCAAAAACGTTTTCCCTGCTGTGAGCCACTTCTTTGCTTTGTCCTTCTAAAACATCATAAAATTGGTTAGCAAGTCTTTCATGTAAGCCTGTTAGATATTTCAACCAGTAGCCATGTATTTCATCCTTCCTGGGTGTTGACCAATTTTTTTATCCTTTTAGCTTGCTTTTGAACCATTTCAGTTGTTATTTTGAGTTGGTCCATTTTTCGTTCTTGAGATTCGTTCGTAATTATTTCAATCCACTTTGCCTTGTTATTGTGCCTCTTAGGATTGTCCCATAGGTTTTTCCACAATTTAAGTGTATTTTCTTTGTCTCTGGTATTTATATTTATATTTTCTTTAAGATTGTCATTCCTACAGCAATCAGTTTTCTTGTCAAACTGGTGCTGATTTGCGCGAAACATCGAATTTTGCTGTTTAAAGCGTGCACTGTATCTTCTTATTTTAGCCGCAACTGCAACTATTTTTTGTTTCAGTTCCTCTAATACTTCATCAATAGGTCGTGTTCCAGTATTATATCTCTTTATGAGGTTATTTTGAATTTTCGTGTTTTTTCAGCTTCTTTTCCTTAAGGTTTTTCAAATTGCTCACGTCCGCTCTGAGTTTAAGAATTTTATTCTCCAGTCGATGCTTCCATTTTGGTTCCTGAGCCTTACTGCTTTTGTGTTCACTAATCTTATATCCTAATTCAGATGTTACGACGTAGGCTATTGAGTACATAAGTTAATTCCTTTGTCCAATAGTTCCAGTAGGAATAGCTCTTGCAGCTTTATTGGCATCTTGTGGGAGTTCCTTCAACTTTCGTTGAGGTACTTGTCTCAATACTGGAAGCCTAACTCGTTCCTGGTTGCTGTTCATTTGCTCGAAAATTTTTCTTGCTAGTCCTTTTTCCTTCTCTGATAGCTTCCTTTCAACTATTTGTATATTTTCAAGATTTTCAGCATTCTGCACGTTGGAATCTGGTTCTGCTCCATTCATATTCTTGGTCACTTCGGGGTCAGTACGGTCTTCTTTTACAGCTTGAGGTTTTAGTGCTTCCAGCTCAAGTTCACTAAATGCCTTGCGTTTGATAATGAAGCTGCGTTGCTGCATCAGCCTTTCGAATGGAATTTCCGAACTTGGGTGCCGTTGAAGCCAAAGTTGGAACATTCGTTTCTGAAATCCCGTAACTGGTGGGTTTGAACTGTAGAAGCACTGCATGACGTCGATTTTCCGCCATGCTCCACTTTTTCCTAGTAATTACTTTCGAGTTCTGTGGATCTTGCTCCTGTAGCCCATTTGTCACTGGCTGTCCAGGAAGCCTAACATCCAGTGCGGTCCTTGGTAACCCGCGCGACGACTGATGCGGTATAGAGTTCTCATTTGTCTTCACCATTTTAAACTGGGGGTCGGCAGGTGCATGAGATAAAAAAATAGGTAAATAGGACAGAATCTCCCCCTAGCCCTCGAATACTCTAATAGCATTGGGGGGGGGGGAGGAGCAAGATGAAAAGAAATACAGAGGGAAAGAAGAGTAGGGATCAGTCTACGGATAATATAACAGGTGTATATTACATGAAGTAAGGGGTGGTCCAGCTTCTGGTGCCTTGGATTCGCCGTGCCCGTTTTTTTATTTTTTTTATTCATATGGAGTATCCTCGCTTTTCTCTCTCTGTACTCACTAGAGTGAGCCCTTGAGGTATATATATATAATACCTTATTTTTCCGTGTATGAGAAGAACCCTGCTTTTTTGAACTCAAAATTAAGAAATCAATATTTTAAACATAAAACAGAACACATCTGAGTTTTTTTTTTAAATATTCAAAGTATATTTTAAAGATACGTACTAAGATGCATTTTTAGGGATGCATTTAAGATGCTTTCTCCCGTCTAACTTGGCTCGTGTTCTCATGGCCAACCCTTCTCTCCTTATGAAGTTGGAGCACCATTTTGCCTTTCCTGTGAAATCAACGCTGCTCATTTCTCTTGCAAACCTTTTTGCCTCACATTGAATAAGCTTGGTGGACACACACATCCCACTCTGGCGCTTTAATTCAAAAAAAGAAACAGACCCCCAAAACTGAAGGAAGGTGGCGGGGGGGGGGAAATAGAAGAAAAATAGAGAATAGAAAAATAGAATAAATGGGGATTAAACAGGAGGAGAGGGCTACGTACGAACCATACTCGCTGCAAACACGACAGGGGTCGATCTGCGTGATGTCGACCTTGTCTTGGTGGAACGTTGAGGTGTGGATTTACAAATCACGATTTACACTTCGAATATCTGAGGGATGAAACAAAAGATTTATCGCGAGTATCTGATGGGCGAGTTGTAAGAAAGGGAAGCCAATGAAAATGTTATTTGCCAGGAGTGCGATTATTGTAAACAGAAGAGGGGAACTCACTTTTTTAAATCTTAGGAACGACATACGACAGTCTACAAACTAGAAGAGATGCACCGAACTCCTCACAGGTGTGACTTTTCTTGTGAGCGAACTTAATACTAGCGAAAGGGAAGAACCCCGCAATACGATCCACTCCAGTTTAAACCAAACTCTGATTTCAAAAAACACTCCACAAACTGTGGATTTATCTCACAATTACGAAATGTTTTTATGATAGCAAATTTCTCTTCCCCCCCCCCCATTCACACCTCGTCCATGAGCAACATAAAGAGTAACCGGAACAAATTTCTCGGGTAAAGTTATACTCGTGTAGCTTACCTTCAACTCGCAGAACTTTCCGTACTTAAGCGATCCATGTTCAGCAAATACACACTCTCTGTCCAAAAAGAAACCGAAACCGAACTTTTAGAAAATAGAAGAAACTAGTGGCGCCACCTGTTGTATCTTTTTGTTGTCGAAAGCAGCAACCTTCATTAGTGTTGTGTCAACTGTTTATGACGTTTGTTTCATTAGAAGCCGAGTTATAGTGCCAAGAGTTACAGTGGGTTTTGACGAACGGTCGGTCGTCACGATATTCATGCCGTACGCGACGAATTCTCGCTATCAATATCTCTTCAAAACGTCAGATAAAACTCACCATTGACCGTTTGGCCAGGCGGAACGAATTCTTTGTGGAGAATGCCCTTGGATTCGTAGAAACAAATCAGCATTGTATTTACTTTTGACTTCTCAAAACGACTTTTTTTCGGATGACCCTCTTCTGTGGTCAGCAATCTGGCTTCGTTTCGGGCTCATACTCAAAACACCACGTTTCGTCACCAGTAACGATCGTTTCAAGGATGTTTGAGTCCTTACGAGCGGTTTTAATGAGGTCCTGGCAGTGTTCAATTCGATAATTTTTTTTGGTCGTCGGTCCACTTGTGGGGAACAAATCGCGAATTCAATTTACGAAGGCCCAAATTCTAGGTCGAAATGTTGTGCACAGTTGAGTTTGGAATCCCCAGTTCATCGTCAATCAATCTCACCCACGATTACGGGTTTTCTTTGATGAAATTTTTGGATGTTAGCTTCGCTCAGTCCAGTTTTTAGACGGTCCTGCTTTTCGTCGTCCTCAAGCGTCTCACGACCACTTTGAAATCGCTTAAACCACTCGTAAACTTGCGTACGGGATAGGCATTCATCACCGTATGCTTTTTGAAGCATTTGATGCGTTTCGGTAAAACGTTTACTAAGTTTAACACAAAAGCCAATCGCAGCTCTCTTTTTGAAACTCATTTTCCGACCTTTAAATCGGCTTCTAATGAAACAAATGTCATACACAGTTAATAACACAACACTAATGAAGATTGCCACTTTCGACAACAAAAAAGATGCAACAGGTGGCGCCATCAGTTTCTTCTATTTTTGAAAAGTTCGGTTTCTTTTAGGACAGAGGGCGTATAACGTGGTTTTAAGGAAAACTTCACCCATGGTAAACAAAATACACTTATTCACGAGAATTAAACATATTTCAGATTTCTGGCAGTTTTACAACTGCAAAAACATTGCGAAGATAATTAAAAGCAATTTTA